>NC_090935.1:697693082-697996249 GCF_040938575.1 Ambystoma mexicanum | reverse complement strand
GGGGCCTGCAGGCAGGTGCCCTGCACTGCTGGGGGTTGGGGGTGCAAGGGGACATGAGTGGGGGCCTGTTGGCAGGTGCCCCTCAGTGCTGGGGGGTGGGTGTGCAAGGGGACATGAGTGGGGGGCCTGCGGGCAGGTGCCCTGCACTGCTGGGGGGTGGGGGTGCAAGGGGACATGAGTTGGGCCTGCTGGCAGGTGCCCTGCACTGCTGGGGGGTGGGGGTGCAATGGGACATGAGTGGGGGGCCTGCTGGCAGGTGCCCTGCACTGCTGGGGGGTGGGGGTGCAAGGGGACATGAGTGGGGGCCTGCTGGCAGGTGCTCTGCACTGCTGGTGGGTGGGGGTGCAATGGTACATGAGTGGGGGCCTGCTGGCAGGTGCCCTGCACTGCTGGGGGGTGGGTGGTGCAAGGGGACATGAGTGTGGGCCTGATGGCAGGTGCCCCTCAGTGCTGAGGGGTGGGGGTGCAAGGGACATGAGTGGGACATGAGTGGGGGGCCTGCTGGCAGGTGCCCTGCACTGCTGGGGGGTTGGGGGTGCAAGGGGACATGAGTGGGGGCCTGTTGGCAGGTGCCCTGCACTGCTGGTGGGTGGGGGTGCAATGGGACATGAGTGGGGGCCTGCTGGCAGGTGCCCTGCACTGCTGGGGGGTGGGTGTGCAAGGGGACATGAGTGGGGGCCTGATGGCAGGTGCCCTTCAGTGCTGGGGGGTGGGGGTGCAAGGGGACATGAATGGGACATGAGTGGGGGCCTGCTTGCAGGTGCCCTGCACTGCTGGGGGGTGGGGGTGCAAGGGGACATGAGTGGGGGCCTGCTGGCAGGTGCCCTGCACTGTTGGGGGTGGCGGTGCAAGGGGACATGAGTGGGGGCCTGCTGGCAGGTGCCTTGCACTGCTGGCGGGTGGGGGTGCAAGGGGACATGAGTGGGGGCCTGCTGGCAGGTGCCTTGCACTGCTGGCGGGTGGGGGTGCAAGGGGACATGAGTGGGGGCCTGCTGGCAGGTGTCCCTCAGTGCTGGGGGGTGGGGGTGCAAGGGGACATGAGTGGGGCATGAGTGGGGGCCTGCTGGCAGGTGCCCTGCACTGCTGGGGGGTGGGGGTGCAAGGGGACATGAGTGGGGCCCTGTTGGCAGGTGCCCTGCACTGCTGGTGGGTGGGGGTGCAATGGGACATGAGTGGGGGCCTGCTGGCAGGTGCCCTGTACTGCTGGGGAGTGGGTGTGCAAGGGGACATGAGTGGGGGCCTGATGGCAGGTGACCCTCAGTGCTGGGGGGTGGGGGTGCAAGGGGACATGAGTGGGACATGAGTGGGGCCAGCTGGCAGGTGCCCTGCACTGCTGGAGGGTGGGGGTGCAGGGGACATGAGTGGGGGCCTGTTGGCAGGTGCCCCTCAGTGCTGGGGGGTGGGTGTGCAAGGAGACATGAGTGGGACATGAGTGGGGGCCTGCTGGCAGGTGCCCTGCACTGCTGGGGGGTGGGGGTGCAAGGAGACATGAGTGGGGGCCTGTTGGTAGGTGCCCCTCTGTGCTGGGGATTGGGTGTGCAAGGGGACATGAGTGGGGGGCCTGCAGGCAGGTGCCCTGCACTGCTGGGGGTTGGGGGTGCAAGGGGACATGAGTGGGGGCCTGCTGGCAGGTGCCTTGCACTGCTGGCGGGTGGGGGTGCAAGGGGACATATGTGGGGCCTGCTGGCAGGTGTCCCTCAGTGCTGGGGGTGGGGGTGCAAGGGGACATGAGTGGGGCATGAGTGGGGGCCTGCTGGCAGGTGCCCTGCACTGCTGGGGGTGGGGGTGCAAGGGGACATGAGTGGGGCCCTGTTGGCAGGTGCCCTGCACTGCTGATGGGTGGGGGTGCAATGGGACATGAGTGGGGGCCTGCTGGCAGGTGCCCTGTACTGCTGGGGAGTGGGTGTGCAAGGGGACATGAGTGGGGGCCTGATGGCAGGTGACCCTCAGTGCTGGGGGGTGGGGGTGCAAGGGGACATGAGTGGGACATGAGTGGGGCCAGCTGGCAGGTGCCTGCACTGCTGGAGGGTGGGGGTGCAAGGGGACATGAGTGGGGGCCTGTTGGCAGGTGCCCCTCAGTGCTGGGGGGTGGGTGTGCATGGAGACATGAGTGGGACATGAGTGGGGGCCTGCTGGCAGGTGCCCTGCACTGCTGGGGGGTGGGGGTGCAAGGAGACATGAGTGGGGGCCTGTTGGTAGGTGCCCCTCTGTGCTGGGGATTGGGTGTGCAAGGGGACATGAGTGGGGGGCCTGCAGGCAGGTGCCCTGCACTGCTGGGGGTTGGGGGTGCAAGGGGACATGAGTGGGGGCCTGTTGGCAGGTGCCCCTCAGTGCTGGGGGGTGGGTGTGCAAGGGGACATGAGTGGGGGGCCTGCGGGCAGGTGCCCTGCACTGCTGGGGGGTGGGGGTGCAAGGGGACATGAGTTGGGCCTGCTGGCAGGTGCCCTGCCACTGCTGGGGGGTGGGGGTGCAATGGGACATGAGTGGGGGGCCTGCTGGCAGGTGCCCTGCACTGCTGGGGGGTGGGGGTGCAAGGGGACATGAGTGGGGGCCTGCTGGCAGGTGCTCTGCACTGCTGGTGGGTGGGGGTGCAATGGTACATGAGTGGGGGCCTGCTGGCAGGTGCCCTGCACTGCTGGGGGGTGGGTGTGCAAGGGGACATGAGTGTGGGCCTGATGGCAGGTGCCCCTCAGTGCTGAGGGGTGGGGGTGCAAGGGGACATGAGTGGGACATGAGTGGGGGGCCTGCTGGCAGGTGCCCTGCACTGCTGGGGGTTGGGGGTGCAAGGGGACATGAGTGGGGGCCTGTTGGCAGGTGCCCTGCACTGCTGGTGGGTGGGGGTGCAATGGGACATGAGTGGGGGCCTGCTGGCAGGTGCCCTGCACTGCTGGGGGGTGGGTGTGCAAGGGGACATGAGTGGGGGCCTGATGGCAGGTGCCCTTCAGTGCTGGGGGGTGGGGGTGCAAGGGGACATGAATGGGACATGAGTGGGGGCCTGCTTGCAGGTGCCCTGCACTGCTGGGGGGTGGGGGTGCAAGGGGACATGAGTGGGGGCCTGCTGGCAGGTGCCCTGCACTGTTGGGGGTGGCGGTGCAAGGGGACATGAGTGGGGGCCTGCTGGCAGGTGCCTTGCACTGCTGGCGGGTGGGGGTGCAAGGGGACATGAGTGGGGGCCTGCTGGCAGGTGCCTTGCACTGCTGGCGGGTGGGGGTGCAAGGGGACATGAGTGGGGGCCTGCTGGCAGGTGTCCCTCAGTGCTGGGGGGTGGGGGTGCAAGGGGACATGAGTGGGGCATGAGTGGGGGCCTGCTGGCAGGTGCCCTGCACTGCTGGGGGTGGGGGTGCAAGGGGACATGAGTGGGGCCCTGTTGGCAGGTGCCCTGCACTGCTGGTGGGTGGGGGTGCAATGGGACATGAGTGGGGGCCTGCTGGCAGGTGCCCTGTACTGCTGGGGAGTGGGTGTGCAAGGGGACATGAGTGGGGGCCTGATGGCAGGTGAACCCTCAGTGCTGGGGGGTGGGGGTGCAAGGGGACATGAGTGGGACATGAGTGGGGCCAGCTGGCAGGTGCCCTGCACTGCTGGAGGGTGGGGTGCAAGGGGACATGAGTGGGGGCCTGTTGGCAGGTGCCCCTCAGTGCTGGGGGGTGGGTGTGCAAGGATACATGAGTGGGACATGAAGTGGGGGCCTGCTGGCAGGTGCCCTGCACTGCTGGGGGGTGGGGGTGCAAGGAGACATGAGTGGGGGGCCTGTTGGTAGGTGCCCCTCTGTGCTGGGGATTGGGTGTGCAAGGGGACATGAGTGGGGGGCCTGCAGGCAGGTGCCCTGCACTGCTGGGGGTTGGGGGTGCAAGGGGACATGAGTGGGGGCCTGTTGGCAGGTGCCCTTCAGTGCTGGGGGGTGGGTGTGCAAGGGGACATGAGTGGGGGGCCTGTGGGCAGGTGCCCTGCACTGCTGGGGGGTGGGGGTGCAAGGGGACATGAGTTGGGGCCTGCTGGCAGGTGCCCTGCACTGCTGGGGGGTGGGGGTGCAATGGGACATGAGTGGGGGGCCTGCTGGCAGGTGCCCTGCACTGCTGGGGGGGTGGGGGTGCAAATGGACATGAGTGGGGGCCTGCTGGCAGGTGCTCTGCACTGCTGGTGGGTGGGGGTGCAATGGTACATGAGTGGGGGCCTGCTGGCAGGTGCCCTGCACTGCTGGGGGGTGGGTGTGCAAGGGGACATGAGTGTGGGCCTGATGGCAGGTGCCCCTCAGTGCTGAGGGGTGGGGGTGCAAGGGGACATGAGTGGGACATGAGTGGGGGGCCTGCTGGCAGGTGCCCCTCAGTGCTGGGGGGTGGGTGTGCAAGGGGACATGAGTGGGGACCTGCTGGCAGGTGTCCCTCAGTGCTGGGTGGTGGGGTGCAAGGGGACATGAGTGGGCATGAGTGGGGGCCTGCTGGCAGGTGCCCTGCACTGCTGGGGGGTGGGGGTGCAAGGGGACATGAGTGGGGGCCTATTGGCAGGTGCCCTGCACTGCTGGTGAGTGGGGTGCAATGGGACATGAGTGGGGGCCTGCTGGCAGGTGCCCTGTACTGCTGGGGAGTGGGTGTGCAAGGGACATGAGGGGGGCCTGATGGCAGGTGACCCTCAGTGCTGGGGGGGGTGGGGGTGCAAGGGGACATGAGTGGGCCATGAGTGGGGCCAGCTGGCAGGTGCCCAGCACTGTTGGAGGGTGGGGGTGCAAGGGGACATGAGTGGGGGCCTGTGCTGGGGGGTGGGTGTGCAAGGGGACATGAGTGGGGGGCCTGCAGGCAGGTGCCCTGCACTTCTGGGGGTTGGGGGTGCAAGGGGACATGAGTGGGGGTCTGTTGGCAGGTGCCCCTCAGTGCTGGGGGGTGGGTGTGCAAGGGGAAATGAGTGGGGGCCTACTGGCAGGTGTCCCTCAGTGCTGGGGGTGGGGGGCAAGGGGACATGAGTGGGACACGAGTGGGGGCCTGCTGGCAGGTGCCCTGCACTGCTGGTGGGTGGGGGTGCAATGGGACATGAGTGGGGGCCTGATGGCAGGTGCCCCTCAGTGCTGGGGGGTGGGGGTGCAAGGGGACATGAGTGGGGCATGAGTGGGGGCCTGCTGGCAGGTGCCCTGCACTGCTGGGGGTGGGGGTGCAAGGGGACATGAGTGGGGCCCTGTTGGCAGGTGCCCTGCACTGCTGGTGGGTGGGGGTGCAATGGGACATGAGTGGGGGCCTGCTGGCAGGTGCCCTGTACTGCTGGGGAGTGGGTGTGCAAGGGGACATGAGTGGGGGCCTGATGGCAGGTGACCCTCAGTGCTGGGGGGTGGGGGTGCAAGGGGACATGAGTGGGACATGAGTGGGGCCAGCTGGCAGGTGCCCTGCACTGCTGGAGGGTGGGGGTGCAAGGGGACATGAGTGGGGGCCTGTTGGCAGGTGCCCCTCAGTGCTGGGGGGTGGTGTGCATGGAGACATGAGTGGGACATGAGTGGGGGCCTGCTGGCAGGTGCCCTGCACTGCTGGGGGGTGGGGTGCAAGGAGACATGAGTGGGGGCCTGTTGGTAGGTGCCCTCTGTGCTGGGGATTGGGTGTGCAAGGGGACATGAGTGGGGGGCCTGCAGGCAGGTGCCCTGCACTGCTGGGGGTTGGGGGTGCAAGGGGACATGAGTGGGGGCCTGTTGGCAGGTGCCCCTCAGTGCTGGGGGGTGGGTGTGCAAGGGGACATGAGTGGGGGGCCTGTGGGCAGGTGCCCTGCACTGCTGGGGGGTGGGGGTGCAAGGGGACATGAGTTGGGGCCTGCTGGCAGGTGCCCTGCACTGCTGGGGGGTGGGGGTGCAATGGGACATGAGTGGGGGGCCTGCTGGCAGGTGCCCTGCACTGCTGGGGGGTGGGGGTGCAAATGGACATGAGTGGGGGCCTGCTGGCAGGTGCTCTGCACTGCTGGTGGGTGGGGGTGCAATGGTACATGAGTGGGGCCTGCTGGCAGGTGCCCTGCACTGCTGGGGGGTGGGTGTGCAAGGGGACATGAGTGTGGGCCTGATGGCAGGTGCCCCTCAGTGCTGAGGGGTGGGGGTGCAAGGGGACATGAGTGGGACATGAGTGGGGGGCCTGCTGGCAGGTGCCCCTCAGTGCGGGGGGGGTGGGTGTGCAAGGGGACATGAGTGGGGACCTGCTGGCAGGTGTCCCTCAGTGCTGGGTGGTGGGGTGCAAGGGGACATGAGTGGGGCATGAGTGGGGGCCTGCTGGCAGGTGCCCTGCACTGCTGGGGGGTGGGGGTGCAAGGGGACATGAGTGGGGGCCTATTGGCAGGTGCCCTGCACTGCTGGTGAGTGGGGGTGCAATGGGACATGAGTGGGGGCCTGCTGGCAGGTGCCCTGTACTGCTGGGGAGTGGGTGTGCAAGGGGACATGAGGGGGGGCCTGATGGCAGGTGACCCTCAGTGCTGGGGGGTGGGGGTGCAAGGGGACATGAGTGGGCCATGAGTGGGGCCAGCTGGCAGGTGCCCAGCACTGTTGGAGGGTGGGGTGCAAGGGACATGAGTGGGGGCCTGTGCTGGGGGGTGGGTGTGCAAGGGGACATGAGTGGGGGGCCTGCAGGCAGGTGCCCTGCACTTCTGGGGGTTGGGGGTGCAAGGGGACATGAGTGGGGGTCTGTTGGCAGGTGCCCCTCAGTGCTGGGGGGTGGGTGTGCAAGGGGATATGAGTGGGGCCTACTGGCAGGTGTCCCTCAGTGCTGGGGGGTGGGGGGCAAGGGGACATGAGTGGGACACGAGTGGGGGCCTGCTGGCAGGTGCCCTGCACTGCTGGTGGGTGGGGGTGCAATGGGACATGAGTGGGGGCCTGATGGCAGGTGCCCCTCAGTGCTGGGGGGTGGGGGTGCAAGGGGACATGAGTGGGACATGAGTGGGGGCCTGCTGGCAGGTGCCCTGCACTGCTGGGGGCTGGGGGTCAAGGGGACATGGGTGGGGGCCTGTTGGCAGGTGCCCCTCAGTGCTGGGGGTGGGTGTGCAAGGGGACATGAGTGGGGGGCCTGCTGGCAGGTGCCCTGCACTGCTGGGGGCTGGGGGTCAAGGGGACATGGGTGGGGGCCTGTTGGCAGGTGCCCCTCAGTGCTGGGGGGTGGGTGTGCAAGGGGACATGAGTGGGGGCCTGCGGGCAGGTGCACTGCACTGCTGGGGTGTGGGGGTGCAAGGGGACATGAGTGGGGGCCTGTTGGCAGGTGCCCTGCACTGCTGGGGTGTGGGGTGCAATGGGACATGAGTGGGGGCCTGCTGGCAGGTGCCCTGCACTGCTGGGGGTGGAGTGCAAGGGGACATGAGTGGGAGCCTGCTGGCAGGTGCCTCTCAGTGCTGGGGGTGGGGGTGCAAGAGGACATGAGTGGGAGATGAGTGGGGGCTGCTGGCAGGAGCCCTGCACTGCTGGGGGTGGGTGTGCAAGGGACATGAGTGGGGGCCTGCTGGCAGGTACCTTGCACTGCTGGGGGTGGTGGTGCAAGGGGACATTAGTGGGGGCCTGCTGGCAGGTGCCCCTCAGTGCTGGGGAGTAGGGGTGCAAGGGGCCATGAGTGGGACATGAGTGGGGCCCTGCTGGCAGGTGTCCTGCACTGCTGGGGGGTGGAGGTGCAAGGGACATGAGTGGGGGCCTGTTGGCAGGTGCCCTGCACTGCTGGGGGGTGGGTGTGCAAGGGACATGAGTGTGGGCCTGATGGCAGGTGCCCCTCAGTGCTGAGGGGTGGGGGTGCAAGGGGACATGAGTGGGACATGAGTGGGGGGCCTGCTGGCAGGTGCCCTGCACTGCTGGGGGTTGGGGGTGCAAGGGGACATGAGTGGGGGCCTGTTGGCAGGTGCCCTGCACTGCTGGTGGGTGGGGGTGCAATGGGACATGAGTGGGGGCCTGATGGCAGGTGCCCCTCAGTGCTGGGGGGTGGGGGTGCAAGGGGACATGAGTGGGACATGAGTGGGGGCCTGCTGGCAGGTGCCCTGCACTGCTGGGGGCTGGGGGTCAAGGGGACATGGGTGGGGGCCTGTTGGCAGGTGCCCCTCAGTGCTGGGGGGTGGGTGTGCAAGGGGACATGAGTGGGGGGCCTGCTGGCAGGTGCCCTGCACTGCTGGGGGCTGGGGGTCAAGGGGACATGGGTGGGGGCCTGTTGGCAGGTGCCCCTCAGTGCTGGGGGGTGGGTGTGCAAGGGGACATGAGTGGGGGGCCTGCGGGCAGGTGCACTGCACTGCTGGGGTGTGGGGGTGCAAGGGACATGAGTGGGGGCCTGTTGGCAGGTGCCCTGCACTGCTGGGGGGTGGGGTGCAATGGGACATGAGTGGGGGCCTGCTGGCAGGTGCCCTGCACTGCTGGGGGGTGGAGTGCAAGGGGACATGAGTGGGAGCCTGCTGGCAGGTGCCTCTCAGTGCTGGGGGTGGGGGTGCAAGAGGACATGAGTGGGAGATGAGTGGGGGCCTGCTGGCAGGAGCCCTGCACTGCTGGGGGTGGGTGTGCAAGGGGACATGAGTGGGGGCCTGCTGGCAGGTACCTTGCACTGCTGGGGGTGGGGGTGCAAGGGGACATTAGTGGGGGCCTGCTGGCAGGTGCCCCTCAGTGCTGGGGAGTAGGGGTGCAAGGGGCCATGAGTGGGACATGAGTGGGGCCCTGCTGGCAGGTGTCCTGCACTGCTGGGGGGTGGAGGTGCAAGGGGACATGAGTGGGGGCCTGTTGGCAGGTGCCCCTCAGTGCTGGGGGTGGGGTGTGCAAGGGCACATGAGTGGGGGGCCTGTTGGCAGGTGCCCTGCACTGCTGGGGGTTGGGGGTGCAAGGGGACATGAGTGGGGGCCTGTTGGCAGGTGCCCTGCACTGCTGGTGGGTGGGGGTGCAATGGGACATGAGTGGGGGCCTGCTGGCAGGTGCCCTGCACTGCTGGGGGTGGGTGTGCAAGGGGACATGAGTGGGGGCCTGATGGCAGGTGCCCTTCAGTGCTGGGGGGTGGGGATGCAAGGGGACATGAATGGGACATGAGTGGGGGCCTGCTTGCAGGTGCCCTGCACTGCTGGGGGGTGGGGGTGCAAGGGGACATGAGTGGGGGCCTGCTGGCAGGTGCCCTGCACTGTTGGGGGTGGCGGTGCAAGGGGACATGAGTGGGGGCCTGCTGGCAGGTGCCTTGCACTGCTGGCGGGTGGGGGTGCAAGGGGACATATGTGGGGGCCTGCTGGCAGGTGTCCCTCAGTGCTGGGGGGTGGGGGTGCAAGGGGACATGAGTGGGGCATGAGTGGGGGCCTGCTGGCAGGTGCCCTGCACTGCTGGGGGTGGGGGTGCAAGGGGACATGAGTGGGGCCCTGTTGGCAGGTGCCCTGCACTGCTGGTGGGTGGGGGTGCAATGGGACATGAGTGGGGGCCTGCTGGCAGGTGCCCTGTACTGCTGGGGAGTGGGTGTGCAAGGGGACATGAGTGGGGCCTGATGGCAGGTGACCCTCAGTGCTGGGGGTGGGGGTGCAAGGGGACATGAGTGGAACATGAGTGGGGCCAGCTGGCAGGTGCCCTGCACTGCTGCAGGGTGGGGGTGCAAGGGGACATGAGTGGGGGCCTGTTGGCAGGTGCCCCTCAGTGCTGGGGGGTGGGTGTGCATGGAGACATGAGTGGGACATGAGTGGGGGCCTGCTGGCAGGTGCCCTGCACTGCTGGGGGGTGGGGGTGCAAGGAGACATGAGTGCGGGCCTGTTGGTAGGTGCCCCTCTGTGCTGGGGATTGGGTGTGCAAGGGGACATGAGTGGGGGGCCTGCAGGCAGGTGCCCTGCACTGCTGGGGGTTGGGGGTGCAAGGGGACATGAGTGGGGGCCTGTTGGCAGGTGCCCCTCAGTGCTGGGGGGTGGGTGTGCAAGGGGACATGAGTGGGGGGCCTGCGGGCAGGTGCCCTGCACTGCTGGGGGGTGGGGGTGCAAGGGGACATGAGTTGGGCCTGCTGGCAGGTGCCCTGCACTGCTGGGGGGTGGGGGTGCAATGGGACATGAGTGGGGGCCTGCTGGCAGGTGCCCTGCACTGCTGGGGGGTGGGGGTGCAAGGGGACATGAGTGGGGGCCTGCTGGCAGGTGCTCTGCACTGCTGGTGGGTGGGGTGCAATGGTACATGAGTGGGGCCTGCTGGCAGGTGCCCTGCACTGCTGGGGGGTGGGTGTGCAAGGGGACATGAGTGTGGGCCTGATGGCAGGTGCCCCTCAGTGCTGAGGGGTGGGGGTGCAAGGGGACATGAGTGGGACATGAGTGGGGGGCCTGTTGGCAGGGTGCCCTGCACTGCTGGGGGTTGGGGGTGCAAGGGGACATGAGTGGGGGCCTGTTGGCAGGTGCCCTGCACTGCTGGTGGGTGGGGGTGCAATGGGACATGAGTGGGGGCCTGCTGGCAGGTGCCCCTCAGTGCTGGGGGGGTGGGTGTGCAAGGGGACATGAGTGGGGACCTGCTGGCAGGTGTCCCTCAGTGCTGGGTGGTGGGGTGCAAGGGGACATGAGTGGGGCATGAGTGGGGGCCTGCTGGCAGGTGCCCTGCACTGCTGGGGGGTGGGGGTGCAAGGGGACATGAGTGGGGGCCTATTGGCAGGTGCCCTGCACTGCTGGTGAGTGGGGGTGCAATGGGACATGAGTGGGGGCCTGCTGGCAGGTGCCCTGTACTGCTGGGGAGTGGGTGTGCAAGGGGACATGAGGGGGGGCCTGATGGCAGGTGACCCTCAGTGCTGGGGGGTGGGGGTGCAAGGGGACATGAGTGGGCCATGAGTGGGGCCAGCTGGCAGGTGCCCAGCACTGTTGGAGGGTGGGGGTGCAAGGGGACATGAGTGGGGGCCTGTGCTGGGGGGTGGGTGTGCAAGGGGACATGAGTGGGGGGCCTGCAGGCAGGTGCCCTGCACTTCTGGGGGTTGGGGGTGCAAGGGGACATGAGTGGGGGTCTGTTGGCAGGTGCCCCTCAGTGCTGGGGGGTGGGTGTGCAAGGGGACATGAGTGGGGGCCTGTTGGCAGGTGCCCCTCAGTGCTGGGGGGTGAGTGTGCAAGGGGACATGAGTGGGGGGCCTGCTGGCAGGTGCCCTGCACTGCTGGGGGTTGGGGGTCAAGGGGACATGAGTGGGGGCCTGTTGGCAGGTGCCCCTCAGTGCTGGGGGTGGGTGTCAAGGGGACATGAGTGGGGGGCCTGCGGGAAGGTGCACTGCACTGCTGGGGGGTGGGGGTGCAAGGGGACATGAGTGGGGGCCTGTTGGCAGGTGCCCTGCACTGCTGGGGGGTGGGGATGCAATGAGACATGAGTGGGGGCCTGCTGGCAGGTGCCCTGCACTGCTGGGGGGTGGGTGTGCAAGGGGACATGAGTGGGAGCCTGCTGGCAGGTGCCTCTCAGTGCTGGGGGTTGGGGTGCAAGAGGACATGAGTGGGAGATGAGTGGGGGCCTGCTGGCAGGAGCCCTGCACTGCTGGGGGGTGGGTGTGCAAGGGGACATGAGTGGGGGCTGCTGGCAGGTACCTTGCACTGCTGGGGGGTGGGGGTGCAAGGGGACATGAGTGGGGGCCTGCTGGCAGGTGCCCCTCAGTGCTGGGGAGTGGGGGTGCAAGGGGACATGAGTGGGACATGAGTGGGGCCCTGCTGGCAGGTGTTCTGCACTGCTGGGGGTGGGGGTGCAAGGGGACATGAGTGGGGGCCTGTTGGCAGGTGCCCCTCAGTGCTGGGGGTGGTTGTGCAAGGGGACATGAGTGGGGGGCCTGCTGGCAGGTGCCCTGCACTGCTGGGGGCTGGGGTGCAAGGGGACATCAGTGGGGGCCTGTTGGCAGGTGCCCTGCACTGCTGGTGGGTGGGGGTGCTATGGGACATGAGTGGGGGCCTGCTGGCAGGTGCCCTGCACTGCTGGGGGGTGGGTGTGCAAGGGGACATGAGTGGGGGCCTGATGGCAGGTGCTCTTCAGTGCTGGGGGTGGGGGTGCAAGGGGACATGAGTGGGACATGAGTGGGTGCCTGCTGGCAGGTGCCCTGCTCTGCTGGGGGGTGGGGGTGCAAGGGGACATGAGTGGGGCCTGCTGGCAGGTGCCCTGCACTGTTGGGGGGTGGCGGTGCAAGGGGACATGAGTGGCGGCCTGCTGGCAGGTGCCTTGCACTGCTGGGGGGTGGGGGTGCAAGGGGACATGAGTGGGGGCCTGCTGGCAGGTGTCCCTCAGTGCTGGGGGGGTGGGGGTGCAAGAGGACATGAGTGGGGGCCTGCTGGCAGGTGCCCTGCACTGCTGGGGGGTGGGGGTGCAAGGGGACATGAGTGGGGGCCTGTTGGCAGGTGCCCTGCACTGCTGGTGGGTGGGGGTGCAAGGGGACATGAGTGGGACATGAGTGGGTGCCTGCTGGCAGGTGCCCTGCTCTGCTGGGGGGTGGGGGGTGCAAGGGGACATGAGTGGGGGCCTGCTGGCAGGTGCCCTGCACTGTTGGGGGGTGGCGGTGCAAGGGGACATGAGTGGCGGCCTGCTGGCAGGTGCCTTGCACTGCTGGGGGGTGGGGGTGCAAGGGGACATGAGTGGGGGCCTGCTGGCAGGTGTCCCTCAGTGCTGGGGGGTGGGGGTGCAAGAGGACATGAGTGGGGCCTGCTGGCAGGTGCCCTGCACTGCTGGGGGGTGGGGGTGCAAGGGGACATGAGTGGGGGCCTGTTGGCAGGTGCCCTGCACTGCTGGTGGGTGGGGGTGCAATGGGACATGAGTGGGGGCCTGCTGGCAGATGCCCTGTACTGCTGGGGAGTGGGTGTGCAAGGGGACATGAGTGGGGCCTGATGGCAGGTGCCCTGCTCTGCTGGAGGGTGGGGGTGCAAGGGGACATGAGTGGGGGCCTGTGCTGGGGGGTGGGTGTGCATGGAGACATGAGTGGGACATGCGTGGGGGTCTGCTGGCAGGTGCCCTGCACTGCTGGGGGGTGGGGTGCAAGGGGACATGAGTGGGGGCCTGTTGGCAGGTGCCCCTCAGTGCTGGGGGGTGGGTGTGCAAGGGGACATGAGTGGGGACCTGCTGGCAGGTGTCCCTCAGTGCTGGGGGGTGGGGTGCAAGGGGACATGAGTGGGGCATGAGTGGGGGCCTGCTGGCAGGTGCCCTGCACTGCTGGGGGGTGGGGGTGCAAGGGGACATGAGTGGGGCCTGTTGGCAGGTGCCCTGCACTGCTGGTGAGTGGGGGTGCAATGGGACATGAGTGGGGGCCTGCTGGCAGGTGCCCTGTACTGCTGGGGAGTGGGTGTGCAAGGGGACATGAGGGGGGGCCTGATGGCAGGTGACCCTCAGTGCTGGGGGGTGGGGGTGCAAGGGGACATGAGTGGGCCATGAGTGGGGCCAGCTGGCAGGTGCCCGGCACTGTTGGAGGGTGGGGGTGCAAGGGGACATGAGTGGGGGCCTGTGCTGGGGGGTGGGTGTGCAAGGGGACATGAGTGGGGGGCCTGCAGGCAGGTGCCCTGCACTTCTGGGGGTTGGGGGTGCAAGGGGACATGAGTGGGGGTCTGTTGGCAGGTGCCCCTCAGTGCTGGGGGTGGGTGTGCAAGGGGACATGAGTGGGGCCTACTGGCAGGTGTCCCTCAGTGCTGGGGGGTGGGGGGCAAGGGGACATGGGGACACGAGTGGGGGCCTGCTGGCAGGTGCCCTGCACTGCTGGTGGGTGGGGGTGCAATGGGACATAAGTGGGGGCCTGATGGCAGGTGCCCCTCAGTGCTGGGGGGTGGGGGTGCAAGGGGACATGAGTGGGACATGAGTGGGGGCCTGCTGGCAGGTGCCCTGCACTGCTGGGGGCTGGGGGTCAAGGGGACATGGGTGGGGGCCTGTTGGCAGGTGCCCCTCAGTGCTGGGGGGTGGGTGTGCAAGGGGACATGAATGGGGGGCCTGCTGGCAGGTGCCCTGCACTGCTGGGGGCTGGGGGTCAAGGGGACATGGGTGGGGGCCTGTTGGCAGGTGCCCCTCAGTGCTGGGGGGTGGGTGTGCAAGGGGACATGAGTGGGGGGCCTGCGGGCAGGTGCACTGCACTGCTGGGGTGTGGGGGTGCAAGGGGACATGAGTGGGGGCCTGTTGGCAGGTGCCCTGCACTGCTGGGGGGTGGGGTGCAATGGGACATGAGTGGGGGCCTGCTGGCAGGTGCCCTGCACTGCTGGGGGGTGGAGTGCAAGGGGACATGAGTGGGAGCCTGCTGGCAGGTGCCTCTCAGTGCTGGGGGTGGGGGTGCAAGAGGACATGAGTGGGAGATGAGTGGGGGCCTGCTGGCAGGAGCCCTGCACTGCTGGGGGTGGGTGTGCAAGGGGACATGAGTGGGGGCCTGCTGGCAGGTGCCCCTCAGTGATGGGGAGTGGGGGTGCAAGGTGCCATGAGTGGGACATGAGTGGGGCCCTGCTGGCAGGTGTCCTGCACTGCTGGGGGGTGGAGGTGCAAGGGGACATGAGTGGGGGCCTGTTGGCAGGTGCCCCTCAGTGCTGGGGGTGGGTGTGCAAGGGCACATGAGTGGGGGGCCTGTTGGCAGGTGCCCTGCACTGCTGGGGGTTGGGGGTGCAAGGGGACATGAGTGGGGGCCTGTTGGCAGGTGCCCTGCACTGCTGGTGGGTAGGGGTGCAAGGGGACATGAGTGGGGGCCTGTTGGCAGGTGCCCTGCACTGCTGGTGGGTAGGGGTGCAAGGGGACATGAGTGGGGGCCTGCTGCCAAGTTCCCCCTCAGTGCCTGGGGGGTGGGGATGCAAGGGGACATGAGTCGGACATGAGTGGGGGCCTGCTGGCAGATGCCCTGCACTGCTGGGGGGTGGGGGTGCAAGGGGACATGAGTGGGGGCATGCTGGCAGGTGCCCTGCACTGCTGGGGGGTGGGGGTGCAAGGGGACATGAGTGGGGGCCTGTTGGCTGGTGTCCCTCAGTGCTGGGGGGTGGGTGTGCAAGGGACATGAATGGGACATGAGTGGGGGCCTGCTGGCAGGTGCCTGCACTGCTGGGGGGTGGGGGTGCAAGGGGACATGAGTGGGGGCCTGTTAGCAGGTTCCTCTCAGAACTGGGGGGTGGGTGTGCAAGGGGACATGAGTGGGGGACCTGCTGGCAGGTGCCCTGCACTGCTGGGGGGTGGGTGTGCAAGGGGACATGAGTGGGGGCCTGTTGGCAGGTGCCCTGCACTGCTGGGGGGTGGGGGGTGCAAAGGGGACATGAGTGGGGGCCTGCTGGCAGGTGCCCTGCACTGCTGGGGGTGGGGGTGCAAGGGGACATGAGTGGGGGCCTGTTGGCAGGTGCCCCGCAGAGCTGGGGGATGAGTGTGCAAGGGGACATGAGTGGGACATGAGTGGGGGCCTGCTGGCAGGTGCCCTGCACTGCTGGGGGGTGGGTGTAGAAGGGGACATAAATAGGGGCCTGTTTGCAGGTACCCTGCACTACTGGGGGGTGGGGGTGCAAGGGGACATGAGTGGGGGCCTGCTGGCAGGTGCCCTGCACTGCTGGGGGGTGGGGGTGCAAGGGGACATGAGTGAGACATGAGTTGGGGCCTGCTGGCAGGTGCCCTGCACTGCTGGGGGTGGGGGTGCAAGGGGTCATGAGTGGGGGCTTGCTGGCAGGTGCCCCTCAGTGCTGGGGGGTGGGGGTGCAAGGGGAAATGAGTGGGGGCCTTCTGGCAGGTGCCTTGCACTGCTGGGGGGTGGGGGTGCAAGGGGACATGAGTGGGGGCCTGCTGGCAGGTGTCCTTCAGTGCAGGGGGTGGGGTGCAAGGGGACATGAGTGGGACATGAGTGGGAGCCTGCTGGCAGGTGCCCTGCACTGCTGGTGCGTGGGGGTGCAATGGGACATGAGTGGGGGCCTGCTGACAGGTGCCCTGCACTGCTTGGGGGGGGGTGTGCAAGGGGACATGAGTGGGGGCCTGATGGCAGGTGCCCCTCAGTGCCTGGGGTTGGGGGTGCAAGGGGACATGAGTGGGACATGAGTGGGGGCCATCTGGCAGGTGCCCTGCATTGCTTGGGGGTGGGGGTGCAACGGGACATGAGTGGGGGCCTGTTGGCAGGTGCCCCTCAGTGCTGGGGGTGGGTGTGCAAGGAGACATGAGTGGGACATGAGTGGGGGGCCTGCGGGCAGGTGCACTGCACTGCTGGGGGGGTGCAAGGGGACATGAGTGGGGGCCTGTTGGCAGGTGCCCTGCACTGCTGGGGGTTGGGGGTGCAATGAGACATGAGTGGGGGCCTGCTGGCAGGTGCCCTGCACTGCTGGGGGTTGGGTGTGCAAGGGGACATGAGTGGGAGCTTGCTGGCAGGTGCCTCTCAGTGCTGGGGGTGGGGGTGCAAGAGGACATGAGTGGGAGATGAGTGGGGGCCTGCTGGCAGGAGCCCTGCACTGCTGGGGGGTGGGTGTGCAAGGGGACATGAGTGGGGGCCTGTTGGCAGGTACCTTGCACTGCTGGGGGGTGGGGGTCCAAGGGGACATGAGTGGGACATGAGTGGGGGCCATCTGGCAGGTGCCCTGCATTGCTTGGGGGTGGTGGTGCAACGGGACATGAGTAGAGGCCTGTTGGCAGGTGCCCCTCAGTGCTGGGGGTGGGTGTGCAAGGAGACATGAGTGGGACATGAGTGGGGGCCTGCTGGCAGGTGCCCTGCACTGCTGGGGGGTGGGGGTGCAAGGGGACATGAGTGGCGGCCTGTTGGCAGGTGCCCCTCAGTGCTGGGGGGTGGGTGTGCAAGGGGACATGAGTGGGGGGGCCTGCTGGCAAGTGCCCTGCACTGCTGGGGGTTGGGGGTCAAGGGGACATGAGTGGGGGCCTGTTGGCAGGTACCCCTCAGTGCTGGGGGTGGGTGTCAAGGGGACATGAGTGGGGGGCCTGCGGGAAGGTGCACTGCACTGCTGGGGGGTGGGGGTGCAAGGGGACATGAGTGGGGGCCTGTTGGCAGGTGCCCTGCACTGCTGGGGGTGGGGATGCAATGAGACATGAGTGGGGGCCTGCTGGCAGGTGCCCTGCACTGCTGGGGGGTGGGTGTGCAAGGGGACATGAGTGGGAGCCTGCTGGCAGGTGCCTCTCAGTGCTGGGGGTTGGGGTGCAAGAGGACATGAGTGGGAGATGAGTGGGGCCCTGCTGGCAGGTGTTCTGCACTGCTGGGGGTGGGGGTGCAAGGGGACATGAGTGGGGGCTGCTGGCAGGTACCTTGCACTGCTGGGGGGTGGGGGTGCAAGGGGACATGATTGGGGGCCTGCTGGCAGGTGCCCCTCAGTGCTGGGGAGTGGGGGTGCAAGGGGACATGAGTGGGACATGAGTGGGGCCCTGCTGGCAGGTGTTCTGCACTGCTGGGGGTGGGGGTGCAAGGGGACATGAGTGGGGGCCTGTTGGCAGGTGCCCCTCAGTGCTGGGGGTGGTTGTGCAAGGGGACATGAGTGGGGGGCCTGCTGGCAGGTGCCCTGCACTGCTGGGGGCTGGGGTGCAAGGGGACATCAGTGGGGGCCTGTTGGCAGGTGCCCTGCACTGCTGGTGGGTGGGGGTGCAATGGGACATGAGTGGGGGCCTGCTGGCAGGTGCCCTGCACTGCTGGGGGGTGGGTGTGCAAGGGGACATGAGTGGGGGCCTGATGGCAGGTGCCCTTCAGTGCTGGGGGTGGGGGTGCAAGGGGACATGAGTGGGACATGAGTGTGGTTCCTGCTGGCAGGTGCCCTGCTCTGCTGGGGGGTGGGGGTGCAAGGGGACATGAGTGGGGGCCTGCTGGCAGGTGCCCTGCACTGTTGGGGGGTGGCGGTGCAAGGGGACATGAATGGGGGCCTGCTGGCAGGTGCCTTGCACTGCTGGGGGGTGGGGGTGCAAGGGGACATGAGTGGGGGCCTGCTGGCAGGTGTCCCTCAGTGCTGGGGGGTGGGGGTGCAAGAGGACATGAGTGGGGGCCTGCTGGCAGGTGCCCTGCACTGCTGGGGGGTGGGGGTGCAAGGGGACATGAGTGGGGGCCTGTTGGCAGGTGCCCTGCACTGTTGGTGGGTGGGGGTGCAATGGGACATGAGTGGGGGCCTGCTGGCAGATGCCCTGTACTGCCGGGGAGTGGGTGTGCAAGGGGACATGAGTGGGGGCCTGATGGCAGGTGCCCTGCACTGCTGGAGGGTGGGGGTGCAAGGGGACATGAGTGGGGGCCTGTGCTGGGGGGTGGGTGTGCATGGAGACATGAGTGGGACATGAGTGGGGGTCTGCTGGCAGGTGCCCTGCACTGCTGGGGGGTGGGGGTGCAAGGGGACATGAGTGGGGGCCTGTTGGCAGGTGCCCCTCAGTGCTGGGGGGGGTGGGTGTGCAAGGGGACATGAGTGGGGACCTGCTGGCAGGTGTCCCTCAGTGCTGGGTGGTGGGGTGCAAGGGGACATGAGTGGGGCATGAGTGGGGGCCTGCTGGCAGGTGCCCTGCACTGCTGGGGGGTGGGGGTGCAAGGGGACATGAGTGGGGGCCTATTGGCAGGTGCCCTGCACTGCTGGTGAGTGGGGGTGCAATGGGACATGAGTGGGGGCCTGCTGGCAGGTGCCCTGTACTGCTGGGGAGTGGGTGTGCAAGGGGACATGAGGGGGGGCCTGATGGCAGGTGACCCTCAGTGCTGGGGGGTGGGGGTGCAAGGGGACATGAGTGGGCCATGAGTGGGGCCAGCTGGCAGGTGCCCGGCACTGTTGGAGGGTGGGGGTGCAAGGGGACATGAGTGGGGGCCTGTGCTGGGGGGTGGGTGTGCAAGGGGACATGAGTGGGGGGCCTGCAGGCAGGTGCCCTGCACTTCTGGGGGTTGGGGGTGCAAGGGGACATGAGTGGGGGTCTGTTGGCAGGTGCCCCTCAGTGCTGGGGGGTGGGTGTGCAAGGGGACATGAGTGGGGCCTACTGGCAGGTGTCCCTCAGTGCTGGGGGGTGGGGGGCAAGGGGACATGAGTGGGACACGAGTGGGGGCCTGCTGGCAGGTGCCCTGCACTGCTGGTGGGTGGGGGTGCAATGGGACATGAGTGGGGGCCTGATGGCAGGTGCCCCTCAGTGCTGGGGGGTGGGGGTGCAAGGGGACATGAGTGGGACATGAGTGGGGGCCTGCTGGCAGGTGCCCTGCACTGCTGGGGGCTGGGGGTCAAGGGGACATGGGTGGGGGCCTGTTGGCAGGTGCCCCTCAGTGCTGGGGGGTGGGTGTGCAAGGGGACATGAGTGGGGGGCCTGCTGGCAGGTGCCCTGCACTGCTGGGGGCTGGGGGTCAAGGGGACATGGGTGGGGGCCTGTTGGCAGGTGCCCCTCAGTGCTGGGGGGTGGGTGTGCAAGGGGACATGAGTGGGGGGCCTGCGGGCAGGTGCACTGCACTGCTGGGGTGTGGGGGTGCAAGGGGACATGAGTGGGGGCCTGTTGGCAGGTGCCCTGCACTGCTGGGGGTGGGGTGCAATGGGACATGAGTGGGGGCCTGCTGGCAGGTGCCCTGCACTGCTGGGGGGTGGAGTGCAAGGGGACATGAGTGGGAGCCTGCTGGCAGGTGCCTCTCAGTGCTGGGGTGGGGGTGCAAGAGGACATGAGTGGGAGATGAGTGGGGGCCTGCTGGCAGGAGCCCTGCACTGCTGGGGGTGGGTGTGCAAGGGGACATGAGTGGGGGCCTGCTGGCAGGTACCTTGCACTGCTGGGGGTGGGGGTGCAAGGGGACATTAGTGGGGGCCTGCTGGCAGGTGCCCCTCAGTGCCGGGGAGTAGGGGTGCAAGGGGCCATGAGTGGGACATGAGTGGGGCCCTGCTGGCAGGTGTCCTGCACTGCTGGGGGGTGGAGGTGCAAGGGGACATGAGTGGGGGCCTGTTGGCAGGTGCCCCTCAGTGCTGGGGGTGGGTGTGCAAGGGCACATGAGTGGGGGGCCTGTTGGCAGGTGCCCTGCACTGCTGGGGGTTGGGGGTGCAAGGGGACATGAGTGGGGGCCTGTTGGCAGGTGCCCTGCACTGCTGGTGGGTGGGGGTGCAATGGGACATGAGTGGGGGCCTGCTGGCAGGTGCCCTGCACTGGTGGGGGGTGGGTGTGCAAGGGGACATGAGTGGGGGCCTGATGGCAGGTGCCCTTCAGTGCTGGGGGGTGGGGATGCAAGGGGACATGAATGGGACATGAGTGGTGGCCTGCTTGCAGGTGCCCTGCACTGCTGGGGGGTGGGGGAGCAAGGGGACATGAGTGGGGCCTGCTGGCAGGTGCCCTGCACTGTTGGGGGTGGCGGTGCAAGGGGACATGAGTGGGGGCCTGCTGGCAGGTGCCTTGCACTGCTGGCGGGTGGGGGTGCAAGGGGACATATGTGGGGGCCTGCTGGCAGGTGTCCCTCAGTGCTGGGGGGTGGGGGTGCAAGGGGACATGAGTGGGGCATGAGTGGGGGCCTGCTGGCAGGTGCCCTGCACTGCTGGGGGTGGGGGTGCAAGGGGACATGAGTGGGGCCCTGTTGGCAGGTGCCCTGCACTGCTGATGGGTGGGGGTGCAATGGGACATGAGTGGGGGCCTGCTGGCAGGTGCCCTGTACTGCTGGGGAGTGGGTGTGCAAGGGGACATGAGTGGGGGCCTGATGGCAGGTGACCCTCAGTGCTGGGGGGTGGGGGTGCAAGGGGACATGAGTGGGACATGAGTGGGGCCAGCTGGCAGGTGCCCTGCACTGCTGGAGGGTGGGGGTGCAAGGGGACATGAGTGGGGGCCTGTTGGCAGGTGCCCTCAGTGCTGGGGGGTGGGTGTGCATGGAGACATGAGTGGGACATGAGTGGGGGCCTGCTGGCAGGTGCCCTGCACTGCTGGGGGGTGGGGGTGCAAGGAGACATGAGTGGGGGCCTGTTGGTAGGTGCCCCTCTGTGCTGGGTATTGGGTGTGCAAGGGGACATGAGTGGGGGGCCTGCAGGCAGGTGCCCTGCACTGCTGGGGGTTGGGGGTGCAAGGGGACATGAGTGGGGGCCTGTTGGCAGGTGCCCCTCAGTGCTGGGGGGTGGGTGTGCAAGGGGACATGAGTGGGGGGCCTGCGGGCAGGTGCCCTGCACTGCTGGGGGGTGGGGGTGCAAGGGGACATGAGTTGGGGCCTGCTGGCAGGTGCCCTGCACTGCTGGGGGGTGGGGGTGCAATGGGGCATGAGTGGGGGGCCTGCTGGCAGGTGCCCTGCACTGCTGGGGGGTGGGGGTGCAAGGGGACATGAGTGGGGGCCTGCTGGCAGGTGCTCTGCACTGCTGGTGGGTGGGGGTGCAATGGTACATGAGTGGGGGCCTGCTGGCAGGTGCCCTGCACTGCTGGGGGTGGGTGTGCAAGGGGACATGAGTGTGGGCCTGATGGCAGGTGCCCCTCAGTGCTGAGGGGTGGGGGTGCAAGGGGACATGAGTGGGACATGAGTGGGGGGCCTGCTGGCAGGTGCCCTGCACTGCTGGGGGTTGGGGGTGCAAGGGGACATGAGTGGGGGCCTGTTGGCAGGTGCCCTGCACTGCTGGTGGGTGGGGGTGCAATGGGACATGAGTGGGGGCCTGCTGGCAGGTGCCCTGCACTGCTGGGGGGTGGGTGTGCAAGGGGACATGAGTGGGGGCCTGATGGCAGGTGCCCTTCAGTGCTGGGGGGTGGGGGTGCAAGGGGACATGAATGGGACATGAGTGGGGGCCTGCTTGCAGGTGCCCTGCACTGCTGGGGGGTGGGGGTGCAAGGGGACATGAGTGGGGGCCTGCTGGCAGGTGCCCTGCACTGTTGGGGGTGGCGGTGCAAGGGGACATGAGTGGGGGCCTGCTGGCAGGTGCCTTGCACTGCTGGCGGGTGGGGGTGCAAGGGGACATGAGTGGGGGGCCTGCTGGCAGGTGCCTTGCACTGCTGGCGGGTGGGGGTGCAAGGGGACATGAGTGGGGGCCTGCTGGCAGGTGTCCCTCAGTGCTGGGGGGTGGGGGTGCAAGGGGACATGAGTGGGGCATGAGTGGGGGCCTGCTGGCAGGTGCCCTGCACTGCTGGGGGTGGGGGTGCAAGGGGACATGAGTGGGGCCCTGTTGGCAGGTGCCCTGCACTGCTGGTGGGTGGGGGTGCAATGGGACATGAGTGGGGGCCTGCTGGCAGGTGCCCTGTACTGCTGGGGAGTGGGTGTGCAAGGGGACATGAGTGGGGGCCTGATGGCAGGTGACCCTCAGTGCTGGGGGGTGGGGGTGCAAGGGGACATGAGTGGGACATGAGTGGGGCCAGCTGGCAGGTGCCCTGCACTGCTGGAGGGTGGGGGTGCAAGGGGACATGAGTGGGGGCCTGTTGGCAGGTGCCCCTCAGTGCTGGGGGGTGGGTGTGCAAGGAGACATGAGTGGGACATGAGTGGGGGCCTGCTGGCAGGTGCCCTGCACTGCTGGGGGGTGGGGGTGCAAGGAGACATGAGTGGGGGCCTGTTGGTAGGTGCCCCTCTGTGCTGGGGATTGGGTGTGCAAGGGGACATGAGTGGGGGGCCTGCAGGCAGGTGCCCTGCACTGCTGGGGGTTGGGGGTGCAAGGGGACATGAGTGGGGGCCTGTTGGCAGGTGCCCTTCAGTGCTGGGGGGTGGGTGTGCAAGGGGACATGAGTGGGGGGCCTGTGGGCAGGTGCCCTGCACTGCTGGGGGGTGGGGGTGCAAGGGGACATGAGTTGGGGCCTGCTGGCAGGTGCCCTGCACTGCTGGGGGGTGGGGGTGCAATGGGACATGAGTGGGGGGCCTGCTGGCAGGTGCCCTGCACTGCTGGGGGGTGGGGGTGCAAATGGACATGAGTGGGGGCCTGCTGGCAGGTGCTCTGCACTGCTGGTGGGTGGGGGTGCAATGGTACATGAGTGGGGGCCTGCTGGCAGGTGCCCTGCACTGCTGGGGGGTGGGTGTGCAAGGGGACATGAGTGTGGGCCTGATGGCAGGTGCCCCTCAGTGCTGAGGGGTGGGGGTGCAAGGGGACATGAGTGGGACATGAGTGGGGGGCCTGCTGGCAGGTGTCCCTCAGTGCTGGGTGGTGGGGTGCAAGGGGACATGAGTGGGGCATGAGTGGGGGCCTGCTGGCAGGTGCCCTGCACTGCTGGGGGGTGGGGGTGCAAGGGGACATGAGTGGGGCATGAGTGGGGGCCTGCTGGCAGGTGCCCTGCACTGCTGGGGGGTGGGGGTGCAAGGGGACATGAGTGGGGGCCTATTGGCAGGTGCCCTGCACTGCTGGTGAGTGGGGGTGCAATGGGACATGAGTGGGGGCCTGCTGGCAGGTGCCCTGTACTTCTGGGGAGTGGGTGTGCAAGGGGACATGAGGGGGGGCCTGATGGCAGGTGACCCTCAGTGCTGGGGGGGTGGGGGTGCAAGGGGACATGAGTGGGCCATGAGTGGGGCCAGCTGGCAGGTGCCCAGCACTGTTGGAGGGTGGGGGTGCAAGGGGACATGAGTGGGGGCCTGTGCTGGGGGGTGGGTGTGCAAGGGGACATGAGTGGGGGGCCTGCAGGCAGGTGCCCTGCACTTCTGGGGGTTGGGGGTGCAAGGGGACATGAGTGGGGGTCTGTTGGCAGGTGCCCCTCAGTGCTGGGGGGTGGGTGTGCAAGGGGAAATGAGTGGGGGCCTACTGGCAGGTGTCCCTCAGTGCTGGGGGGTGGGGGGCAAGGGGACATGAGTGGGACACGAGTGGGGGCCTGCTGGCAGGTGCCCTGCACTGCTGGTGGGTGGGGGTGCAATGGGACATGAGTGGGGGCCTGATGGCAGGTGCCCCTCAGTGCTGGGGGGTGGGGGTGCAAGGGGACATGAGTGGGGCATGAGTGGGGGCCTGCTGGCAGGTGCCCTGCACTGCTGGGGGTGGGGGTGCAAGGGGACATGAGTGGGGCCCTGTTGGCAGGTGCCCTGCACTGCTGGTGGGTGGGGGTGCAATGGGACATGAGTGGGGGCCTGCTGGCAGGTGCCCTGTACTGCTGGGGAGTGGGTGTGCAAGGGGACATGAGTGGGGGCCTGATGGCAGGTGACCCTCAGTGCTGGGGGGTGGGGGTGCAAGGGGACATGAGTGGGACATGAGTGGGGCCAGCTGGCAGGTGCCCTGCACTGCTGGAGGGTGGGGGTGCAAGGGGACATGAGTGGGGGCCTGTTGGCAGGTGCCCCTCAGTGCTGGGGGGTGGGTGTGCATGGAGACATGAGTGGGACATGAGTGGGGGCCTGCTGGCAGGTGCCCTGCACTGCTGGGGGGTGGGGGTGCAAGGAGACATGAGTGGGGGCCTGTTGGTAGGTGCCCCTCTGTGCTGGGGATTGGGTGTGCAAGGGGACATGAGTGGGGGGCCTGCAGGCAGGTGCCCTGCACTGCTGGGGGTTGGGGGTGCAAGGGGACATGAGTGGGGGCCTGTTGGCAGGTGCCCCTCAGTGCTGGGGGGTGGGTGTGCAA
Source organism: Ambystoma mexicanum (assembly GCF_040938575.1). Lineage (NCBI taxonomy): Eukaryota > Metazoa > Chordata > Amphibia > Caudata > Ambystomatidae > Ambystoma > Ambystoma mexicanum. The sequence goes on along the minus strand of NC_090935.1, from coordinate 697,972,012 downwards.
GGGGACATGAGTGGGGGGCCTGTGGGCAGGTGCCCTGCACTGCTGGGGGGTGGGGGTGCAAGGGGACATGAGTTGGGGCCTGCTGGCAGGTGCCCTGCACTGCTGGGGGGTGGGGGTGCAATGGGACATGAGTGGGGGGCCTGCTGGCAGGTGCCCTGCACTGCTGGGGGGTGGGGGTGCAAATGGACATGAGTGGGGGCCTGCTGGCAGGTGCTCTGCACTGCTGGTGGGTGGGGGTGCAATGGTACATGAGTGGGGGCCTGCTGGCAGGTGCCCTGCACTGCTGGGGGGTGGGTGTGCAAGGGGACATGAGTGTGGGCCTGATGGCAGGTGCCCCTCAGTGCTGAGGGGTGGGGGTGCAAGGGGACATGAGTGGGACATGAGTGGGGGGCCTGCTGGCAGGTGCCCCTCAGTGCGGGGGGGGTGGGTGTGCAAGGGGACATGAGTGGGGACCTGCTGGCAGGTGTCCCTCAGTGCTGGGTGGTGGGGTGCAAGGGGACATGAGTGGGGCATGAGTGGGGGCCTGCTGGCAGGTGCCCTGCACTGCTGGGGGGTGGGGGTGCAAGGGGACATGAGTGGGGGCCTATTGGCAGGTGCCCTGCACTGCTGGTGAGTGGGGGTGCAATGGGACATGAGTGGGGGCCTGCTGGCAGGTGCCCTGTACTGCTGGGGAGTGGGTGTGCAAGGGGACATGAGGGGGGGCCTGATGGCAGGTGACCCTCAGTGCTGGGGGGTGGGGGTGCAAGGGGACATGAGTGGGCCATGAGTGGGGCCAGCTGGCAGGTGCCCAGCACTGTTGGAGGGTGGGGGTGCAAGGGGACATGAGTGGGGGCCTGTGCTGGGGGGTGGGTGTGCAAGGGGACATGAGTGGGGGGCCTGCAGGCAGGTGCCCTGCACTTCTGGGGGTTGGGGGTGCAAGGGGACATGAGTGGGGGTCTGTTGGCAGGTGCCCCTCAGTGCTGGGGGGTGGGTGTGCAAGGGGATATGAGTGGGGGCCTACTGGCAGGTGTCCCTCAGTGCTGGGGGGTGGGGGGCAAGGGGACATGAGTGGGACACGAGTGGGGGCCTGCTGGCAGGTGCCCTGCACTGCTGGTGGGTGGGGGTGCAATGGGACATGAGTGGGGGCCTGATGGCAGGTGCCCCTCAGTGCTGGGGGGTGGGGGTGCAAGGGGACATGAGTGGGACATGAGTGGGGGCCTGCTGGCAGGTGCCCTGCACTGCTGGGGGCTGGGGGTCAAGGGGACATGGGTGGGGGCCTGTTGGCAGGTGCCCCTCAGTGCTGGGGGGTGGGTGTGCAAGGGGACATGAGTGGGGGGCCTGCTGGCAGGTGCCCTGCACTGCTGGGGGCTGGGGGTCAAGGGGACATGGGTGGGGGCCTGTTGGCAGGTGCCCCTCAGTGCTGGGGGGTGGGTGTGCAAGGGGACATGAGTGGGGGGCCTGCGGGCAGGTGCACTGCACTGCTGGGGTGTGGGGGTGCAAGGGGACATGAGTGGGGGCCTGTTGGCAGGTGCCCTGCACTGCTGGGGTGTGGGGTGCAATGGGACATGAGTGGGGGCCTGCTGGCAGGTGCCCTGCACTGCTGGGGGGTGGAGTGCAAGGGGACATGAGTGGGAGCCTGCTGGCAGGTGCCTCTCAGTGCTGGGGGTGGGGGTGCAAGAGGACATGAGTGGGAGATGAGTGGGGGCCTGCTGGCAGGAGCCCTGCACTGCTGGGGGTGGGTGTGCAAGGGGACATGAGTGGGGGCCTGCTGGCAGGTACCTTGCACTGCTGGGGGTGGTGGTGCAAGGGGACATTAGTGGGGGCCTGCTGGCAGGTGCCCCTCAGTGCTGGGGAGTAGGGGTGCAAGGGGCCATGAGTGGGACATGAGTGGGGCCCTGCTGGCAGGTGTCCTGCACTGCTGGGGGGTGGAGGTGCAAGGGGACATGAGTGGGGGCCTGTTGGCAGGTGCCCTGCACTGCTGGGGGGTGGGTGTGCAAGGGGACATGAGTGTGGGCCTGATGGCAGGTGCCCCTCAGTGCTGAGGGGTGGGGGTGCAAGGGGACATGAGTGGGACATGAGTGGGGGGCCTGCTGGCAGGTGCCCTGCACTGCTGGGGGTTGGGGGTGCAAGGGGACATGAGTGGGGGCCTGTTGGCAGGTGCCCTGCACTGCTGGTGGGTGGGGGTGCAATGGGACATGAGTGGGGGCCTGATGGCAGGTGCCCCTCAGTGCTGGGGGGTGGGGGTGCAAGGGGACATGAGTGGGACATGAGTGGGGGCCTGCTGGCAGGTGCCCTGCACTGCTGGGGGCTGGGGGTCAAGGGGACATGGGTGGGGGCCTGTTGGCAGGTGCCCCTCAGTGCTGGGGGGTGGGTGTGCAAGGGGACATGAGTGGGGGGCCTGCTGGCAGGTGCCCTGCACTGCTGGGGGCTGGGGGTCAAGGGGACATGGGTGGGGGCCTGTTGGCAGGTGCCCCTCAGTGCTGGGGGGTGGGTGTGCAAGGGGACATGAGTGGGGGGCCTGCGGGCAGGTGCACTGCACTGCTGGGGTGTGGGGGTGCAAGGGGACATGAGTGGGGGCCTGTTGGCAGGTGCCCTGCACTGCTGGGGGGTGGGGTGCAATGGGACATGAGTGGGGGCCTGCTGGCAGGTGCCCTGCACTGCTGGGGGGTGGAGTGCAAGGGGACATGAGTGGGAGCCTGCTGGCAGGTGCCTCTCAGTGCTGGGGGTGGGGGTGCAAGAGGACATGAGTGGGAGATGAGTGGGGGCCTGCTGGCAGGAGCCCTGCACTGCTGGGGGTGGGTGTGCAAGGGGACATGAGTGGGGGCCTGCTGGCAGGTACCTTGCACTGCTGGGGGTGGGGGTGCAAGGGGACATTAGTGGGGGCCTGCTGGCAGGTGCCCCTCAGTGCTGGGGAGTAGGGGTGCAAGGGGCCATGAGTGGGACATGAGTGGGGCCCTGCTGGCAGGTGTCCTGCACTGCTGGGGGGTGGAGGTGCAAGGGGACATGAGTGGGGGCCTGTTGGCAGGTGCCCCTCAGTGCTGGGGGTGGGTGTGCAAGGGCACATGAGTGGGGGGCCTGTTGGCAGGTGCCCTGCACTGCTGGGGGTTGGGGGTGCAAGGGGACATGAGTGGGGGCCTGTTGGCAGGTGCCCTGCACTGCTGGTGGGTGGGGGTGCAATGGGACATGAGTGGGGGCCTGCTGGCAGGTGCCCTGCACTGCTGGGGGGTGGGTGTGCAAGGGGACATGAGTGGGGGCCTGATGGCAGGTGCCCTTCAGTGCTGGGGGGTGGGGATGCAAGGGGACATGAATGGGACATGAGTGGGGGCCTGCTTGCAGGTGCCCTGCACTGCTGGGGGGTGGGGGTGCAAGGGGACATGAGTGGGGGCCTGCTGGCAGGTGCCCTGCACTGTTGGGGGTGGCGGTGCAAGGGGACATGAGTGGGGGCCTGCTGGCAGGTGCCTTGCACTGCTGGCGGGTGGGGGTGCAAGGGGACATATGTGGGGGCCTGCTGGCAGGTGTCCCTCAGTGCTGGGGGGTGGGGGTGCAAGGGGACATGAGTGGGGCATGAGTGGGGGCCTGCTGGCAGGTGCCCTGCACTGCTGGGGGTGGGGGTGCAAGGGGACATGAGTGGGGCCCTGTTGGCAGGTGCCCTGCACTGCTGGTGGGTGGGGGTGCAATGGGACATGAGTGGGGGCCTGCTGGCAGGTGCCCTGTACTGCTGGGGAGTGGGTGTGCAAGGGGACATGAGTGGGGGCCTGATGGCAGGTGACCCTCAGTGCTGGGGGGTGGGGGTGCAAGGGGACATGAGTGGAACATGAGTGGGGCCAGCTGGCAGGTGCCCTGCACTGCTGGAGGGTGGGGGTGCAAGGGGACATGAGTGGGGGCCTGTTGGCAGGTGCCCCTCAGTGCTGGGGGGTGGGTGTGCATGGAGACATGAGTGGGACATGAGTGGGGGCCTGCTGGCAGGTGCCCTGCACTGCTGGGGGGTGGGGGTGCAAGGAGACATGAGTGCGGGCCTGTTGGTAGGTGCCCCTCTGTGCTGGGGATTGGGTGTGCAAGGGGACATGAGTGGGGGGCCTGCAGGCAGGTGCCCTGCACTGCTGGGGGTTGGGGGTGCAAGGGGACATGAGTGGGGGCCTGTTGGCAGGTGCCCCTCAGTGCTGGGGGGTGGGTGTGCAAGGGGACATGAGTGGGGGGCCTGCGGGCAGGTGCCCTGCACTGCTGGGGGGTGGGGGTGCAAGGGGACATGAGTTGGGCCTGCTGGCAGGTGCCCTGCACTGCTGGGGGGTGGGGGTGCAATGGGACATGAGTGGGGGGCCTGCTGGCAGGTGCCCTGCACTGCTGGGGGGTGGGGGTGCAAGGGGACATGAGTGGGGGCCTGCTGGCAGGTGCTCTGCACTGCTGGTGGGTGGGGGTGCAATGGTACATGAGTGGGGGCCTGCTGGCAGGTGCCCTGCACTGCTGGGGGGTGGGTGTGCAAGGGGACATGAGTGTGGGCCTGATGGCAGGTGCCCCTCAGTGCTGAGGGGTGGGGGTGCAAGGGGACATGAGTGGGACTTGAGTGGGGGGCCTGCTGGCAGGTGCCCTGCACTGCTGGGGGTTGGGGGTGCAAGGGGACATGAGTGGGGGCCTGTTGGCAGGTGCCCTGCACTGCTGGTGGGTGGGGGTGCAATGGGACATGAGTGGGGGCCTGCTGGCAGGTGCCCCTCAGTGCTGGGGGGGGTGGGTGTGCAAGGGGACATGAGTGGGGACCTGCTGGCAGGTGTCCCTCAGTGCTGGGTGGTGGGGTGCAAGGGGACATGAGTGGGGCATGAGTGGGGGCCTGCTGGCAGGTGCCCTGCACTGCTGGGGGGTGGGGGTGCAAGGGGACATGAGTGGGGGCCTATTGGCAGGTGCCCTGCACTGCTGGTGAGTGGGGGTGCAATGGGACATGAGTGGGGGCCTGCTGGCAGGTGCCCTGTACTGCTGGGGAGTGGGTGTGCAAGGGGACATGAGGGGGGGCCTGATGGCAGGTGACCCTCAGTGCTGGGGGGTGGGGGTGCAAGGGGACATGAGTGGGCCATGAGTGGGGCCAGCTGGCAGGTGCCCAGCACTGTTGGAGGGTGGGGGTGCAAGGGGACATGAGTGGGGGCCTGTGCTGGGGGGTGGGTGTGCAAGGGGACATGAGTGGGGGGCCTGCAGGCAGGTGCCCTGCACTTCTGGGGGTTGGGGGTGCAAGTGGACATGAGTGGGGGTCTGTTGGCAGGTGCCCCTCAGTGCTGGGGGGTGGGTGTGCAAGGGGACATGAGTGGGGGCCTACTGGCAGGTGTCCCTCAGTGCTGGGGGGTGGGGGGCAAGGGGACATGAGTGGGACACGAGTGGGGGCCTGCTGGCAGGTGCCCTGCACTGCTGGTGGGTGGGGGTGCAATGGGACATGAGTGGGGGCCTGATGGCAGGTGCCCCTCAGTGCTGGGGGGTGGGGGTGCAAGGGGACATGAGTGGGACATGAGTGGGGGCCTGCTGGCAGGTGCCCTGCACTGCTGGGGGCTGGGGGTCAAGGGGACATGGGTGGGGGCCTGTTGGCAGGTGCCCCTCAGTGCTGGGGGGTGGGTGTGCAAGGGGACATGAGTGGGGGGCCTGCTGGCAGGTGCCCTGCACTGCTGGGGGCTGGGGGTCAAGGGGACATGGGTGGGGGCCTGTTGGCAGGTGCCCCTCAGTGCTGGGGGGTGGGTGTGCAAGGGGACATGAGTGGGGGGCCTGCGGGCAGGTGCACTGCACTGCTGGGGTGTGGGGGTGCAAGGGGACATGAGTGGGGGCCTGTTGGCAGGTGCCCTGCACTGCTGGGGTGTGGGGTGCAATGGGACATGAGTGGGGGCCTGCTGGCAGGTGCCCTGCACTGCTGGGGGGTGGAGTGCAAGGGGACATGAGTGGGAGCCTGCTGGCAGGTGCCTCTCAGTGCTGGGGGTGGGGGTGCAAGAGGACATGAGTGGGAGATGAGTGGGGGCCTGCTGGCAGGAGCCCTGCACTGCTGGGGGTGGGTGTGCAAGGGGACATGAGTGGGGGCCTGCTGGCAGGTACCTTGCACTGCTGGGGGTGGTGGTGCAAGGGGACATTAGTGGGGGCCTGCTGGCAGGTGCCCCTCAGTGCTGGGGAGTAGGGGTGCAAGGGGCCATGAGTGGGACATGAGTGGGGCCCTGCTGGCAGGTGTCCTGCACTGCTGGGGGGTGGAGGTGCAAGGGGACATGAGTGGGGGCCTGTTGGCAGGTGCCCTGCACTGCTGGGGGGTGGGTGTGCAAGGGGACATGAGTGTGGGCCTGATGGCAGGTGCCCCTCAGTGCTGAGGGGTGGGGGTGCAAGGGGACATGAGTGGGACATGAGTGGGGGGCCTGCTGGCAGGTGCCCTGCACTGCTGGGGGTTGGGGGTGCAAGGGGACATGAGTGGGGGCCTGTTGGCAGGTGCCCTGCACTGCTGGTGGGTGGGGGTGCAATGGGACATGAGTGGGGGCCTGCTGGCAGGTGCCCTGCACTGCTGGGGGGTGGGTGTGCAAGGGGACATGAGTGGGGGCCTGATGGCAGGTGCCCTTCAGTGCTGGGGGGTGGGGGTGCAAGGGGACATGAATGGGACATGAGTGGGGGCCTGCTTGCAGGTGCCCTGCACTGCTGGGGGGTGGGGGTGCAAGGGGACATGAGTGGGGGCCTGCTGGCAGGTGCCCTGCACTGTTGGGGGTGGCGGTGCAAGGGGACATGAGTGGGGGCCTGCTGGCAGGTGCCTTGCACTGCTGGCGGGTGGGGGTGCAAGGGGACATGAGTGGGGGCCTGCTGGCAGGTGTCCCTCAGTGCTGGGGGGTGGGGGTGCAAGGGGACATGAGTGGGGCATGAGTGGGGGCCTGCTGGCAGGTGCCCTGCACTGCTGGGGGTGGGGGTGCAAGGGGACATGAGTGGGGCCCTGTTGGCAGGTGCCCTGCACTGCTGGTGGGTGGGGGTGCAATGGGACATGAGTGGGGGCCTGCTGGCAGGTGCCCTGTACTGCTCGGGAGTGGGTGTGCAAGGGGACATGAGTGGGGGCCTGATGGCAGGTGACCCTCAGTGCTGGGGGGTGGGGGTGCAAGGGGACATGAGTGGGACATGAGTGGGGCCAGATGGCAGGTGCCCTGCACTGCTGGAGGGTGGGGGTGCAAGGGGACATGAGTGGGGGCCTGTTGGCAGGTGCCCCTCAGTGCTGGGGGGTGGGTGTGCATGGAGACATGAGTGGGACATGAGTGGGGGCCTGCTGGCAGGTGCCCTGCACTGCTGGGGGGTGGGGGTGCAATGGGACATGAGTGGGGGCCTGCTGGCAGGTGCCCTGCACTGCTGGGGGGTGGGTGTGCAAGGGGACATGAGTGGGGGCCTGATGGCAGGTGCCCTTCAGTGCTGGGGGGTGGGGGTGCAAGGGGACATGAATGGGACATGAGTGGGGGCCTGCTTGCAGGTGCCCTGCACTGCTGGGGGGTGGGGGTGCAAGGGGACATGAGTGGGGGCCTGCTGGCAGGTGCCCTGCACTGTTGGGGGTGGCGGTGCAAGGGGACATGAGTGGGGGCCTGCTGGCAGGTGCCTTGCACTGCTGGCGGGTGGGGGTGCAAGGGGACATGAGTGGGGGCCTGCTGGCAGGTGTCCCTCAGTGCTGGGGGGTGGGGGTGCAAGGGGACATGAGTGGGGCATGAGTGGGGGCCTGCTGGCAGGTGCCCTGCACTGCTGGGGGTGGGGGTGCAAGGGGACATGAGTGGGGCCCTGTTGGCAGGTGCCCTGCACTGCTGGTGGGTGGGGGTGCAATGGGACATGAGTGGGGGCCTGCTGGCAGGTGCCCTGTACTGCTCGGGAGTGGGTGTGCAAGGGGACATGAGTGGGGGCCTGATGGCAGGTGACCCTCAGTGCTGGGGGGTGGGGGTGCAAGGGGACATGAGTGGGACATGAGTGGGGCCAGATGGCAGGTGCCCTGCACTGCTGGAGGGTGGGGGTGCAAGGGGACATGAGTGGGGGCCTGTTGGCAGGTGCCCCTCAGTGCTGGGGGGTGGGTGTGCATGGAGACATGAGTGGGACATGAGTGGGGGCCTGCTGGCAGGTGCCCTGCACTGCTGGGGGGTGGGGGTGCAAGGAGACATGAGTGGGGGCCTGTTGGTAGGTGCCCCTCTGTGCTGGGGATTGGGTGTGCAAGGGGACATGAGTGGGGGGCCTGCAGGCAGGTGCCCTGCACTGCTGGGGGTTGGGGGTGCAAGGGGACATGAGTGGGGGCCTGTTGGCAGGTGCCCCTCAGTGCTGGGGGGTGGGTGTGCAAGGGGACATGAGTGGGGGGCCTGTGGGCAGGTGCCCTGCACTGCTGGGGGGTGGGGGTGCAAGGGGACATGAGTTGGGGCCTGCTGGCAGGTGCCCTGCACTGCTGGGGGGTGGGGGTGCAATGGGACATGAGTGGGGGGCCTGCTGGCAGGTGCCCTGCACTGCTGGGGGGTGGGGGTGCAAATGGACATGAGTGGGGGCCTGCTGGCAGGTGCTCTGCACTGCTGGTGGGTGGGGGTGCAATGGTACATGAGTGGGGGCCTGCTGGCAGGTGCCCTGCACTGCTGGGGGGTGGGTGTGCAAGGGGACATGAGTGTGGGCCTGATGGCAGGTGCCCCTCAGTGCTGAGGGGTGGGGGTGCAAGGGGACATGAGTGGGACATGAGTGGGGGGCCTGCTGGCAGGTGCCCCTCAGTGCTGGGGGGGGGTGGGTGTGCAAGGGGACATGAGTGGGGACCTGCTGGCAGGTGTCCCTCAGTGCTGGGTGGTGGGGTGCAAGGGGACATGAGTGGGGCATGAGTGGGGGCCTGCTGGCAGGTGCCCTGCACTGCTGGGGGGTGGGGGTGCAAGGGGACATGAGTGGGGGCCTATTGGCAGGTGCCCTGCAATGCTGGTGAGTGGGGGTGCAATGGGACATGAGTGGGGGCCTGCTGGCAGGTGCCCTGTACTGCTGGGGAGTGGGTGTGCAAGGGGACATGAGGGGGGCCTGATGGCAGGTGACCCTCAGTGCTGGGGGGTGGGGGTGCAAGGGGACATGAGTGGGCCATGAGTGGGGCCAGCTGGCAGGTGCCCAGCACTGTTGGAGGGTGGGGGTGCAAGGGGACATAAGTGGGGGCCTGTGCTGGGGGGTGGGTGTGCAAGGGGACATGAGTGGGGGGCCTGCAGGCAGGTGCCCTGCACTTCTGGGGGTTGGGGGTACAAGGGGACATGAGTGGGGGTCTGTTGGCAGGTGCCCCTCAGTGCTGGGGGGTGGGTGTGCAAGGGGACATGAGTGGGGGCCTACTGGCAGGTGTCCCTCAGTGCTGTGGGGTGGGGGGCAAGGGGACATGAGTGGGACACGAGTGGGGGCCTGCTGGCAGGTGCCCTGCACTGCTGGTGGGTGGGGGTGCAATGGGACATGAGTGGGGGCCTGATGGCAGGTGCCCCTCAGTGCTGGGGGGTGGGGGTGCAAGGGGACATGAGTGGGACATGAGTGGGGGCCTGCTGGCAGGTGCCCTGCACTGCTGGGGGCTGGGGGTCAAGGGGACATGGGTGGGGGCCTGTTGGCAGGTGCCCCTCAGTGCTGGGGGGTGGGTGTGCAAGGGGACATGAGTGGGGGGCCTGCTGGCAGGTGCCCTGCACTGCTGGGGGCTGGGGGTCAAGGGGACATGGGTGGGGGCCTGTTGGCAGGTGCCCCTCAGTGCTGGGGGGTGGGTGTGCAAGGGGACATGAGTGGGGGGCCTGCGGGCAGGTGCACTGCACTGCTGGGGTGTGGGGGTGCAAGGGGACATGAGTGGGGGCCTGTTGGCAGGTGCCCTGCACTGCTGGGGGGTGGGGTGCAATGGGACATGAGTGGGGGCCTGCTGGCAGGTGCCCTGCACTGCTGGGGGGTGGAGTGCAAGGGGACATGAGTGGGAGCCTGCTGGCAGGTGCCTCTCAGTGCTGGGGGTGGGGGTGCAAGAGGACATGAGTGGGAGATGAGTGGGGGCCTGCTGGCAGGAGCCCTGCACTGCTGGGGGTGGGTGTGCAAGGGGACATGAGTGGGGGCCTGCTGGCAGGTACCTTGCACTGCTGGGGGTGGGGGTGCAAGGGGACATTAGTGGGGGCCTGCTGGCAGGTGCCCCTCAGTGCTGGGGAGTAGGGGTGCAAGGGGCCATGAGTGGGACATGAGTGGGGCCCTGCTGGCAGGTGTCCTGCACTGCTGGGGGGTGGAGGTGCAAGGGGACATGAGTGGGGGCCTGTTGGCAGGTGCCCCTCAGTGCTGGGGGTGGGTGTGCAAGGGCACATGAGTGGGGGGCCTGTTGGCAGGTGCCCTGCACTGCTGGGGGTTGGGGGTGCAAGGGGACATGAGTGGGGGCCTGTTGGCAGGTGCCCTGCACTGCTGGTGGGTGGGGGTGCAATGGGACATGAGTGGGGGCCTGCTGGCAAGTGCCCTGCACTGCTGGGGGGTGGGTGTGCAAGGGGACATGAGTGGGGGCCTGATGGCAGGTGCCCTTCAGTGCTGGGGGGTGGGGATGCAAGGGGACATGAATGGGACATGAGTGGGGGCCTGCTTGCAGGTGCCCTGCACTGCTGGGGGGTGGGGGTGCAAGGGGACATGAGTGGGGGCCTGCTGGCAGGTGCCCTGCACTGTTGGGGGTGGCGGTGCAAGGGGACATGAGTGGGGGCCTGCTGGCAGGTGCCTTGCACTGCTGGCGGGTGGGGGTGCAAGGGGACATATGTGGGGGCCTGCTGGCAGGTGTCCCTCAGTGCTGGGGGGTGGGGGTGCAAGGGGACATGAGTGGGGCCCTGTTGGCAGGTGCCCTGCACTGCTGGTGGGTGGGGGTGCAATGGGACATGAGTGGGGGCCTGCTGGCAGGTGCCCTGTACTGCTGGGGAGTGGGTGTGCAAGGGGACATGAGTGGGGGCCTGATGGCAGGTGACCCTCAGTGCTGGGGGGTGGCGGTGCAAGGGGACATGAGTGGAACATGAGTGGGGCCAGCTGGCAGGTGCCCTGCACTGCTGGAGGGTGGGGGTGCAAGGGGACATGAGTGGGGGCCTGTTGGCAGGTGCCCCTCAGTGCTGGGGGGTGGGTGTGCATGGAGACATGAGTGGGACATGAGTGGGGGCCTGCTGGCAGGTGCCCTGCACTGCTGGGGGGTGGGGGTGCAAGGAGACATGAGTGGGGGCCTGTTGGTAGGTGCCCCTCTGTGCTGGGGATTGGGTGTGCAAGGGGACATGAGTGGGGGGCCTGCAGGCAGGTGCCCTGCACTGCTGGGGGTTGGGGGTGCAAGGGGACATGAGTGGGGGCCTGTTGGCAGGTGCCCCTCAGTGCTGGGGGGTGGGTGTGCAAGGGGACATGAGTGGGGGGCCTGCGGGCAGGTGCCCTGCACTGCTGGGGGGTGGGGGTGCAAGGGGACATGAGTTGGGCCTGCTGGCAGGTGCCCTGCACTGCTGGGGGGTGGGGGTGCAATGGGACATGAGTGGGGGGCCTGCTGGCAGGTGCCCTGCACTGCTGGGGGGTGGGGGTGCAAGGGGACATGAGTGGGGGCCTGCTGGCAGGTGCTCTGCACTGCTGGTGGGTGGGGATGCAATGGTACATGAGTGGGGGCCTGCTGGCAGGTGCCCTGCACTGCTGGGGGGTGGGTGTGCAAGGGGACATGAGTGTGGGCCTGATGGCAGGTGCCCCTCAGTGCTGAGGGGTGGGGGTGCAAGGGGACATGAGTGGGACATGAGTGGGGGGCCTGCTGGCAGGTGCCCTGCACTGCTGGGGGTTGGGGGTGCAAGGGGACATGAGTGGGGGCCTGTTGGCAGGTGCCCTGCACTGCTGGTGGGTGGGGGTGCAATGGGACATGAGTGGGGGCCTGCTGGCAGGTGCCCTGCACTGCTGGGGGGTGGGTGTGCAAGGGGACATGAGTGGGGGCCTGATGGCAGGTGCCCTTCAGTGCTGGGGGGTGGGGGTGCAAGGGGACATGAATGGGACATGAGTGGGGGCCTGCTTGCAGGTGCCCTGCACTGCTGGGGGGTGGGGGTGCAAGGGGACATGAGTGGGGGCCTGCTGGCAGGTGCCCTGCACTGTTGGGGGTGGCGGTGCAAGGGGACATGAGTGGGGGCCTGCTGGCAGGTGCCTTGCACTGCTGGCGGGTGGGGGTGCAAGGGGACATGAGTGGGGGCCTGCTGGCAGGTGTCCCTCAGTGCTGGGGGGTGGGGGTACAAGGGGACATGAGTGGGGCATGAGTGGGGGCCTGCTGGCAGGTGCCCTGCACTGCTGGGGGTGGGGGTGCAAGGGGACATGAGTGGGGCCCTGTTGGCAGGTGCCCTGCACTGCTGGTGGGTGGGGGTGCAATGGGACATGAGTGGGGGCCTGCTGGCAGGTGCCCTGTACTGCTGGGGAGTGGGTGTGCAAGGGGACATGAGTGGGGGCCTGTGCTGGGGGGTGGGTGTGCAAGGGGACATGAGTGGGGGGCCTGCAGGCAGGTGCCCTGCACTTCTGGGGGTTGGGGGTGCAAGGGGACATGAGTGGGGGTCTGTTGGCAGGTGCCCCTCAGTGCTGGGGGGTGGGTGTGCAAGGGGATATGAGTGGGGGCCTACTGGCAGGTGTCCCTCAGTGCTGGGGGGTGGGGGGCAAGGGGACATGAGTGGGACACGAGTGGGGGCCTGCTGGCAGGTGCCCTGCACTGCTGGTGGGTGGGGGTGCAATGGGACATGAGTGGGGGCCTGATGGCAGGTGCCCCTCAGTGCTGGGGGGTGGGGGTGCAAGGGGACATGAGTGGGACATGAGTGGGGGCCTGCTGGCAGGTGCCCTGCACTGCTGGGGGCTGGGGGTCAAGGGGACATGGGTGGGGGCCTGTTGGCAGGTGCCCCTCAGTGCTGGGGGGTGGGTGTGCAAGGGGACATGAGTGGGGGGCCTGCTGGCAGGTGCCCTGCACTGCTGGGGGCTGGGGGTCAAGGGGACATGGGTGGGGGCCTGTTGGCAGGTGCCCCTCAGTGCTGGGGGGTGGGTGTGCAAGGGGACATGAGTGGGGGGCCTGCGGGCAGGTGCACTGCACTGCTGGGGTGTGGGGGTGCAAGGGGACATGAGTGGGGGCCTGTTGGCAGGTGCCCTGCACTGCTGGGGTGTGGGGTGCAATGGGACATGAGTGGGGGCCTGCTGGCAGGTGCCCTGCACTGCTGGGGGGTGGAGTGCAAGGGGACATGAGTGGGAGCCTGCTGGCAGGTGCCTCTCAGTGCTGGGGGTGGGGGTGCAAGAGGACATGAGTGGGAGATGAGTGGGGGCCTGCTGGCAGGAGCCCTGCACTGCTGGGGGTGGGTGTGCAAGGGGACATGAGTGGGGGCCTGCTGGCAGGTACCTTGCACTGCTGGGGGTGGTGGTGCAAGGGGACATTAGTGGGGGCCTGCTGGCAGGTGCCCCTCAGTGCTGGGGAGTAGGGGTGCAAGGGGCCATGAGTGGGACATGAGTGGGGCCCTGCTGGCAGGTGTCCTGCACTGCTGGGGGGTGGAGGTGCAAGGGGACATGAGTGGGGGCCTGTTGGCAGGTGCCCTGCACTGCTGGGGGGTGGGTGTGCAAGGGGACATGAGTGTGGGCCTGATGGCAGGTGCCCCTCAGTGCTGAGGGGTGGGGGTGCAAGGGGACATGAGTGGGACATGAGTGGGGGGCCTGCTGGCAGGTGCCCTGCACTGCTGGGGGTTGGGGGTGCAAGGGGACATGAGTGGGGGCCTGTTGGCAGGTGCCCTGCACTGCTGGTGGGTGGGGGTGCAATGGGACATGAGTGGGGGCCTGATGGCAGGTGCCCCTCAGTGCTGGGGGGTGGGGGTGCAAGGGGACATGAGTGGGACATGAGTGGGGGCCTGCTGGCAGGTGCCCTGCACTGCTGGGGGCTGGGGGTCAAGGGGACATGGGTGGGGGCCTGTTGGCAGGTGCCCCTCAGTGCTGGGGGGTGGGTGTGCAAGGGGACATGAGTGGGGGGCCTGCTGGCAGGTGCCCTGCACTGCTGGGGGCTGGGGGTCAAGGGGACATGGGTGGGGGCCTGTTGGCAGGTGCCCCTCAGTGCTGGGGGGTGGGTGTGCAAGGGGACATGAGTGGGGGGCCTGCGGGCAGGTGCACTGCACTGCTGGGGTGTGGGGGTGCAAGGGGACATGAGTGGGGGCCTGTTGGCAGGTGCCCTGCACTGCTGGGGGGTGGGGTGCAATGGGACATGAGTGGGGGCCTGCTGGCAGGTGCCCTGCACTGCTGGGGGGTGGAGTGCAAGGGGACATGAGTGGGAGCCTGCTGGCAGGTGCCTCTCAGTGCTGGGGGTGGGGGTGCAAGAGGACATGAGTGGGAGATGAGTGGGGGCCTGCTGGCAGGAGCCCTGCACTGCTGGGGGTGGGTGTGCAAGGGGACATGAGTGGGGGCCTGCTGGCAGGTACCTTGCACTGCTGGGGGTGGGGGTGCAAGGGGACATTAGTGGGGGCCTGCTGGCAGGTGCCCCTCAGTGCTGGGGAGTAGGGGTGCAAGGGGCCATGAGTGGGACATGAGTGGGGCCCTGCTGGCAGGTGTCCTGCACTGCTGGGGGGTGGAGGTGCAAGGGGACATGAGTGGGGGCCTGTTGGCAGGTGCCCCTCAGTGCTGGGGGTGGGTGTGCAAGGGCACATGAGTGGGGGGCCTGTTGGCAGGTGCCCTGCACTGCTGGGGGTTGGGGGTGCAAGGGGACATGAGTGGGGGCCTGTTGGCAGGTGCCCTGCACTGCTGGTGGGTGGGGGTGCAATGGGACATGAGTGGGGGCCTGCTGGCAGGTGCCCTGCACTGCTGGGGGGTGGGTGTGCAAGGGGACATGAGTGGGGGCCTGATGGCAGGTGCCCTTCAGTGCTGGGGGGTGGGGATGCAAGGGGACATGAATGGGACATGAGTGGGGGCCTGCTTGCAGGTGCCCTGCACTGCTGGGGGGTGGGGGTGCAAGGGGACATGAGTGGGGGCCTGCTGGCAGGTGCCCTGCACTGTTGGGGGTGGCGGTGCAAGGGGACATGAGTGGGGGCCTGCTGGCAGGTGCCTTGCACTGCTGGCGGGTGGGGGTGCAAGGGGACATATGTGGGGGCCTGCTGGCAGGTGTCCCTCAGTGCTGGGGGGTGGGGGTGCAAGGGGACATGAGTGGGGCATGAGTGGGGGCCTGCTGGCAGGTGCCCTGCACTGCTGGGGGTGGGGGTGCAAGGGGACATGAGTGGGGCCCTGTTGGCAGGTGCCCTGCACTGCTGGTGGGTGGGGGTGCAATGGGACATGAGTGGGGGCCTGCTGGCAGGTGCCCTGTACTGCTGGGGAGTGGGTGTGCAAGGGGACATGAGTGGGGGCCTGATGGCAGGTGACCCTCAGTGCTGGGGGGTGGGGGTGCAAGGGGACATGAGTGGAACATGAGTGGGGCCAGCTGGCAGGTGCCCTGCACTGCTGGAGGGTGGGGGTGCAAGGGGACATGAGTGGGGGCCTGTTGGCAGGTGCCCCTCAGTGCTGGGGGGTGGGTGTGCATGGAGACATGAGTGGGACATGAGTGGGGGCCTGCTGGCAGGTGCCCTGCACTGCTGGGGGGTGGGGGTGCAAGGAGACATGAGTGCGGGCCTGTTGGTAGGTGCCCCTCTGTGCTGGGGATTGGGTGTGCAAGGGGACATGAGTGGGGGGCCTGCAGGCAGGTGCCCTGCACTGCTGGGGGTTGGGGGTGCAAGGGGACATGAGTGGGGGCCTGTTGGCAGGTGCCCCTCAGTGCTGGGGGGTGGGTGTGCAAGGGGACATGAGTGGGGGGCCTGCGGGCAGGTGCCCTGCACTGCTGGGGGGTGGGGGTGCAAGGGGACATGAGTTGGGCCTGCTGGCAGGTGCCCTGCACTGCTGGGGGGTGGGGGTGCAATGGGACATGAGTGGGGGGCCTGCTGGCAGGTGCCCTGCACTGCTGGGGGGTGGGGGTGCAAGGGGACATGAGTGGGGGCCTGCTGGCAGGTGCTCTGCACTGCTGGTGGGTGGGGGTGCAATGGTACATGAGTGGGGGCCTGCTGGCAGGTGCCCTGCACTGCTGGGGGGTGGGTGTGCAAGGGGACATGAGTGTGGGCCTGATGGCAGGTGCCCCTCAGTGCTGAGGGGTGGGGGTGCAAGGGGACATGAGTGGGACATGAGTGGGGGGCCTGCTGGCAGGTGCCCTGCACTGCTGGGGGTTGGGGGTGCAAGGGGACATGAGTGGGGGCCTGTTGGCAGGTGCCCTGCACTGCTGGTGGGTGGGGGTGCAATGGGACATGAGTGGGGGCCTGCTGGCAGGTGCCCCTCAGTGCTGGGGGGGGTGGGTGTGCAAGGGGACATGAGTGGGGACCTGCTGGCAGGTGTCCCTCAGTGCTGGGTGGTGGGGTGCAAGGGGACATGAGTGGGGCATGAGTGGGGGCCTGCTGGCAGGTGCCCTGCACTGCTGGGGGGTGGGGGTGCAAGGGGACATGAGTGGGGGCCTATTGGCAGGTGCCCTGCACTGCTGGTGAGTGGGGGTGCAATGGGACATGAGTGGGGGCCTGCTGGCAGGTGCCCTGTACTGCTGGGGAGTGGGTGTGCAAGGGGACATGAGGGGGGGCCTGATGGCAGGTGACCCTCAGTGCTGGGGGGTGGGGGTGCAAGGGGACATGAGTGGGCCATGAGTGGGGCCAGCTGGCAGGTGCCCAGCACTGTTGGAGGGTGGGGGTGCAAGGGGACATGAGTGGGGGCCTGTGCTGGGGGGTGGGTGTGCAAGGGGACATGAGTGGGGGGCCTGCAGGCAGGTGCCCTGCACTTCTGGGGGTTGGGGGTGCAAGTGGACATGAGTGGGGGTCTGTTGGCAGGTGCCCCTCAGTGCTGGGGGGTGGGTGTGCAAGGGGACATGAGTGGGGGCCTACTGGCAGGTGTCCCTCAGTGCTGGGGGGTGGGGGGCAAGGGGACATGAGTGGGACACGAGTGGGGGCCTGCTGGCAGGTGCCCTGCACTGCTGGTGGGTGGGGGTGCAATGGGACATGAGTGGGGGCCTGATGGCAGGTGCCCCTCAGTGCTGGGGGGTGGGGGTGCAAGGGGACATGAGTGGGACATGAGTGGGGGCCTGCTGGCAGGTGCCCTGCACTGCTGGGGGCTGGGGGTCAAGGGGACATGGGTGGGGGCCTGTTGGCAGGTGCCCCTCAGTGCTGGGGGGTGGGTGTGCAAGGGGACATGAGTGGGGGGCCTGCTGGCAGGTGCCCTGCACTGCTGGGGGCTGGGGGTCAAGGGGACATGGGTGGGGGCCTGTTGGCAGGTGCCCCTCAGTGCTGGGGGGTGGGTGTGCAAGGGGACATGAGTGGGGGGCCTGCGGGCAGGTGCACTGCACTGCTGGGGTGTGGGGGTGCAAGGGGACATGAGTGGGGGCCTGTTGGCAGGTGCCCTGCACTGCTGGGGTGTGGGGTGCAATGGGACATGAGTGGGGGCCTGCTGGCAGGTGCCCTGCACTGCTGGGGGGTGGAGTGCAAGGGGACATGAGTGGGAGCCTGCTGGCAGGTGCCTCTCAGTGCTGGGGGTGGGGGTGCAAGAGGACATGAGTGGGAGATGAGTGGGGGCCTGCTGGCAGGAGCCCTGCACTGCTGGGGGTGGGTGTGCAAGGGGACATGAGTGGGGGCCTGCTGGCAGGTACCTTGCACTGCTGGGGGTGGTGGTGCAAGGGGACATTAGTGGGGGCCTGCTGGCAGGTGCCCCTCAGTGCTGGGGAGTAGGGGTGCAAGGGGCCATGAGTGGGACATGAGTGGGGCCCTGCTGGCAGGTGTCCTGCACTGCTGGGGGGTGGAGGTGCAAGGGGACATGAGTGGGGGCCTGTTGGCAGGTGCCCTGCACTGCTGGGGGGTGGGTGTGCAAGGGGACATGAGTGTGGGCCTGATGGCAGGTGCCCCTCAGTGCTGAGGGGTGGGGGTGCAAGGGGACATGAGTGGGACATGAGTGGGGGGCCTGCTGGCAGGTGCCCTGCACTGCTGGGGGTTGGGGGTGCAAGGGGACATGAGTGGGGGCCTGTTGGCAGGTGCCCTGCACTGCTGGTGGGTGGGGGTGCAATGGGACATGAGTGGGGGCCTGCTGGCAGGTGCCCTGCACTGCTGGGGGGTGGGTGTGCAAGGGGACATGAGTGGGGGCCTGATGGCAGGTGCCCTTCAGTGCTGGGGGGTGGGGGTGCAAGGGGACATGAATGGGACATGAGTGGGGGCCTGCTTGCAGGTGCCCTGCACTGCTGGGGGGTGGGGGTGCAAGGGGACATGAGTGGGGGCCTGCTGGCAGGTGCCCTGCACTGTTGGGGGTGGCGGTGCAAGGGGACATGAGTGGGGGCCTGCTGGCAGGTGCCTTGCACTGCTGGCGGGTGGGGGTGCAAGGGGACATGAGTGGGGGCCTGCTGGCAGGTGTCCCTCAGTGCTGGGGGGTGGGGGTGCAAGGGGACATGAGTGGGGCATGAGTGGGGGCCTGCTGGCAGGTGCCCTGCACTGCTGGGGGTGGGGGTGCAAGGGGACATGAGTGGGGCCCTGTTGGCAGGTGCCCTGCACTGCTGGTGGGTGGGGGTGCAATGGGACATGAGTGGGGGCCTGCTGGCAGGTGCCCTGTACTGCTCGGGAGTGGGTGTGCAAGGGGACATGAGTGGGGGCCTGATGGCAGGTGACCCTCAGTGCTGGGGGGTGGGGGTGCAAGGGGACATGAGTGGGACATGAGTGGGGCCAGATGGCAGGTGCCCTGCACTGCTGGAGGGTGGGGGTGCAAGGGGACATGAGTGGGGGCCTGTTGGCAGGTGCCCCTCAGTGCTGGGGGGTGGGTGTGCATGGAGACATGAGTGGGACATGAGTGGGGGCCTGCTGGCAGGTGCCCTGCACTGCTGGGGGGTGGGGGTGCAATGGGACATGAGTGGGGGCCTGCTGGCAGGTGCCCTGCACTGCTGGGGGGTGGGTGTGCAAGGGGACATGAGTGGGGGCCTGATGGCAGGTGCCCTTCAGTGCTGGGGGGTGGGGGTGCAAGGGGACATGAATGGGACATGAGTGGGGGCCTGCTTGCAGGTGCCCTGCACTGCTGGGGGGTGGGGGTGCAAGGGGACATGAGTGGGGGCCTGCTGGCAGGTGCCCTGCACTGTTGGGGGTGGCGGTGCAAGGGGACATGAGTGGGGGCCTGCTGGCAGGTGCCTTGCACTGCTGGCGGGTGGGGGTGCAAGGGGACATGAGTGGGGGCCTGCTGGCAGGTGTCCCTCAGTGCTGGGGGGTGGGGGTGCAAGGGGACATGAGTGGGGCATGAGTGGGGGCCTGCTGGCAGGTGCCCTGCACTGCTGGGGGTGGGGGTGCAAGGGGACATGAGTGGGGCCCTGTTGGCAGGTGCCCTGCACTGCTGGTGGGTGGGGGTGCAATGGGACATGAGTGGGGGCCTGCTGGCAGGTGCCCTGTACTGCTCGGGAGTGGGTGTGCAAGGGGACATGAGTGGGGGCCTGATGGCAGGTGACCCTCAGTGCTGGGGGGTGGGGGTGCAAGGGGACATGAGTGGGACATGAGTGGGGCCAGATGGCAGGTGCCCTGCACTGCTGGAGGGTGGGGGTGCAAGGGGACATGAGTGGGGGCCTGTTGGCAGGTGCCCCTCAGTGCTGGGGGGTGGGTGTGCATGGAGACATGAGTGGGACATGAGTGGGGGCCTGCTGGCAGGTGCCCTGCACTGCTGGGGGGTGGGGGTGCAAGGAGACATGAGTGGGGGCCTGTTGGTAGGTGCCCCTCTGTGCTGGGGATTGGGTGTGCAAGGGGACATGAGTGGGGGGCCTGCAGGCAGGTGCCCTGCACTGCTGGGGGTTGGGGGTGCAAGGGGACATGAGTGGGGGCCTGTTGGCAGGTGCCCCTCAGTGCTGGGGGGTGGGTGTGCAAGGGGACATGAGTGGGGGGCCTGTGGGCAGGTGCCCTGCACTGCTGGGGGGTGGGGGTGCAAGGGGACATGAGTTGGGGCCTGCTGGCAGGTGCCCTGCACTGCTGGGGGGTGGGGGTGCAATGGGACATGAGTGGGGGGCCTGCTGGCAGGTGCCCTGCACTGCTGGGGGGTGGGGGTGCAAATGGACATGAGTGGGGGCCTGCTGGCAGGTGCTCTGCACTGCTGGTGGGTGGGGGTGCAATGGTACATGAGTGGGGGCCTGCTGGCAGGTGCCCTGCACTGCTGGGGGGTGGGTGTGCAAGGGGACATGAGTGTGGGCCTGATGGCAGGTGCCCCTCAGTGCTGAGGGGTGGGGGTGCAAGGGGACATGAGTGGGACATGAGTGGGGGGCCTGCTGGCAGGTGCCCCTCAGTGCTGGGGGGGGGTGGGTGTGCAAGGGGACATGAGTGGGGACCTGCTGGCAGGTGTCCCTCAGTGCTGGGTGGTGGGGTGCAAGGGGACATGAGTGGGGCATGAGTGGGGGCCTGCTGGCAGGTGCCCTGCACTGCTGGGGGGTGGGGGTGCAAGGGGACATGAGTGGGGGCCTATTGGCAGGTGCCCTGCAATGCTGGTGAGTGGGGGTGCAATGGGACATGAGTGGGGGCCTGCTGGCAGGTGCCCTGTACTGCTGGGGAGTGGGTGTGCAAGGGGACATGAGGGGGGCCTGATGGCAGGTGACCCTCAGTGCTGGGGGGTGGGGGTGCAAGGGGACATGAGTGGGCCATGAGTGGGGCCAGCTGGCAGGTGCCCAGCACTGTTGGAGGGTGGGGGTGCAAGGGGACATAAGTGGGGGCCTGTGCTGGGGGGTGGGTGTGCAAGGGGACATGAGTGGGGGGCCTGCAGGCAGGTGCCCTGCACTTCTGGGGGTTGGGGGTACAAGGGGACATGAGTGGGGGTCTGTTGGCAGGTGCCCCTCAGTGCTGGGGGGTGGGTGTGCAAGGGGACATGAGTGGGGGCCTACTGGCAGGTGTCCCTCAGTGCTGTGGGGTGGGGGGCAAGGGGACATGAGTGGGACACGAGTGGGGGCCTGCTGGCAGGTGCCCTGCACTGCTGGTGGGTGGGGGTGCAATGGGACATGAGTGGGGGCCTGATGGCAGGTGCCCCTCAGTGCTGGGGGGTGGGGGTGCAAGGGGACATGAGTGGGACATGAGTGGGGGCCTGCTGGCAGGTGCCCTGCACTGCTGGGGGCTGGGGGTCAAGGGGACATGGGTGGGGGCCTGTTGGCAGGTGCCCCTCAGTGCTGGGGGGTGGGTGTGCAAGGGGACATGAGTGGGGGGCCTGCTGGCAGGTGCCCTGCACTGCTGGGGGCTGGGGGTCAAGGGGACATGGGTGGGGGCCTGTTGGCAGGTGCCCCTCAGTGCTGGGGGGTGGGTGTGCAAGGGGACATGAGTGGGGGGCCTGCGGGCAGGTGCACTGCACTGCTGGGGTGTGGGGGTGCAAGGGGACATGAGTGGGGGCCTGTTGGCAGGTGCCCTGCACTGCTGGGGGGTGGGGTGCAATGGGACATGAGTGGGGGCCTGCTGGCAGGTGCCCTGCACTGCTGGGGGGTGGAGTGCAAGGGGACATGAGTGGGAGCCTGCTGGCAGGTGCCTCTCAGTGCTGGGGGTGGGGGTGCAAGAGGACATGAGTGGGAGATGAGTGGGGGCCTGCTGGCAGGAGCCCTGCACTGCTGGGGGTGGGTGTGCAAGGGGACATGAGTGGGGGCCTGCTGGCAGGTACCTTGCACTGCTGGGGGTGGGGGTGCAAGGGGACATTAGTGGGGGCCTGCTGGCAGGTGCCCCTCAGTGCTGGGGAGTAGGGGTGCAAGGGGCCATGAGTGGGACATGAGTGGGGCCCTGCTGGCAGGTGTCCTGCACTGCTGGGGGGTGGAGGTGCAAGGGGACATGAGTGGGGGCCTGTTGGCAGGTGCCCCTCAGTGCTGGGGGTGGGTGTGCAAGGGCACATGAGTGGGGGGCCTGTTGGCAGGTGCCCTGCACTGCTGGGGGTTGGGGGTGCAAGGGGACATGAGTGGGGGCCTGTTGGCAGGTGCCCTGCACTGCTGGTGGGTGGGGGTGCAATGGGACATGAGTGGGGGCCTGCTGGCAAGTGCCCTGCACTGCTGGGGGGTGGGTGTGCAAGGGGACATGAGTGGGGGCCTGATGGCAGGTGCCCTTCAGTGCTGGGGGGTGGGGATGCAAGGGGACATGAATGGGACATGAGTGGGGGCCTGCTTGCAGGTGCCCTGCACTGCTGGGGGGTGGGGGTGCAAGGGGACATGAGTGGGGGCCTGCTGGCAGGTGCCCTGCACTGTTGGGGGTGGCGGTGCAAGGGGACATGAGTGGGGGCCTGCTGGCAGGTGCCTTGCACTGCTGGCGGGTGGGGGTGCAAGGGGACATATGTGGGGGCCTGCTGGCAGGTGTCCCTCAGTGCTGGGGGGTGGGGGTGCAAGGGGACATGAGTGGGGCCCTGTTGGCAGGTGCCCTGCACTGCTGGTGGGTGGGGGTTCAATGGGACATGAGTGGGGGCCTGCTGGCAGGTGCCCTGTACTGCTGGGGAGTGGGTGTGCAAGGGGACATGAGTGGGGGCCTGATGGCAGGTGACCCTCAGTGCTGGGGGGTGGCGGTGCAAGGGGACATGAGTGGAACATGAGTGGGGCCAGCTGGCAGGTGCCCTGCACTGCTGGAGGGTGGGGGTGCAAGGGGACATGAGTGGGGGCCTGTTGGCAGGTGCCCCTCAGTGCTGGGGGGTGGGTGTGCATGGAGACATGAGTGGGACATGAGTGGGGGCCTGCTGGCAGGTGCCCTGCACTGCTGGGGGGTGGGGGTGCAAGGAGACATGAGTGGGGGCCTGTTGGTAGGTGCCCCTCTGTGCTGGGGATTGGGTGTGCAAGGGGACATGAGTGGGGGGCCTGCAGGCAGGTGCCCTGCACTGCTGGGGGTTGGGGGTGCAAGGGGACATGAGTGGGGGCCTGTTGGCAGGTGCCCCTCAGTGCTGGGGGGTGGGTGTGCAAGGGGACATGAGTGGGGGGCCTGCGGGCAGGTGCCCTGCACTGCTGGGGGGTGGGGGTGCAAGGGGACATGAGTTGGGCCTGCTGGCAGGTGCCCTGCACTGCTGGGGGGTGGGGGTGCAATGGGACATGAGTGGGGGGCCTGCTGGCAGGTGCCCTGCACTGCTGGGGGGTGGGGGTGCAAGGGGACATGAGTGGGGGCCTGCTGGCAGGTGCTCTGCACTGCTGGTGGGTGGGGATGCAATGGTACATGAGTGGGGGCCTGCTGGCAGGTGCCCTGCACTGCTGGGGGGTGGGTGTGCAAGGGGACATGAGTGTGGGCCTGATGGCAGGTGCCCCTCAGTGCTGAGGGGTGGGGGTGCAAGGGGACATGAGTGGGACATGAGTGGGGGGCCTGCTGGCAGGTGCCCTGCACTGCTGGGGGTTGGGGGTGCAAGGGGACATGAGTGGGGGCCTGTTGGCAGGTGCCCTGCACTGCTGGTGGGTGGGGGTGCAATGGGACATGAGTGGGGGCCTGCTGGCAGGTGCCCTGCACTGCTGGGGGGTGGGTGTGCAAGGGGACATGAGTGGGGGCCTGATGGCAGGTGCCCTTCAGTGCTGGGGGGTGGGGGTGCAAGGGGACATGAATGGGACATGAGTGGGGGCCTGCTTGCAGGTGCCCTGCACTGCTGGGGGGTGGGGGTGCAAGGGGACATGAGTGGGGGCCTGCTGGCAGGTGCCCTGCACTGTTGGGGGTGGCGGTGCAAGGGGACATGAGTGGGGGCCTGCTGGCAGGTGCCTTGCACTGCTGGCGGGTGGGGGTGCAAGGGGACATGAGTGGGGGCCTGCTGGCAGGTGTCCCTCAGTGCTGGGGGGTGGGGGTACAAGGGGACATGAGTGGGGCATGAGTGGGGGCCTGCTGGCAGGTGCCCTGCACTGCTGGGGGTGGGGGTGCAAGGGGACATGAGTGGGGCCCTGTTGGCAGGTGCCCTGCACTGCTGGTGGGTGGGGGTGCAATGGGACATGAGTGGGGGCCTGCTGGCAGGTGCCCTGTACTGCTGGGGAGTGGGTGTGCAAGGGGACATGAGTGGGGGCCTGATGGCAGGTGACCCTCAGTGCTGGGGGGTGGGGGTGCAAGGGGACATGAGTGGGACATGAGTGGGGCCAGCTGGCAGGTGCCCTGCACTGCTGGAGGGTGGGGGTGCAAGGGGACATGAGTGGGGGCCTGTTGGCAGGTGCCCCTCAGTGCTGGGGGGTGGGTGTGCATGGAGACATGAGTGGGACATGAGTGGGGGCCTGCTGGCAGGTGCCCTGCACTGCTGGGGGATGGGGGTGCAAGGAGACATGAGTGGGGGCCTGTTTGTAGGTGCCCCTCTGTGCTGGGGATTGGGTGTGCAAGGGGACATGAGTGGGGGGCCTGCAGGCAGGTGCCCTGCACTGCTGGGGGTTGGGGGTGCAAGGGGACATGAGTGGGGGCCTGTTGGCAGGTGCCCCTCAGTGCTGGGGGGTGGGTGTGCAAGGGGACATGAGTGGGGGGCCTGTGGGCAGGTGCCCTGCACTGCTGGGGGGTGGGGGTGCAAGGGGACATGAGTTGGGCCTGCTGGCAGGTGCCCTGCACTGCTGGGGGGTGGGAGTGCAATGGGACATGAGTGGGGGGCCTGCTGGCAGGTGCCCTGCACTGCTGGGGGGTGGGGGTGCAAATGGACATGAGTGGGGGCCTGCTGGCAGGTGCTCTGCACTGCTGGTGGGTGGGGGTGCAATGGTACATGAGTGGGGGCCTGCTGGCAGGTGCCCTGCACTGCTGGGGGGTGGGTGTGCAAGGGGACATGAGTGTGGGCCTGATGGCAGGTGCCCCTCAGTGCTGAGGGGTGGGGGTGCAAGGGGACATGAGTGGGACATGAGTGGGGGGCCTGCTGGCAGGTGCCCTGCACTGCTGGGGGTTGTGGGTCAAGGGGACATGAGTGGGGGCCTGTTGGCAGGAGCCCCTCAGCGCTGGGGGGTGGGTGTGCAAGGGGACATGAGAAGGGGGCCTGCGGGAAGGTGCACTGCACTGCTGGGGGTGCAAGGGGACATGGGTGGGGGCCTGTTGGCAGGTGCCCTGCACTGCTGGGGGGTGGGGATGCAATGAGACATGTGTGGGGGCCTGCTGGCAGGTGCCCTGCACTGCTGGGGGGTGGGTGTGCAAGGGGACATGAGTGGGAGCCTGCTGGCAGGTGCCTCTCAGTGCTGGGGGATGTGGTGCAAGGGGACATGAGTGGGGGCCTGCTGGCAGGTACCTTGCACTGCTGGGGGGTGGGGGTGCAAGGGGACATTAGTGGGGGCCTGCTGGCAGGTGCCCCTCAGTGCTGGGGAGTGGGGGTGCAAGGGGCCATGAGTTGGACATGAGTGGGGCCCTGCTGGCAGGTGTCCTGCACTGCTGGGGGGTGGAGGTGCAAGGGGACATGAGTGGGGGCCTGTTGGCAGGTGCCCCTCAGTGCTGGGGGTGGGTGTGCAAGGGCACATGAGTGGGGGGCCTGTTGGCAGGTGCCCTGCACTGCTGGGGGTTGGGGGTGCAAGGGGACATGAGTGGGGGCCTGTTGGCAGGTGCCCTGCACTGCTGGTGGGTGGGGGTGCAATGGGACATGAGTGGGGGCCTGCTGGCAGGTGCCCTGCACTGCTGAGGGGTGGGTGTGCAAGGGGACATGAGTGGGGGCCTGATGGCAGGTGCCCTTCAGTGGTGGGGGGTGGGGGTGCAAGGGGACATGAATGGGACATGAGTGGGGGCCTGCTTGCAGGTGCCCTGCACTGCTGGGGGGTGGGGGTGCAAGGGGACATGAGTGGGGGCCTGCTGGCAGGTGCCTTGCACTGCTGGTGGGTGGGGGTGCAAGGGGACATGAGTGGGGGCCTGCTGGCAGGTGTCCCTCAGTGCTGGGGGGTGGGGGTGCAAGGGGACATGAGTGGGGCATGAGTGGGGGCCTCCTGGCAGGTGCCCTGCACTGCTGGGGGTGGGGGTGCAAGGGGACATGAGTGGGGCCCTGTTGGCAGGTGCCCTGCACTGCTGGTGGGTGGGGGTGCAATGGGACATGAGTGGGGGCCTGCTGGCAGGTGCCCTGTACTGCTGGGGAGTGGGTGTGCAAGGGGACATGAGTGGGGGCCTGATGGCAGGTGACCCTCAGTGCTGGGGGGTGGGGGTGCAAGGGGACATGAGTGGGACATGAGTGGGGCCAGCTGGCAGGTGCCCTGCACTGCTGGAGGGTGGGGGTGCAAGGGGACATGAGTGGGGGCCTGTTGGCAGGTGCCCCTCAGTGCTGGGGGGTGGGTGTGCATGGAGACATGAGTGGGACATGAGTGGGGGCCTGCTGGCAGGTGCCCTGCACTGCTGGGGGGTGGGGGTGCAAGGAGACATGAGTGGGGGCCTGTTGGTAGGTGCCCCTCAGTGCTGGGGATTGGGTGTGCAAGGGGACATGAGTGGGGGGCCTGCAGGCAGGTGCCCTGCACTGCTGGGGGTTGGGGGTGCAAGGGGACATGAGTGGGGGCCTGTTGGCAGGTGCCCCTCAGTGCTGGGGGGTGGGTGTGCAAGGGGACATGAGTGGGGGCCTGCGGGCAGGTGCCCTGCACTGCTGGGGGGTGGGGGTGCAAGGGGACATGAGTTGGGGCCTGCTGGCAGGTGCCCTGCACTGCTGGGGGGTGGGGGTGCAATGGGACATGAGTGGGGGGCCTGCTGGCAGGTGCCCTGCACTGCTGGGGGGTGGGGGTTCAAGGGGACATGAATGGGGGCCTGCTGGCAGGTGCTCTGCACTGCTGGTGGGTGGGGGTGCAATGGTACATGAGTGGGGGCCTGCTGGCAGGTGCCCTGCACTGCTGGGGGGTGGGTGTGCAAGGGGACATGAGTGTGGGACTGATGGCAGGTGCCCCTCAGTGCTGAGGGGTGGGGGTGCAAGGGGACATGAGTGGGACATGAGTGGGGGGCCTGCTGGCAGGTGCCCTGCACTGCTGGGGGTTGTGGGTCAAGGGGACATGAGTGGGGGCCTGTTGGCAGGAGCCCCTCAGCGCTGGGGGGTGGGTGTGCAAGGGGACATGAGTGGGGGGCCTGCGGGAATGTGCACTGTACTACTGGGGGTGCAAGGGGACATGGGTGGGGGCCTGTTGGCAGGTGCCCTGCACTGCTGGGGGGTGGGGATGCAATGAGACATGAGTGGGGGCCTGCTGGCAGGTGCCCTGCACTGCTGGGGGGTGGGTGTGCAAGGGGACATGAGTGGGAGCCTGCTGGCAGG
The DNA here is from genome assembly GCF_040938575.1 of Ambystoma mexicanum. NCBI lineage: Eukaryota > Metazoa > Chordata > Amphibia > Caudata > Ambystomatidae > Ambystoma > Ambystoma mexicanum. Next base: position 697,944,949 of record NC_090935.1, on the reverse strand, counting down.
TGCCTCTCAGTGCTGGGGGATGTGGTGCAAGGGGACATGAGTGGGGGCCTGCTGGCAGGTGCCCCTCAGTGCTGGGGAGTGGGGGTGCAAGGGGACATGAGTGGGACATGAGTGGGGGGCCTGCTGGCAGGTGCCCTGCACTGCTGGGGGTTGGGGGTGCAAGGGGACATGAGTGGGGGCCTGTTGGCATGTGCCCTGCACTGCTGGTGGGTGGGGGTGCAATGGGACATGAGTGGGGGCCTGCTGGCAGGTGCCCTGCACTGCTGGGGGGTGGGTGTGCAAGGGGACATGAGTGGGGGCCTGATGGCAGGTGCCCTTCAGTGCTGGGGGGTGGGGGTGCAAGGGGACATGAATGGGACATGAGTGGGGGCCTGCTTGCAGGTGCCCTGCACTGCTGGGGGGTGGGGGTGCAAGGGGACATGAGTGGGGGCCTGCTGGCAGGTGCCCTGCACTGTTGGGGGTGGCGGTGCAAGGGGACATGAGTGGGGGCCTGCTGGCAGGTGCCTTGCACTGCTGGCGGGTGGGGGTGCAAGGGGACATGAGTGGGGGCCTGCTGGCAGGTGTCCCTCAGTGCTGGGGGGTGGGGGTGCAAGGGGACATGAGTGGGGCATGAGTGGGGGCCTGCTGGCAGGTGCCCTGCACTGCTGGGGGTGGGGGTGCAAGGGGACATGAGTGGGGCCCTGTTGGCAGGTGCCCTGCACTGCTGGTGGGTGGGGGTGCAATGGGACATGAGTGGGGGCCTGCTGGCAGGTGCCCTGTACTGCTGGGGAGTGGGTGTGCAAGGGGACATGAGTGGGGGCCTGATGGCAGGTGACCCTCAGTGCTGGGGGGTGGGGGTGCAAGGGGACATGAGTGGGACATGAGTGGGGCCAGCTGGCAGGTGCCCTGCACTGCTGGAGGGTGGGGGTGCAAGGAGACATGAGTGGGGGCCTGTTGGCAGGTGCCCCTCAGTGCTGGGGGGTGGGTGTGCATGGAGACATGAGTGGGACATGAGTGGGGGCCTGCTGGCAGGTGCCCTGCACTGCTGGGGGGTGGGGGTGCAAGGAGACATGAGTGGGGGCCTGTTTGTAGGTGCCCCTCTGTGCTGGGGATTGGGTGTGCAAGGGGACATGAGTGGGGGGCCTGCAGGCAGGTGCCCTGCACTGCTGGGGGTTGGGGGTGCAAGGGGACATGAGTGGGGGCCTGTTGGCAGGTGCCCCTCAGTGCTGGGGGGTGGGTGTGCAAGGGGACATGAGTGGGGGGCCTGTGGGCAGGTGCCCTGCACTGCTGGGGGGTGGGGGTGCAAGGGGACATGAGTTGGGCCTGCTGGCAGGTGCCCTGCACTGCTGGGGGGTGGGAGTGCAATGGGACATGAGTGGGGGGCCTGCTGGCAGGTGCCCTGCACTGCTGGGGGGTGGGGGTGCAAATGGACATGAGTGGGGGCCTGCTGGCAGGTGCTCTGCACTGCTGGTGGGTGGGGGTGCAATGGTACATGAGTGGGGGCCTGCTGGCAGGTGCCCTGCACTGCTGGGGGGTGGGTGTGCAAGGGGACATGAGTGTGGGCCTGATGGCAGGTGCCCCTCAGTGCTGAGGGGTGGGGGTGCAAGGGGACATGAGTGGGACATGAGTGGGGGGCCTGCTGGCAGGTGCCCTGCACTGCTGGGGGTTGTGGGTCAAGGGGACATGAGTGGGGGCCTGTTGGCAGGAGCCCCTCAGCGCTGGGGGGTGGGTGTGCAAGGGGACATGAGAAGGGGGCCTGCGGGAAGGTGCACTGCACTGCTGGGGGTGCAAGGGGACATGGGTGGGGGCCTGTTGGCAGGTGCCCTGCACTGCTGGGGGGTGGGGATGCAATGAGACATGTGTGGGGGCCTGCTGGCAGGTGCCCTGCACTGCTGGGGGGTGGGTGTGCAAGGGGACATGAGTGGGAGCCTGCTGGCAGGTGCCTCTCAGTGCTGGGGGATGTGGTGCAAGGGGACATGAGTGGGGGCCTGCTGGCAGGTACCTTGCACTGGTGGGGGGTGGGGGTGCAAGGGGACATTAGTGGGGGCCTGCTGGCAGGTGCCCCTCAGTGCTGGGGAGTGGGGGTGCAAGGGGCCATGAGTGGGACATGAGTGGGGCCCTGCTGGCAGGTGTCCTGCACTGCTGGGGGGTGGAGGTGCAAGGGGACATGAGTGGGGGCCTGTTGGCAGGTGCCCCTCAGTGCTGGGGGTGGGTGTGCAAGGGCACATGAGTGGGGGGCCTGTTGGCAGGTGCCCTGCACTGCTGGGGGTTGGGGGTGCAAGGGGACATGAGTGGGGGCCTGTTGGCAGGTGCCCTGCACTGCTGGTGGGTGGGGGTGCAATGGGACATGAGTGGGGGCCTGCTGGCAGGTGCCCTGCACTGCTGAGGGGTGGATGTGCAAGGGGACATGAGTGGGGGCCTGATGGCAAGTGCCCTTCAGTGGTGGGGGGTGGGGGTGCAAGGGGACATGAATGGGACATGAGTGGGGGCCTGCTTGCAGGTGCCCTGCACTGCTGGGGGGTGGGGGTGCAAGGGGACATGAGTGGGGGCCTGCTGGCAGGTGCCTTGCACTGCTGGCGGGTGGGGGTGCAAGGGGACATGAGTGGGGGCCTGCTGGCAGGTGTCCCTCAGTGCTGGGGGGTGGGGGTGCAAGGGGACATGAGTGGGGCATGAGTGGGGGCCTGCTGGCAGGTGCCCTGCACTGCTGGGGGTGGGGGTGCAAGGGGACATGAGTGGGGCCCTGTTGGCAGGTGCCCTGCACTGCTGGTGGGTGGGGGTGCAATGGGACATGAGTGGGGGCCTGCTGGCAGGTGCCCTGTACTGCTGGGGAGTGGGTGTGCAAGGGGACATGAGTGGGGGCCTGATGGCAGGTGACCCTCAGTGCTGGGGGGTGGGGGTGCAAGGGGACATGAGTGGGACATGAGTGGGGCCAGCTGGCAGGTGCCCTGCACTGCTGGAGGGTGGGGGTGCAAGGGGACATGAGTGGGGGCCTGTTGGCAGGTGCCCCTCAGTGCTGGGGGGTGGGTGTGCATGGAGACATGAGTGGGACATGAGTGGGGGCCTGCTGGCAGGTGCCCTGCACTGCTGGGGGGTGGGGGTGCAAGGAGACATGAGTGGGGGCCTGTTGGTAGGTGCCCCTCAGTGCTGGGGATTGGGTGTGCAAGGGGACATGAGTGGGGGGCCTGCAGGCAGGTGCCCTGCACTGCTGGGGGTTGGGGGTGCAAGGGGACATGAGTGGGGGCCTGTTGGCAGGTGCCCCTCAGTGCTGGGGGGTGGGTGTGCAAGGGGACATGAGTGGGGGCCTGCGGGCAGGTGCCCTGCACTGCTGGGGGGTGGGGGTGCAAGGGGACATGAGTTGGGGCCTGCTGGCAGGTGCCCTGCACTGCTGGGGGGTGGGGGTGCAATGGGACATGAGTGGGGGGCCTGCTGGCAGGTGCCCTGCACTGCTGGGGGGTGGGGGTGCAAGGGGACATGAATGGGGGCCTGCTGGCAGGTGCTCTGCACTGCTGGTGGGTGGGGTGCAATGGTACATGAGTGGGGGCCTGCTGGCAGGAGCCACTCAGCGCTGGGGGGTGGGTGTGCAAGGGGACATGAGTGGGGGGCCTGCGGGAATGTGCACTGTACTACTGGGGGTGCAAGGGGACATGGGTGGGGGCCTGTTGGCAGGTGCCCTGCACTGCTGGGGGGTGGGGATGCAATGAGACATGAGTGGGGGCCTGCTGGCAGGTGCCCTGCACTGCTGGGGGGTGGGTGTGCAAGGGGACATGAGTGGGAGCCTGCTGGCAGGTGCCTCTCAGTGCTGGGGGATGTGGTGCAAGGGGACATGAGTGGGGGCCTGCTGGCAGGTGCCCCTCAGTGCTGGGGAGTGGGGGTGCAAGGGGACATGAGTGGGACATGAGTGGGACCCTGCTGGCAGGTGTTCTGCACTGCTGGGGGTGGGGGTGCAAGGGGACATGAGTGGGGGCCTGTTGGCAGGTGCCCCTCAGTGCTGGGGGTGGGTGTGCAAGGGGACATGAGTGGGGGGCCTGCTGGCAGGTGCCCTGCACTGCTGGGGGTTGGGGTGCAAGGGGACATCAGTGGGGGCCTGTTGGCAGGTGCCCTGCACTGCTGGTGGGTGGGGGTGCAATGGGACATGAGTAGGGGCCTGCTGGCAGGTGCCCTGCACTGCTGGGGGGTGGGTGTGCAAGGGGACATGAGTGGGGGCCTGATGGCAGGTGCCCTTCAGTGCTGGGGGGTGGGGGTGCAAGGGGACATGAGTGGGACATGAGTTTGGGCCTGCTGGCAGGTGCCCTGGACTGCTGGGGGGTGGGGGTGCAAGGGGACATGAGTGGGGGGCCTGCTGGCAGGTGCCCTGCACTGCTGGGGGTTGGGGTGCAAGGGGACATCAGTGGGGGCCTGTTGGCAGGTGCCCTGCACTGCTGGTGGGTGGGGGTGCAATGGGACATGAGTGGGGGCCTGCTGGCAGGTGCCCTGCACTGCTGGTGAGTGGGGGTGCAATGGGACATGAGTGGGGGCCTGCTGGCAGGTGCCCTGTACTGCTGGGGAGTGGGTGTGCAAGGGGACATGAGGGGGGGCCTGATGGCAGGTGACCCTCAGTGCTGGGGGGTGGGGGTGCAAGGGGACATGAGTGGGCCATGAGTGGGGCCAGCTGGCAGGTGCCCGGCACTGTTGGAGGGTGGGGGTGCAAGGGGACATGAGTGGGGGCCTGTGCTGGGGGGTGGGTGTGCAAGGGGACATGAGTGGGGGGCCTGCAGGCAGGTGCCCTGCACTGCTGGGGGTTGGGGGTGCAAGGGGACATGAGTGGGGGTCTGTTGGCAGGTGCCCCTCAGTGCTGGGGGGTGGGTATGCAAGGGGACATGAGTGGGGGCCTACTGGCAGGTGTCCCTCAGTGCTGGGGGGTGGGGGGCAAGGGGACATGAGTGGGACACGAGTGGGGGCCTGCTGGCAGGTGCCCTGCACTGCTGGTGGGTGGGGGTGCAATGGGACATGAGTGGGGGCTTGATGGCAGGTGCCCCTTAGTGCTGGGGGGTGGGGGTGCAAGGGGACATGAGTGGGACATGAGTGGGGGCCTGCTGGCAGGTGCCCTGCACTGCTGGGGGCTGGGGGTCAAGGGGACATGGGTGGGGGCCTGTTGGCAGGTGCCCCTCAGTGCTGGGGGGTGGATGTGCAAGGGGACATGAGTGGGGGGCCTGCTGGCAGGTGCCCTGCACTGCTGGGGGCTGGGGGTCAAGGGGACATGGGTGGGGGCCTGTTGGCAAGTGCCCCTCAGTGCTGGGGGGTGGGTGTGCAAGGGGACATGAGTGGGGGGCGTGCGGGCAGGTGCACTGCACTGCTGAGGGGTGGGGGTGCAAGGGGACATGAGTGGGGGCCTGTTGGCAGGTGCCCTGGACTGCTGGGGGGTGGGGTGCAATGGGACATGAGTGGGGGCCTGCTGGCAGGTGCCCTGCACTGCTGGGGGGAGGAGTGCAAGGGGACATGAGTGGGAGCCTGCTGGCAGGTGCCTCTCAGTGCTGGGGGTGGGGGTGCAAGAGGACATGAGTGGGAGATGAGTGGGGGCCTGCTGGCAGGAGCCCTGCACTGCTGGGGGTGGGTGTGCAAGGGGACATGAGTGGGGGCCTGCTGGCAGGTACCTTGCACTGCTGGGGGGTGGGGGTGCAAGGGGACATTAGTGGGGGCCTGCTGGCAGGTGTTCCTCAGTGCTGGGGAGTGGGGGTGCAAGGGGCCATGAGTGGGACATGAGTGGGGCCCTGCTGGCAGGTGTCCTGCACTGCTGGGGGGTGGAGGTGCAAGGGGACATGAGTGGGGGCCTGTTGGCAGGTGCCCCTCAGTGCTGGGGGTGGGTGTGCAAGGGCACATGAGTAGGGGGCCTGTTGGCAGTTGCCCTGCACTGCTGGGGGTTGGGGGTGCAAGGGGACATGAGTGGGGGCCTGTTGGCAGGTGCCCTGCACTGCTGGTGGGTGGGGGTGCAATGGGACATGAGTGGGGGCCTGCTGGCAGGTGCCCTGCACTACTGGGGGGTGGGTGTGCAAGGGGACATGAGTGGGGGCCTGATGGCAGGTGCCCTTCAGTGCTGGGGGGTGGGGGTGCAAGGGGACATGAATGGGACATGAGTGGGGGCCTGCTGGCAGGTGCCCTGCACTGTTGGGGGTGGCGGTGCAAGGGGACATGGGTGGGGGCCTGCTGGCAGGTGCCTTGCACTGCTGGCGGGTGGGGGTGCAAGGGGACATGAGTGGGGGCCTGCTGGCAGGTGTCCCTCAGTGCTGGGGGGTGGGGGTGCAAGGGGACATGAGTGGGGCATGAATGGGGGCCTGCTGGCAGGTGCCCTGCACTGCTGGGGGTGGGGGTGCAAGGGGACATGAGTGGGGCCCTGTTGACAGGTGCCCTGCACTGCTGGTGGGTGGGGGTGCAATGGGTCATGAGTGGGGGCCTGCTGGCAGGTGCCCTGTACTGCTGGGGAGTGGGTGTGCAAGGGGACATGAGTGGGGGCCTGATGGCAGGTGACCCTCAGTGCTGGGGGGTGGGGGTGCAAGGGGACATGAGTGGGACATGAGTGGGTCCAGCTGGCAGGTTCCCTGCACTGCTGGAGGGTGGGGGTGCAAGGGGACATGAGTGGGGGCCTGTTGGCAGGTGCCCCTCAGTGCTGGGGGGTGGGTGTGCATGGAGACATGAGTGGGGGCCTGTTGGTAGGTGCCCCTCAGTGCTGGGGGTTGGGTGTGCAAGAGGACATGAGTGGGGGGCCTGCAGGCAGGTGCCCTGCACTGCTGGGGGTTGGGGGTGCAAGGGGACATGAGTGGGGGCCTGTTGGCAGGTGCCCCTCAGTGCTGGGGGGTGGGTGTGCAAGGGGACATGAGTGGGGGGCCTGCGGGCAGGTGCCCTGCACTGCTGGGGGGTGGGGGTGCAAGGGGACATGAGTTGGGGCCTGCTGGCAGGTGCCCTGCACTGCTGGGGGGTGGGGGTGCAATGGGACATGAGTGGGGGGCCTGCTGGCAGGTGCCCTGCACTGCTGGGGGGTGGGGGTGCAAGGGGACATGAGTGGGGGCCTGCTGGCAGGTGCTCTGCACTGCTGGTGGGTGGGGGTGCAATGGTACATGAGTGGGGGCCTGCTGGCAGGTGCCCTGCACTGCTGGGGGGTGGGTGTGCAAGGGGACATGAGTGTGGGCCTGATGGCAGGTGCCCCTCAGTGCTGAGGGGTGGGGGTGCAAGGGGACATGAGTGGGGGCCTGCTGGCAGGTGCCCTGCACTGCTGGGGGGTGGCGGTGCAAGGGGACATGAGTGGGGGCCTGCTGGCAGGTGCCTTGCACTGCTGGGGGATGTGGGTCAAGGGGACATGAGTGGGGGCCTGTTGGCAGGTGCCCCTCAGCGCTGGGGGGTGGGTGTGCAAGGGGACATGAGTGGGGGGCCTGCGGGAAGGTGCACTGCACTGCTGGGGGTTGGGGGTGCAAGGGGACATGGGTGGGGGCCTGTTGGCAGGTGCCCTGCACTGCTGGGGGGTGGGGATGCAATGAGACATGAGTGGGGGCCTGCTGGCAGGTGCCCTGCACTGCTGGGGGGTGGGTGTGCAAGGGGACATGAGTGGGAGCCTGCTGGCAGGTGCCTCTCAGTGCTGGGGGATGGGGTGCAAGGGGACATGAGTGGGGGCCTGCTGGCAGGTGCCCCTCAGTGCTGGGGAGTGGGGGTGCAAGGGGACATGAGTGGGACATGAGTGGGACCCTGCTGGCAGGTGTTCTGCACTGCTGGGGGTGGGGGTGCAAGGGGACATGAGTGGGGGCCTGTTGGCTGGTGCCCCTCAGTGCTGGGGGTGGGTGTGCAAGGGGACATGAGTGGGGGGCCTGCTGGCTGGTGCCCTGCACTGCTGGGGGTTGGGGTGCAAGGGGACATCAGTGGGGGCCTGTTGGCAGGTGCCCTGCACTGCTGGTGGGTGGGGGTGCAATGGGACATGAGTGGGGGCCTGCTGGCAGGTGCCCTGCACTGCTGGGGGGTGGGTGTGCAAGGGGACATGAGTGGGGGCCTGATGGCAGGTGCCCTTCAGTGCTGGGGGTTGGGGGTGCAAGGGGACATTAGTGGGACATGAGTGGGGGCCTGCTGGCAGGTGCCCTGCACTGCTGGGGGGTGGGGGTGCAAGGGGACATGAGTGGGGGCCTGCTGGCAGGTGACCTGCACTGTTGGGGGGTGGCGGTGCAAGGGGACATGAGTGGGGGCCTGCTGGCAGGTGCCTTGCACTGCTGGGGGGTGGGGGTGCAATGGGACATGAGTGGGGGCCTGCTGGCAGGTGTCCCTCAGTGCTGGGGGGTGGGGGTGCAAGGGGACATGAGTGGGGGTCTGCTGGCAGGTGCCCTGCACTGCTGGGGGGTGGGGGTGCAAGGGGACATGAGTGGGGGCCTGTTGGCAGGTGCCCTGCACTGCTGGTGGGTGGGGGTGCAATGGGACATGAGTGGGGGCCTACTGGCAGATGCCCTGTACTGCTGGGGAGTGGATGTGCAAGGGGACATGAGTGGGGGCCTGATGACAGGTGCCCTGCACTGCTGGAGGGTGGGGGTGCAAGGGGACATGAGTGGGGGCCTGTGCTGGGGGGTGGGTGTGCATGGAGACATGAGTGGGACATGAGTGGGGGTCTGCTGGCAGGTGCCCTGCACTGCTGGGGGGTGGGGTGCAAGGGGACATGAGTGGGGGCCTGTTGGCAGGTGCCCCTCAGTGCTGGGGGGTGGGTGTGCAAGGGGACATGAGTGGGGGCCTGCTGGCAGGTGTCCCTCAGTGCTGGGGGGTGGGGTGCAAGGGGACATGAGTGGGGCATGAGTGGGGGCCTGCTGGCAGGTGCCCTGCACTGCTGGGGGGTGGGGGTGCAAGGGGACATGAGTGGGGGCCTGTTGGCAGGTGCCCTGCACTGCTGGTGGGTGGGGGTGCAATGGGACATGAGTGGGGGCCTGCTGGCAGGTGACCCTCAGTGCTGGGGGGTGGGGGTGCAAGGGGACATGAGTGGGACATGAGTGGGGCCAGCTGGCAGGTGTCCTGCACTGTTGGAGGGTGGGGGTGCAAGGGGACATGAGTGGGGGCCTGTTCTGGGGGGTGGGTGTGCAAGGGGACATGAGTGTATCATGAGTGGGGGCCTGCTGGCAGGTGCTCTGCACTGCTGGGTGGTGGGGGTGCTAGGGGACATGAGTGGGGGACTGTTGACAGGTGCCCTGCACTGCTGGTGGGTGGGGGTGCAATGGGACATGAGTGGGGGCCTGCTGGCAGGTGCCCTGTACTGCTGGGGAGTGGGTGTGCAAGGGGACATGAGTGGGGGCCTGATGGCAGGAGACCCTCAGTGCTGGGGGGTGGGGGTGCAAGGGGACATGAGTGGGACATGAGTGGGGCCAGCTGGCAGGTGCCCTGCACTGTTGGAGGGTGGGGGTGCAAGGGGACATGAGTGGGGGCCTGTTCTGGGGGGTGGGTGTGCAAGGGGACATGAGTGGGGGGCCTGCAGGCAGGTGCCCTGCACTGCTGGGGGGTGGGGGTGCAAGGGGACATGAGTGGGGGCCTGTTGGCAGGTGCCCCTCAGTGCTGGGGGCTGGGTGTGCAAGGGGACATGAATGGGACATGAGTGGGGGCCTGCTGGCAGGTGCCTGCACTGCTGGGGGGTGGGGGTGCAAGGGGACATGAGTTGGGGCCTGTTAGCAGGTGCCCCTCAGAACTGGGGGGTGGGTGTGCAAGGGGACACGGGTGGGGGACCTGCTGACAGGTGTCCTGCACTGCTGGGGGGTGGGTGTGCAAGGGGACATGAGTGGGGGCCTGTTGGCAGGTGCCCTTCACTGCTGGGGGGTGGGGGTGCAAGGGGACATGATTGGGGGCCTGCTGGCAGGTGCCCTGCACTGCTGGGGGTGGGGGTGCAAGGGGACATGAGTGGGGGCCTGTTGGCAGGTGCCCCGCAGAGCTGGGGGATGAGTGTGCAAGGGGACATGAGTGGGACATGAGTGGAGGCCTGCTGGCAGGTGCCCTGCACTGCTGGGGGGTGAGTGTAGAAGGGGACATGAGTAGGGGCCTGTTTGCAGGTACCCTGCACTGCTGAGGGGTGGGGGTGCAAGGGGACATGAGTGGGGGCCTGCTGGCAGGTGCCCTGCACTGCTGGTGGGTGGGGGTGCAAGGGGTCATGAGTGGGGGCTTGCTGGCAGGTACCCCTCAGTGCTGGGGGGTGCGGGTGCAAGGGGAAATGAGTGGGGGCCTTCTGGCAGGTGCCCTGCACTGCTAGGGTGTGGGGGTGCAAGAGGACATGAGTGGGGGCCTGCTGGCAGGTGCCCCTCAGTGCCTGGGGGGTGGCGGTGCAAGGGGACATGGGTCGGACATGAGTGGGGGCCTGCTGGCAGGTGCCCTGCACTGCTGGGGGGTGGGGGTGCAAGGGGTCATGGGTGAGGGCCTGTTGGCAGGTGCCCTGCACTGCTGGGGGGTGGGGGTGCAATGGGACATGAGTGGGGGCCTGCTGGCAGGTGCCCTGCACTGCTGGGGGTGTGTGTGCAAGGGGACATGAGTGGGGGCCTGCTGGCAGGTGCCCCTCAGTGCTGGGGGTGGGGGTGCACGGGCACATGAGTGGGGGCCTGCTGGCAGGTGCCCTGCACTGCTGGGGGGTGGGGGTGCAAGGGGACATGAGTGGGGGCCTGCTGGCAGGTGCCCCTCAGTACTGGGGGTGGGGGTGCAAGGGGACATGAGTGGGGCATAAGTGGGGGCCTGCTGGCAGGTGCCCTGCACTGCTGGGGGGTGGCGGTGCAAGGGGACATGAGTGGGGGCCTGCTGGCAGGTACCTTGCACTGCTGGGGTGTGGAGGTGCAAGGGGACATGAGTGTGGGCCTGCTGGCAGGTGCCCCTCAGTGCTGGGGGGTGGGGGTGCAAGGGGACATGAGTGGGACATGAGTGGGGGCCTGCTGGAAGGTGCCCTGCACTGCTGGGGGGTGGGGGTGCAAGGGGACATGAGTAGGGGCCTGTTGGCAGGTGCCCCTCAGTGCTGGAGGGTGGGTGTGCAAGGGGACATGAGTGGGGGACCTGCTGGCAGGTGCCCTGCACTGCTGGGGGGTGGGTGTGCAAGGGGACATGAGTGGGGGCCTGTTGGCAGGTGCCCTGCTGGGGGGTGGGGGTGCAAGGGGACATGAGTGGGGGTCTGCTGGCAGGTGCCCTGCACTGCTGGGGTTGGGGGTGCAAGGGGACATGAGTGGGGGCCTGTTGGCAGTTGCCCCTCAGAGCTGGGGGGTGAGTGTGCAAGGGAACATGAGTGGGACATGAGTGGGGGCCTGCTGGCAGGTGCCCTGTACTGCTGGGGTGTATGTGCAAGGGGACATGAGTAGGGGCCTGTTGGAAGGTGCCCTGCACTGCTGGGAGGTGGGGGTGCAAGGGGACATGAGTGGGGGCCTGCTGGCAGGTGCCCTGCACTGCTGGGAGGTGGGGGTGCAAGGGGACATGAGTGAGACATGAGTTGGGGCCTGCTGGGGGGTGCAAGGGGACATGAGTGGGGGCCTGCTGGAAGGTGCCCTGCACTGCTGGGGGGTGGGGGTGCAGGGGTCATGAGTGGGGGCCTGCTGGCAGGTGCCCCTCAATGCTGGGGGGTCGAGATGCAAGGGGAAATGAGTGGGGGGCTTCTGGCAGGTGCCCTGCACTGCTGGGGGGTGAGGGTGCAAGGGGACATGAGTGGGGGCCTGCTGGCAGGTGCCCCTCAGGCCCTGGGGTGTGGGGGTGCAAGGGGACATGAGTCGGACATGAGTGGGGGCCTGCTGGCAGGTGCCCTGCACTGCTGGGGGGTGGGGGTGCAAAGGGCCATGAGTGGGGGCCTGTTGGCAGGTGCCCTGCACTGCTGGGGGGTGGGGTGCAATGGGACATGAGTGGGGGCCTGTTGGCAGGTGTCTCTCAGTGCTGGGGGGTGGGTGTGCAAGGGTACATGAGTGGGGGACCTGCTGGCAGGCGCCCTGCACTGCTGGGCGGTGGGTGTGCAAGGGGACATGAGTGGGGGCCTGTTGGTAGGTGCCCTGCACTGCTGGGGGGTGGGGGTGCAAGGGGACATGAGTGGGGGCCTGCTGGCAGGTGCCCTGCACTGCCGGTGGTGGGGGTTGAAGGGGACATGAGTGGGGGCCTGTTGGCAGGTGCCCCTCAGAGCTGGGGGGTGAGTTTGCAAGGGGACATGAGTGGGACATGAGTGGGGGCCTTCTGGCAGGTGCCCTGCACTGCTGGGGGGTGGGTGTGCAAGGGGACATGAGTAGGGGCCTGTTGGCAGATGCCCTGCACTGCTGGGGGGTGGGGGTGCAAGGGGACATGAGTGGGGGCCTGCTGGCAGGTATCCTGCACTGCTGGGGGGTGGGGGTGCAAGGGGACATGAATGAGACATGAGTGGGGGCCTGTTGCAAGGTGCCCTGCACTGCTGGGGGGTGGGGGTGCAATGGGACATGAGTGGGGGCATGCTGGCAGGTGCCCTGCACTGCTGGGGGGTGGGGGTGCAAGTGGACATGAGTGGGGGCCTGCTGGCAGGTGCCCCTCAGTGCCTGGAGGGTGGGGATGCAAGGGGACATGAGACAGATATGAGTGGGGGCCTGCTGGCAGGTGCCCTGCACTGCTGGGGGGTGGGGGTGCAAGGGGACATGAGTGGGGGCCTGTTGGCAGGTGCCCCTCAGTGCTGGGGGGTGGGTGTGCAAGGGGACATTAATGGGACATGAGTGGGGGCTTGCTGGCAGGTGCCTGCACTGCTGGGGGGTGGGGGTGCAAGGGGACATGAGTGGGGGCCTATTGGCAGGTGCCCCTCAGTGCTGGGGGGTGGGGGTGCAAGGGGACATGAGTGGGGGACCTGCTGGCAGGTGTCCTGCACTGCTGGGGGGTGGGTGTGCAAGGGGACATGAGTGGGGGCCTGCTGGCAGGTGCCCTGCACTGCTGGGGGGTGGGTGTAGAAGGGGACATGAGTAGGGGCCTGTTTGCAGGTACCCTGCACTGCTGAGGGGTGGGGGTGCAAGGGGACATGAGTGGGGGCCTGCTGGCAGGTGCCCTGCACTGCTGGGGGGTGGGGGTGCAAGGGGACATGAGTGAGAAATGAGTGGGGGCCTGCTGGCAGGTGCCCTGCACTGCTGGGGGGTGGGGGTGCAAGGGGTCATGAGTGGGGGCTTGCTGGCAGGTACCCCTCAGTGCTGAGGCGTGGGGGTGCAAGGGGAAATGAGTGGGGGCCTTCTGGCAGGTGCACTGCACTGCTAGGGGGTGGGGGTGCAAGGGGACATGAGCGGGGGCCTGCTGGCAGGTGCCCCTCAGTGCCTGGGGGGTGGGGGTGCAATGGGACATGTGTCGGACATGAGTGGGGGCCTGCTGGCAGGTGCCCTGCACTGCTGGGGGGTGGGGGTGCAAGGTGTCATGAGTGAGGGCCTGTTGGCAGGTGCCCTGCACTGCTGGGGGGTGGGGGTGCAATGGGACATGAGTGGGGGCCTGCTGGCAGGTGCCCTGCACTGATGGGGGGTGTGTGTGCAAGGGGACATGAGTGGGGGCCTGCTGGCAGGTGTCCTTCAGTGCTGGGGGTGGGGGTGCAAGGGGACATGAGTGGGGGCCTGCTGGCAGGTGCCCTGCACTGCTTGGGGTGGGGGTGCAAGGGGACATGAGTGGGGGCCTGCTGGCAGGTGCCCCTCAGTACTGGGGGTGGGGGTGCAAGGGTACATGAGTGGGGCATAAGTGGGGGCCTGCTGGCAGGTGCCCTGCACTGCTGGGGGGTGGCGGTGCAAGGGGACATGAGTGGGGGCCTGCTGGCAGGTACCTTGCACTGCTGGGGGGTGGGGGTGCAAGGGGACATGAGTGTGGGCCTGCTGGCAGGTGCCCCTCAGTGCTGGGGGGTGGGGGTGCAAGGGGACATGAGTGGGACATGAGTGGGGGCCTGCTGGAAGGTGCCCTGCACTGCTGGGGGGTGTGGGTGCAAGTGCGACATGAGTGGGGGCCTGTTGGCAAGTGCCCCTCAGTGCTGGGGGGTGGGGGTGCAAGGGGACATGAGTAGGGGCCTGTTGGCAGGTGCCCCTCAGTGCTGGGGGGTGGGTGTGCAAGGGGACATGAGTGGGGGACCTGCTGGCAGGTGCCCTGCACTGCTGGGGTGTGGGTGTGCAAGGGGACATGAGTGTGGGCCTGTTGGTAGGTGCCCTGCACTGCTGGGGGGTGGGCGTGCAAGGGGACATGAGTGGGGGCCTGCTGGCAGGTGCCCTTCACTGCTGGGGGTGGGAGAGCAAGGGGACATGAGTGGGGGCCTGTTGGCAGGTGCCCACAGAGCTGGGGGGTGAGTGTGCAAGGGGACATGAGTGGGACATGAGTGGGTGCCTGCTGGCAGGTGCCCTGCACTGCTGGGTGGTTGCTGTGCAATGGGACATGAGTAGGGGCCTGTTGGCAGGTGTCCTGCACTGCTGGGGGGTGAGGGTGCAAGCGGACATGAGTGGGGTCCTGTTGGCAGGTGCCCCTCAGTGCTGGGGATGGGGGTGCAAGGGGACATGAGTGAGACATGAGTGGGGCCTGTTTGCAGGTGCCCTGCAGTGCTGGGCCATGGGGTGCAAGGGGACATGAGTGGGGGCCTGCTGGCAGGTGCCCTGCACTGCTGGGAGGTGGGGGTGAAAGGGGTCATGAGTGGGGGCCTACTGGCAGGTGCCCCTCAGTGCTGGGGGGTGGGGGTGCAAGGGGAAATTAGTGGGGTCCTGCTGGCAGGTGCCCTGCACTGCTGGGGGGTGGAGGTGCAAGGGGACATGAGTGGGGGCCTACTGGCAGGTGCCCCTCAGTGCCTGGGGGAGCAAGGGGGCATGAGTCAGACATGAGTGGGGGCCTTCTGGCAGGAGCCCTGCACTTCTGGGGGGTGGGAGTGCAAGGGGACATGAGTGGGGACCTGTTGGCAGGTGCCCCTCAGTGCTGGGGGTTGGGTGTGCAAGGGGACATAAGTAGGGGGCCTGCTGCCAGATGCCCTGCACTGCTGGGGGGTGGGAGTGCAAGGGGTCATGAGTGGGGGCCTGTTGGCAGGTGCCCTGCACTTCTGGGGCATGGGGGGTGCAATGGCACATGAGTGGGGGCCTGCTGGCAGGTGCCCTGCACTGCTGGGGGGTGGGTGTGCAAGGGGACACGAGTGGGACATGAGTAGGGGCCTGCTGGCATGTGCCTTGCACTGCTGTGGGGTGGGGGTGCAAGGGGACATGAGTGGGGGCCTGCTGACAGGTGCCCCTCAGTGATGGGGTTGGGGGTGCAAGGGGACATGAGTGTGGACATGAGTGGGGGCCTGCTGGAAGGTGCCTTGCACTGCTGGGGGGTGGGGGTGCAAGGGGACATGAGTAGGGGCATGCTGGCAGGTGTCCCTCAGTGCTGGGGGGTGGGGTGCAAGGGGACATGAGTGGGACATGAGTGGAAGCCTGCTGGCAGGTGCCCTGCACTGCTGGTGGGTGGGGGTGCAATGGGACATGAGTGGGGGCCTGCTGGCAGGTGCCCTGCACTGCTTGGGGGTGGGTGTGCAAGGGGACATGAGTGGGGGCCTGATGGCAGGTGCCCCTCAGTGCTGGGGGGTGGGAGTGCAAGGGGACATGAGTGGGGGCCTGCTGGCAGGTGCCCTTCACTGATGGGGGTGGGAGTGCAAGGGGACATGAGTGGGGGCCTGTTGGCAGGTGCCCACAGAGCTGGGGGATGAGTGTGCAAGGGGACATGAGTGGGACATGAGTGGGTGCCTGCTGGCAGGTGCCCTGCACTGCTGGGGGGTTGGTGTGCAAGGGGACATGAGTAGGGGCCTGTTGGCAGGTGCCCTGCACTGCTGGGGGGTGAGGGTGCAAGGAGACATGAGTGGGGTCCTGTTGGCAGGTGCCCCTCAGTGCTGGGGGTGGGGGTGCAAGGGGACATGAGTGAGACATGAGTGGGGCCTGTTGGCAGGTGCCCTGCACTGCTGGCCCATGGGGGTGCAAGGGGACATGAGTGGGGGCCTGCTGGCAGGTGCCCTGCACTGCTGGGGGGTGGGGGTGAAAGGGGTCATGAGTGGGGGCCTACTGGTAGGTGCCCCTCAGTGCTGGGGGGTGGGGGTGCAAAGGGAAATGAGTGGGGTCCTGCTGGCAGGTGCCCTGCACTGCTGGGGGGTGGGAGTGCAAGGGGACATGAGTGGGGGCCTGCTGGCAGGTGCCCCTCAGTTCCTGGGGGTGCAAGGGGACATGAGTCGGACATGAGTGGGGGGCTTCTGGCAGTAGCCCTGCACTGATGGGGGGTGGGAGTGCAAAGGGACATGAGTGGGGGCCTGTTGGCAGGTGCCCCTCAGTGCTGGGGGGTGTGTGTGCAAGGGGGCATGAGTGAGGGGCCTGCTGCCAGATGCCCTGCACTGCTGGGGGGTGGGGGTGCAAGGGGTCATGGGTGGGGGCCTGTTGGCAGGTGCCCTGCACTTCTGGGGCGTGGGGGTGGAATGGGAAATGAGCGGGGGCCTGCTGGCAGGTGCCCTGCACTGCTGGGGGTGGGTGTGCAAGGGGACACGAGTGGGGCCTGCTGGCAGGTGCCCCTCAGTGCTGGGGGTGAGGGTGCAAGGGGACATGAGTGGGACATGAGTGGGGGCCTGTTGGCAGGTGCCCCTCAGTGCTGGGGGTGGGTGTGCAAGGGGACATGAGTGGGGGGCCTGCTGGCAGGTGCCCTGCACTGCTGGGGGTTTGGGGTCAAGGGGACATGAATGGGGGCCTGATGGCAGGTGCCCCTCAGTGCTGGGGGGTGGGTGTGCAAGGGGACATGAGTGGGGGGCCTGTTGGCAGGTGCCCTGCACTGCTGGGGGGTGAGGGTGCAATGGGACATGAGTGGGGGCCTGCTGGCAGGTGCCTTGCACTGCTGGGGGTTGGGGGTGCAAGGGGACATGAGTGGGGGCCTGCTGTCAGGAGCCCTGCACTGCTGGGGGTTGGGGGTGCAAGGGGACATGAGTGGGGGCCTGTTGGCAGGTGCCCTGCACTGCTGGTGGGTGGGGGTGCAATGGGACATGAGTGGGGGCCTGCTGGCAGGTGCCCTGCACTGCTGGGGGGTGGGTGTGCAAGGGGACATGAGTGGGGCCTGATGGCAGGTGCCCTTCAGTGTTGGGGGGTGGGGGTACAAGGGGACATGGGTGGGACATGAGTGGGGGCCTGCTGGCAGGTGCCCTGCACTGCTGGGGGGTGGAGGTGCAAGGGGACATGAGTGGGGGCCTGCTGGCAGGTGACCTGCACTGTTGGGGGGTGGCAGTGCAAGGGCACATGAGTGGGGGCCTGCTGGCAGGTGCCTTGCACTGCTGGGGGGTGGGGGTGCAAGGGGACATGAGTGGGGGCCTGCTGGCAGGTGTCCCTCAGTGCTGGGGGGTGCAAGGGAACATGAGTGGGGCATGAGTGGGGGCCTGCTGGCAGGTGCCCTGCACTGCTGGGGGGTGGGGGTGCAAGGGGACATGAGTGGGGGCCTGTTGGCAGGTGCCCTGCACTGCTGGTGGGTGGGGGTGCAATGGGACATGAGTGGGGGCCTGCTGGCAGGTGCCCTGCACTGTTGGGGGGTGGCAGTGCAAGGGGACATGAGTGGGGGCCTGCTGGCAGGTGCCTTGCACTGCTGGGGGGTGGGGGTGCAAGGGGACATGAGTGGGGGACTGATGACAGGTGGCCCTCAGTGCTGGGGGGTGGGGGTGCAAGGGGACATGAGTGGGACATGAGTGGGGCCAGCTGGCAGTTGCCCTGCACTGTTGGAGGGTGGGGGTGCAAGGGGACATGAGTGGGGGCCTGTGCTGAGGGGAGGGTGTCCAAGGGGACATGAGTGGAGGGCCTGCAGGCAGGTGCCCTGCACTGCTGGGGGTTGGGGGTGCAAGGGGACATGAGTGGGGGCCTGTTGGCAGGTGCCCCTCAGTGCTGGGGGGTGGGTGTGCAAGGGGACATGAGTGGGGGCCTACTGGCAGGTGTCCCTCAGTGCTGGGGGGTGGGGTGCAAGGGGACATGAGTGGGACACAAGTGGGGGCCTGCTGCCAGGTGCCCTGCACTGCTGGTGGGTGGGGGTGCAATGGGACATGAGTGGGGGCCTGCTGGCAGGTGCCCTGCACTGCTTGGGGGTGGGTGTGCAAGGGGACATGAGTGGGGGCCTGATGGCAGGTGCCCTTCAGTGCTGGGGGGTGGGGGTGCAAGGGGACATGAATGGGACATGAGTGGGGGCCTGCTGGCAGGTGCCCTGCACTGCTGGGGGGTGGGGGTGCAAGGGGACATGAGTGGGGGCCTGCTGGCAGGTGCCCTGCACTGTTGGGGGGTGGCGGTGCAAGGGGACATGAGTGGGGGCCTGCTGGCAGGTGCCTTGCACTGCTGGCGGGTGGGGGTGCAAGGGGACATGAGTGAAGGCCTGCTGGCAGGTGTCCCTCAGTGCTGGGAGGTGGGGGTGCAAGGGGACATGAGTGGGGCATGAGTGGGGGCCTGCTGGCAGGTGCCCTGCACTGCTGGTGGGTGGGGGTGCAAGGGGACATGAGTGGGGGCCTGTTGGTAGGTGCCCCTCAGTGCTGGGGGGTGGGTGTGCAAGGGGACATGAGTGGGGGGCCTGCAGGCAGGTGCCCTGCACTGCTGGGGGTTGGGGGTGCAAGGGGACATGAGTGGGGGCCTGTTGGCAGGTGCCCCTCAGTGCTGGGGGGGTGGGTGTGCAAGGGGACATGAGTGGGGGGCCTGCGGGCAGGTGCCCTGCACTGCTGGGGGGTGGGGGTGCAAGGGGACATGAGTGGGGGCCTGTTGGCAGGTGCCCTGCACTGCTGGGGGGTGGGGGTGTAATGGGACATGAGTGGGGGGCCTGCTGGCAGGTGCCCTGCACTGCTGGGGGGTGGGGGTACAAGGGGACATGAGTGGGGGCCTGATGGCAGGTGCCCTTCAGTGCTGGGGGGTGGGGGTGCAAGGGGACATGAATGGGACATGAGTGGGGGCCTGCTGGCAGGTGCCCTGCACTGCTGGGGGGTGGGGGTGCAAGGGGACATGAGTGGGGGCCTGCTGGCACGTGCCCTGCACTGTTGGGGGGTGGCGGTGCAAGAGGACATGAGTGGGGGCCTGCTGGCAGGTGCCTTGCACTGCTGCCGGGTGGGGGTGCAAGGGGACATGAGTGAAGGCCTGCTGGCAGGTGTCCCTCAGTGCTGGGAGGTGGGGGTGCAAGGGGACATGAGTGGGGCATGAGTGGGGGCCTGCTGGCAGGTGCCCTGCACTGCTGGGGGGTGGGGGTGCAAGGGGACATGAGTGGGGGCCTGTTTGCAGGTGCCCTGCACTGCTGGTGGGTGGGGGTGCAATGGGACATGTGTGGGGGCCTGCTGGCAGGTGCCCTGTACTGCTGGGGAGTGGGTGTGCAAGGGGACATGAGTGGGGGCCTGTTGGCAGGTGCCCCTCAGTGCTGGGGGGTGGGTGTGCATGGAGACATGAGTGGGACATGAGTGGGGGCCTGCTGGCAGGTGCCCTGCACTGCTGGGGGGTGGGGGTGCAATGGGACATGAGTGGGGGGCCTGCTGGCAGGTGCCCTGCACTGCTGGGGGGTGGGGGTGCAAGGGGACATGAGTGGGGGTCTGATGGCAGGTGCCCTTCAGTGCTGGGGGGTGGGGGTGCAAGGGGACATGAATGGGACATGAGTGGGGGCCTGCTGGCAGGTGCCCTGCATCTGCTGGGGGGTGGGGGTGCAAGGGGACATGAGTGGGGGCCTGCTGGCAGGTGCCCTGCACTGTTGGGGGGTGGCGGTGCAAGGGGACATGAGTGGGGGCCTGCTGGCAGGTGCCTTCCACTGCTGGCGGGTGGGGGTGCAAGGGGACATGAGTGAAGGCCTGCTGGCAGGTGTCCCTCAGTGCTGGGAGGTGGGGGTGCAAGGGGACATGAGTGGGGCATGAGTGGGGGCCTGCTGGCAGGTGCCCTGCACTGCTGGGGGTGCAAGGGGACATGAGTGGGGGCCTCTTCGCAGGTGCCCTGCACTGCTGGTGGGTGGGGGTGCAATGGGACATGTGTGGGGGCCTGCTGGCAGGTGCCCTGTACTGCTGGGGAGTGGGTGTGCAAGGGGACATGAGTGGGGGCCTGTTGGCAGGTGCCCCTCAGTGCTGGGGGGTGGGTGTGCATGGAGACATGAGTGGGACATGAGTGGGGGCCTGCTGGCAGGTGCCCTGCACTGCTGGGGTGTGGGGGTGCAAGGGGACATGAGTGGGGGCCTGTTGGTAGGTGCCCCTCAGTGCTGGGGGGTGGGTGGGCAAGGGGACATGAGTGGGACATGAGTGGGGGCCTGCTGGCAGGTGCCCTGCACTGCTGGGGGGTGGGGGTGCAATGGGACATGAGTGGGGGGCCTGCTGGCAGGTGCCCTGCACTGCTGGGGGGTGGGGGTGCAATGGGACATGAGTGGGGGGCCTGCTGGCAGGTGCCCTTCACTGCTGGGGGTGGGAGAGCAAGGGGACATGAGTGGGGGCCTGTTGGCAGGTGCCCACAGAGCTGGGGGGTGAGTGTGCAAGGGGACATGAGTGGGACATGAGTGGGTGCCTGCTGGCAGGTGCCCTGCACTGCTGGGTGGTTGCTGTGCAATGGGACATGAGTAGGGGCCTGTTGGCAGGTGTCCTGCACTGCTGGGGGGTGAGGGTGCAAGCGGACATGAGTGGGGTCCTGTTGGCAGGTGCCCCTCAGTGCTGGGGATGGGGGTGCAAGGGGACATGAGTGAGACATGAGTGGGGCCTGTTTGCAGGTGCCCTGCAGTGCTGGGCCATGGGGTGCAAGGGGACATGAGTGGGGGCCTGCTGGCAGGTGCCCTGCACTGCTGGGAGGTGGGGGTGAAAGGGGTCATGAGTGGGGGCCTACTGGCAGGTGCCCCTCAGTGCTGGGGGGTGGGGGTGCAAGGGGAAATTAGTGGGGTCCTGCTGGCAGGTGCCCTGCACTGCTGGGGGGTGGAGGTGCAAGGGGACATGAGTGGGGGCCTACTGGCAGGTGCCCCTCAGTGCCTGGGGGAGCAAGGGGGCATGAGTCAGACATGAGTGGGGGCCTTCTGGCAGGAGCCCTGCACTTCTGGGGGGTGGGAGTGCAAGGGGACATGAGTGGGGACCTGTTGGCAGGTGCCCCTCAGTGCTGGGGGTTGGGTGTGCAAGGGGACATAAGTAGGGGGCCTGCTGCCAGATGCCCTGCACTGCTGGGTGGTGGGAGTGCAAGGGGTCATGAGTGGGGGCCTGTTGGCAGGTGCCCTGCACTTCTGGGGCATGGGGGGTGCAATGGCACATGAGTGGGGGCCTGCTGGCAGGTGCCCTGCACTGCTGGGGGGTGGGTGTGCAAGGGGACACGAGTGGGACATGAGTAGGGGCCTGCTGGCATGTGCCTTGCACTGCTGTGGGGTGGGGGTGCAAGGGGACATGAGTGGGGGCCTGCTGACAGGTGCCCCTCAGTGATGGGGTTGGGGGTGCAAGGGGACATGAGTGTGGACATGAGTGGGGGCCTGCTGGAAGGTGCCTTGCACTGCTGGGGGGTGGGGGTGCAAGGGGACATGAGTAGGGGCATGCTGGCAGGTGTCCCTCAGTGCTGGGGGGTGGGGTGCAAGGGGACATGAGTGGGACATGAGTGGAAGCCTGCTGGCAGGTGCCCTGCACTGCTGGTGGGTGGGGGTGCAATGGGACATGAGTGGGGGCCTGCTGGCAGGTGCCCTGCACTGCTTGGGGGTGGGTGTGCAAGGGGACATGAGTGGGGGCCTGATGGCAGGTGCCCCTCAGTGCTGGGGGGTGGGAGTGCAAGGGGACATGAGTGGGGGCCTGCTGGCAGGTGCCCTTCACTGATGGGGGTGGGAGTGCAAGGGGACATGAGTGGGGGCCTGTTGGCAGGTGCCCACAGAGCTGGGGGATGAGTGTGCAAGGGGACATGAGTGGGACATGAGTGGGTGCCTGCTGGCAGGTGCCCTGCACTGCTGGGGGGTTGGTGTGCAAGGCGACATGAGTAGGGGCCTGTTGGCAGGTGCCCTGCACTGCTGGGGGGTGAGGGTGCAAGGAGACATGAGTGGGGTCCTGTTGACAGGTGCCCCTCAGTGCTGGGGGTGGGGGTGCAGGGGGACATGAGTGAGACATGAGTGGGGCCTGTTGGCAGGTGCCCTGCACTGCTGGCCCATGGGGGTGCAAGGGGACATGAGTGGGGGCCTGCTGGCAGGTGCCCTGCACTGCTGGGGGGTGGGGGTGAAAGGGGTCATGAGTGGGGGCCTACTGGTAGGTGCCCCTCAGTGCTGGGGGGTGGGGGTGCAAAGGGAAATGAGTGGGGTCCTGCTGGCAGGTGCCCTGCACTGCTGGGGGGTGGGAGTGCAAGGGGACATGAGTGGGGGCCTGCTGGCAGGTGCCCCTCAGTTCCTGGGGGTGCAAGGGGACATGAGTCGGACATGAGTGGGGGGCTTCTGGCAGTAGCCCTGCACTGATGGGGGGTGGGAGTGCAAAGGGACATGAGTGGGGGCCTGTTGGCAGGTGCCCCTCAGTGCTGGGGGGTGTGTGTGCAAGGGGGCATGAGTGAGGGGCCTGCTGCCAGATGCCCTGCACTGCTGGGGGGTGGGGGTGCAAGGGGTCATGGGTGGGGGCCTGTTGGCAGGTGCCCTGCACTTCTGGGGCGTGGGGGTGGAATGGGAAATGAGCGGGGGCCTGCTGGCAGGTGCCCTGCACTGCTGGGGGGTGGGTGTGCAAGGGGACACGAGTGGGGCCTGCTGGCAGGTGCCCCTCAGTGCTGGGGGTGAGGGTGCAAGGGGACATGAGTGGGACATGAGTGGGGGCCTGTTGGCAGGTGCCCCTCAGTGCTGGGGGTGGGTGTGCAAGGGGACATGAGTGGGGGGCCTGCTGGCAGGTGCCCTGCACTGCTGGGGGTTTGGGGTCAAGGGGACATGAATGGGGGCCTGATGGCAGGTGCCCCTCAGTGCTGGGGGGTGGGTGTGCAAGGGGACATGAGTGGGGGGCCTGTTGGCAGGTGCCCTGCACTGCTGGGGGGTGAGGGTGCAATGGGACATGAGTGGGGGCCTGCTGGCAGGTGCCTTGCACTGCTGGGGGTTGGGGGTGCAAGGGGACATGAGTGGGGGCCTGCTGTCAGGAGCCCTGCACTGCTGGGGGTTGGGGGTGCAAGGGGACATGAGTGGGGGCCTGTTGGCAGGTGCCCTGCACTGCTGGTGGGTGGGGGTGCAATGGGACATGAGTGGGGGCCTGCTGGCAGGTGCCCTGCACTGCTGGGGGGTGGGTGTGCAAGGGGACATGAGTGGGGCCTGATGGCAGGTGCCCTTCAGTGTTGGGGGGTGGGGGTACAAGGGGACATGGGTGGGACATGAGTGGGGGCCTGCTGGCAGGTGCCCTGCACTGCTGGGGGGTGGAGGTGCAAGGGGACATGAGTGGGGGCCTGCTGGCAGGTGACCTGCACTGTTGGGGGGTGGCAGTGCAAGGGCACATGAGTGGGGGCCTGCTGGCAGGTGCCTTGCACTGCTGGGGGGTGGGGGTGCAAGGGGACATGAGTGGGGGCCTGCTGGCAGGTGTCCCTCAGTGCTGGGGGGTGGGGGGTGCAAGGGAACATGAGTGGGGCATGAGTGGGGGCCTGCTGGCAGGTGCCCTGCACTGCTGGGGGGTGGGGGTGCAAGGGGACATGAGTGGGGGCCTGTTGGCAGGTGCCCTGCACTGCTGGTGGGTGGGGGTGCAATGGGACATGAGTGGGGGCCTGCTGGCAGGTGCCCTGCACTGTTGGGGGGTGGCAGTGCAAGGGGACATGAGTGGGGGCCTGCTGGCAGGTGCCTTGCACTGCTGGGGGGTGGGGGTGCAAGGGGACATGAGTGGGGGACTGATGACAGGTGACCCTCAGTGCTGGGGGGTGGGGGTGCAAGGGGACATGAGTGGGACATGAGTGGGGCCAGCTGGCAGTTGCCCTGCACTGTTGGAGGGTGGGGGTGCAAGGGGACATGAGTGGGGGCCTGTGCTGAGGGGAGGGTGTCCAAGGGGACATGAGTGGAGGGCCTGCAGGCAGGTGCCCTGCACTGCTGGGGGTTGGGGGTGCAAGGGGACATGAGTGGGGGCCTGTTGGCAGGTGCCCCTCAGTGCTGGGGGGTGGGTGTGCAAGGGGACATGAGTGGGGGCCTACTGGCAGGTGTCCCTCAGTGCTGGGGGGTGGGGTGCAAGGGGACATGAGTGGGACACAAGTGGGGGCCTGCTGCCAGGTGCCCTGCACTGCTGGTGGGTGGGGGTGCAATGGGACATGAGTGGGGGCCTGCTGGCAGGTGCCCTGCACTGCTTGGGGGTGGGTGTGCAAGGGGACATGAGTGGGGGCCTGATGGCAGGTGCCCTTCAGTGCTGGGGGGTGGGGGTGCAAGGGGACATGAATGGGACATGAGTGGGGGCCTGCTGGCAGGTGCCCTGCACTGCTGGGGGGTGGGGGTGCAAGGGGACATGAGTGGGGGCCTGCTGGCAGGTGCCCTGCACTGTTGGGGGGTGGCGGTGCAAGGGGACATGAGTGGGGGCCTGCTGGCAGGTGCCTTGCACTGCTGGCGGGTGGGGGTGCAAGGGGACATGAGTGAAGGCCTGCTGGCAGGTGTCCCTCAGTGCTGGGAGGTGGGGGTGCAAGGGGACATGAGTGGGGCATGAGTGGGGGCCTGCTGGCAGGTGCCCTGCACTGCTGGTGGGTGGGGGTGCAAGGGGACATGAGTGGGGGCCTGTTGGTAGGTGCCCCTCAGTGCTGGGGGGTGGGTGTGCAAGGGGACATGAGTGGGGGGCCTGCAGGCAGGTGCCCTGCACTGCTGGGGGTTGGGGGTGCAAGGGGACATGAGTGGGGGCCTGTTGGCAGGTGCCCCTCAGTGCTGGGGGGGTGGGTGTGCAAGGGGACATGAGTGGGGGGCCTGCGGGCAGGTGCCCTGCACTGCTGGGGGGTGGGGGTGCAAGGGGACATGAGTGGGGGCCTGTTGGCAGGTGCCCTGCACTGCTGGGGGGTGGGGGTGTAATGGGACATGAGTGGGGGGCCTGCTGGCAGGTGCCCTGCACTGCTGGGGGGTGGGGGTACAAGGGGACATGAGTGGGGGCCTGATGGCAGGTGCCCTTCAGTGCTGGGGGGTGGGGGTGCAAGGGGACATGAATGGGACATGAGTGGGGGCCTGCTGGCAGGTGCCCTGCACTGCTGGGGGGTGGGGGTGCAAGGGGACATGAGTGGGGGCCTGCTGGCACGTGCCCTGCACTGTTGGGGGGTGGCGGTGCAAGAGGACATGAGTGGGGGCCTGCTGGCAGGTGCCTTGCACTGCTGCCGGGTGGGGGTGCAAGGGGACATGAGTGAAGGCCTGCTGGCAGGTGTCCCTCAGTGCTGGGAGGTGGGGGTGCAAGGGGACATGAGTGGGGCATGAGTGGGGGCCTGCTGGCAGGTGCCCTGCACTGCTGGGGGGTGGGGGTGCAAGGGGACATGAGTGGGGGCCTTTTTGCAGGTGCCCTGCACTGCTGGTGGGTGGGGGTGCAATGGGACATGTGTGGGGGCCTGCTGGCAGGTGCCCTGTACTGCTGGGGAGTGGGTGTGCAAGGGGACATGAGTGGGGGCCTGTTGGCAGGTGCCCCTCAGTGCTGGGGGGTGGGTGTGCATGGAGACATGAGTGGGACATGAGTGGGGGCCTGCTGGCAGGTGCCCTGCACTGCTGGGGGGTGGGGGTGCAATGGGACATGAGTGGGGGGCCTGCTGGCAGGTGCCCTGCACTGCTGGGGGGTGGGGGTGCAAGGGGACATGAGTGGGGGTCTGATGGCAGGTGCCCTTCAGTGCTGGGGGGTGGGGGTGCAAGGGGACATGAATGGGACATGAGTGGGGGCCTGCTGGCAGGTGCCCTGCATCTGCTGGGGGGTGGGAGTGCAAGGGGACATGAGTGGGGGCCTGCTGGCAGGTGCCCTGCACTGTTGGGGGGTGGCGGTGCAAGGGGACATGAGTGGGGGCCTGCTGGCAGGTGCCTTCCACTGCTGGCGGGTGGGGGTGCAAGGGGACATGAGTGAAGGCCTGCTGGCAGGTGTCCCTCAGTGCTGGGAGGTGGGGGTGCAAGGGGACATGAGTGGGGCATGAGTGGGGGCCTGCTGGCAGGTGCCCTGCACTGCTGGGGGTGCAAGGGGACATGAGTGGGGGCCTCTTCGCAGGTGCCCTGCACTGCTGGTGGGTGGGGGTGCAATGGGACATGTGTGGGGGCCTGCTGGCAGGTGCCCTGTACTGCTGGGGAGTGGGTGCGCAAGGGGACATGAGTGGGGGCCTGTTGGCAGGTGCCCCTCAGTGCTGGGGGGTGGGTGTGCATGGAGACATGAGTGGGACATGAGTGGGGGCCTGCTGGCAGGTGCCCTGCACTGCTGGGGTGTGGGGGTGCAAGGGGACATGAGTGGGGGCCTGTTGGTAGGTGCCCCTCAGTGCTGGGGGGTGGGTGTGCAAGGGGACATGAGTGGGACATGAGTGGGGGCCTGCTGGCAGGTGCCCTGCACTGCTGGGGGGTGGGGGTGCAATGGGACATGAGTGGGGGGCCTGCTGGCAGGTGCCCTGCACTGCTGGGGGGTGGGGGTGCAATGGGACATGAGTGGGGGGCCTGCTGGCAGGTGCCCTTCACTGCTGGGGGTGGGAGAGCAAGGGGACATGAGTGGGGGCCTGTTGGCAGGTGCCCACAGAGCTGGGGGGTGAGTGTGCAAGGGGACATGAGTGGGACATGAGTGGGTGCCTGCTGGCAGGTGCCCTGCACTGCTGGGTGGTTGCTGTGCAATGGGACATGAGTAGGGGCCTGTTGGCAGGTGTCCTGCACTGCTGGGGGGTGAGGGTGCAAGCGGACATGAGTGGGGTCCTGTTGGCAGGTGCCCCTCAGTGCTGGGGATGGGGGTGCAAGGGGACATGAGTGAGACATGAGTGGGGCCTGTTTGCAGGTGCCCTGCAGTGCTGGGCCATGGGGTGCAAGGGGACATGAGTGGGGGCCTGCTGGCAGGTGCCCTGCACTGCTGGGAGGTGGGGGTGAAAGGGGTCATGAGTGGGGGCCTATACTGGCAGGTGCCCCTCAGTGCTGGGGGGTGGGGGTGCAAGGGGAAATTAGTGGGGTCCTGCTGGCAGGTGCCCTGCACTGCTGGGGGGTGGAGGTGCAAGGGGACATGAGTGGGGGCCTACTGGCAGGTGCCCCTCAGTGCCTGGGGGAGCAAGGGGGCATGAGTCAGACATGAGTGGGGGCCTTCTGGCAGGAGCCCTGCACTTCTGGGGGGTGGGAGTGCAAGGGGACATGAGTGGGGACCTGTTGGCAGGTGCCCCTCAGTGCTGGGGGTTGGGTGTGCAAGGGGACATAAGTAGGGGGCCTGCTGCCAGATGCCCTGCACTGCTGGGGGGTGGGAGTGCAAGGGGTCATGAGTGGGGGCCTGTTGGCAGGTGCCCTGCACTTCTGGGGCATGGGGGGTGCAATGGCACATGAGTGGGGGCCTGCTGGCAGGTGCCCTGCACTGCTGGGGGGTGGGTGTGCAAGGGGACACGAGTGGGACATGAGTAGGGGCCTGCTGGCATGTGCCTTGCACTGCTGTGGGGTGGGGGTGCAAGGGGACATGAGTGGGGGCCTGCTGACAGGTGCCCCTCAGTGATGGGGTTGGGGTGCAAGGGGACATGAGTGTGGACATGAGTGGGGGCCTGCTGGAAGGTGCCTTGCACTGCTGGGGGGTGGGGGTGCAAGGGGACATGAGTAGGGGCATGCTGGCAGGTGTCCCTCAGTGCTGGGGGGTGGGGTCCAAGGGGACATGAGTGGGACATGAGTGGAAGCCTGCTGGCAGGTGCCCTGCACTGCTGGTGGGTGGGGGTGCAATGGGACATGAGTGGGGGCCTGCTGGCAGGTGCCCTGCACTGCTTGGGGGTGGGTGTGCAAGGGGACATGAGTGGGGGCCTGATGGCAGGTGCCCCTCAGTGCTGGGGGGTGGGAGTGCAAGGGGACATGAGTGGGGGCCTGCTGGCAGGTGCCCTTCACTGATGGGGGTGGGAGTGCAAGGGGACATGAGTGGGGGCCTGTTGGCAGGTGCCCACAGAGCTGGGGGATGAGTGTGCAAGGGGACATGAGTGGGACATGAGTGGGTGCCTGCTGGCAGGTGCCCTGCACTGCTGGGGGGTTGGTGTGCAAGGGGACATGAGTAGGGGCCTGTTGGCAGGTGCCCTGCACTGCTGGGGGGTGAGGGTGCAAGGAGACATGAGTGGGGTCCTGTTGGCAGGTGCCCCTCAGTGCTGGGGGTGGGGGTGCAAGGGGACATGAGTGAGACATGAGTGGGGCCTGTTGGCAGGTGCCCTGCACTGCTGGCCCATGGGGGTGCAAGGGGACATGAGTGGGGGCCTGCTGGCAGGTGCCCTGCACTGCTGGGGGGTGGGGGTGAAAGGGGTCATGAGTGGGGGCCTACTGGTAGGTGCCCCTCAGTGCTGGGGGGTGGGGGTGCAAAGGGAAATGAGTGGGGTCCTGCTGGCAGGTGCCCTGCACTGCTGGGGGGTGGGAGTGCAAGGGGACATGAGTGGGGGCCTGCTGGCAGGTGCCCCTCAGTTCCTGGGGGTGCAAGGGGACATGAGTCGGACATGAGTGGGGGGCTTCTGGCAGTAGCCCTGCACTGATGGGGGGTGGGAGTGCAAAGGGACATGAGTGGGGGCCTGTTGGCAGGTGCCCCTCAGTGCTGGGGGGTGTGTGTGCAAGGGGGCATGAGTGAGGGGCCTGCTGCCAGATGCCCTGCACTGCTGGGGGGTGGGGGTGCAAGGGGTCATGGGTGGGGGCCTGTTGGCAGGTGCCCTGCACTTCTGGGGCGTGGGGGTGGAATGGGAAATGAGCGGGGGCCTGCTGGCAGGTGCCCTGCACTGCTGGGGGGTGGGTGTGCAAGGGGACACGAGTGGGGCCTGCTGGCAGGTGCCCCTCAGTGCTGGGGGTGAGGGTGCAAGGGGACATGAGTGGGACATGAGTGGGGGCCTGTTGGCAGGTGCCCCTCAGTGCTGGGGGTGGGTGTGCAAGGGGACATGAGTGGGGGGCCTGCTGGCAGGTGCCCTGCACTGCTGGGGGTTTGGGGTCAAGGGGACATGAATGGGGGCCTGATGGCAGGTGCCCCTCAGTGCTGGGGGGTGGGTGTGCAAGGGGACATGAGTGGGGGGCCTGTTGGCAGGTGCCCTGCACTGCTGGGGGGTGAGGGTGCAATGGGACATGAGTGGGGGCCTGCTGGCAGGTGCCTTGCACTGCTGGGGGTTGGGGGTGCAAGGGGACATGAGTGGGGGCCTGCTGTCAGGAGCCCTGCACTGCTGGGGGTTGGGGGTGCAAGGGGACATGAGTGGGGGCCTGTTGGCAGGTGCCCTGCACTGCTGGTGGGTGGGGGTGCAATGGGACATGAGTGGGGGCCTGCTGGCAGGTGCCCTGCACTGCTGGGGGGTGGGTGTGCAAGGGGACATGAGTGGGGCCTGATGGCAGGTGCCCTTCAGTGTTGGGGGGTGGGGGTACAAGGGGACATGGGTGGGACATGAGTGGGGGCCTGCTGGCAGGTGCCCTGCACTGCTGGGGGGTGGAGGTGCAAGGGGACATGAGTGGGGGCCTGCTGGCAGGTGACCTGCACTGTTGGGGGGTGGCAGTGCAAGGGCACATGAGTGGGGGCCTGCTGGCAGGTGCCTTGCACTGCTGGGGGGTGGGGGTGCAAGGGGACATGAGTGGGGGCCTGCTGGCAGGTGTCCCTCAGTGCTGGGGGGTGGGGGGTGCAAGGGAACATGAGTGGGGCATGAGTGGGGGCCTGCTGGCAGGTGCCCTGCACTGCTGGGGGGTGGGGGTGCAAGGGGACATGAGTGGGGGCCTGTTGGCAGGTGCCCTGCACTGCTGGTGGGTGGGGGTGCAATGGGACATGAGTGGGGGCCTGCTGGCAGGTGCCCTGCACTGTTGGGGGGTGGCAGTGCAAGGGGACATGAGTGGGGGCCTGCTGGCAGGTGCCTTGCACTGCTGGGGGGTGGGGGTGCAAGGGGACATGAGTGGGGGACTGATGACAGGTGACCCTCAGTGCTGGGGGGTGGGGGTGCAAGGGGACATGAGTGGGACATGAGTGGGGCCAGCTGGCAGTTGCCCTGCACTGTTGGAGGGTGGGGGTGCAAGGGGACATGAGTGGGGGCCTGTGCTGAGGGGAGGGTGTCCAAGGGGACATGAGTGGAGGGCCTGCAGGCAGGTGCCCTGCACTGCTGGGGGTTGGGGGTGCAAGGGGACATGAGTGGGGGCCTGTTGGCAGGTGCCCCTCAGTGCTGGGGGGTGGGTGTGCAAGGGGACATGAGTGGGGGCCTACTGGCAGGTGTCCCTCAGTGCTGGGGGGTGGGGTGCAAGGGGACATGAGTGGGACACAAGTGGGGGCCTGCTGCCAGGTGCCCTGCACTGCTGGTGGGTGGGGTGCAATGGGACATGAGTGGGGGCCTGCTGGCAGGTGCCCTGCACTGCTTGGGGGTGGGTGTGCAAGGGGACATGAGTGGGGGCCTGATGGCAGGTGCCCTTCAGTGCTGGGGGGTGGGGGTGCAAGGGGACATGAATGGGACATGAGTGGGGGCCTGCTGGCAGGTGCCCTGCACTGCTGGGGGGTGGGGGTGCAAGGGGACATGAGTGGGGGCCTGCTGGCAGGTGCCCTGCACTGTTGGGGGGTGGCGGTGCAAGGGGACATGAGTGGGGGCCTGCTGGCAGGTGCCTTGCACTGCTGGCGGGTGGGGGTGCAAGGGGACATGAGTGAAGGCCTGCTGGCAGGTGTCCCTCAGTGCTGGGAGGTGGGGGTGCAAGGGGACATGAGTGGGGCATGAGTGGGGGCCTGCTGGCAGGTGCCCTGCACTGCTGGTGGGTGGGGGTGCAAGGGGACATGAGTGGGGGCCTGTTGGTAGGTGCCCCTCAGTGCTGGGGGGTGGGTGTGCAAGGGGACATGAGTGGGGGGCCTGCAGGCAGGTGCCCTGCACTGCTGGGGGTTGGGGGTGCAAGGGGACATGAGTGGGGGCCTGTTGGCAGGTGCCCCTCAGTGCTGGGGGGGTGGGTGTGCAAGGGGACATGAGTGGGGGGCCTGCGGGCAGGTGCCCTGCACTGCTGGGGGGTGGGGGTGCAAGGGGACATGAGTGGGGGCCTGTTGGCAGGTGCCCTGCACTGCTGGGGGGTGGGGGTGTAATGGGACATGAGTGGGGGGCCTGCTGGCAGGTGCCCTGCACTGCTGGGGGGTGGGGGTACAAGGGGACATGAGTGGGGGCCTGATGGCAGGTGCCCTTCAGTGCTGGGGGGTGGGGGTGCAAGGGGACATGAATGGGACATGAGTGGGGGCCTGCTGGCAGGTGCCCTGCACTGCTGGGGGGTGGGGGTGCAAGGGGACATGAGTGGGGGCCTGCTGGCACGTGCCCTGCACTGTTGGGGGGTGGCGGTGCAAGAGGACATGAGTGGGGGCCTGCTGGCAGGTGCCTTGCACTGCTGCCGGGTGGGGGTGCAAGGGGACATGAGTGAAGGCCTGCTGGCAGGTGTCCCTCAGTGCTGGGAGGTGGGGGTGCAAGGGGACATGAGTGGGGCATGAGTGGGGGCCTGCTGGCAGGT
This sequence comes from Ambystoma mexicanum, assembly GCF_040938575.1. Lineage (NCBI taxonomy): Eukaryota > Metazoa > Chordata > Amphibia > Caudata > Ambystomatidae > Ambystoma > Ambystoma mexicanum. The sequence goes on along the minus strand of NC_090935.1, from coordinate 697,913,539 downwards.
GCCCTGCACTGCTGGGGGGTGGGGGTGCAAGGGGACATGAGTGGGGGCCTGTTTGCAGGTGCCCTGCACTGCTGGTGGGTGGGGGTGCAATGGGACATGTGTGGGGGCCTGCTGGCAGGTGCCCTGTACTGCTGGGGAGTGGGTGTGCAAGGGGACATGAGTGGGGGCCTGTTGGCAGGTGCCCCTCAGTGCTGGGGGGTGGGTGTGCATGGAGACATGAGTGGGACATGAGTGGGGGCCTGCTGGCAGGTGCCCTGCACTGCTGGGGGGTGGGGGTGCAATGGGACATGAGTGGGGGGCCTGCTGGCAGGTGCCCTGCACTGCTGGGGGGTGGGGGTGCAAGGGGACATGAGTGGGGGTCTGATGGCAGGTGCCCTTCAGTGCTGGGGGGTGGGGGTGCAAGGGGACATGAATGGGACATGAGTGGGGGCCTGCTGGCAGGTGCCCTGCATCTGCTGGGGGGTGGGGGTGCAAGGGGACATGAGTGGGGGCCTGCTGGCAGGTGCCCTGCACTGTTGGGGGGTGGCGGTGCAAGGGGACATGAGTGGGGGCCTGCTGGCAGGTGCCTTCCACTGCTGGCGGGTGGGGGTGCAAGGGGACATGAGTGAAGGCCTGCTGGCAGGTGTCCCTCAGTGCTGGGAGGTGGGGGTGCAAGGGGACATGAGTGGGGCATGAGTGGGGGCCTGCTGGCAGGTGCCCTGCACTGCTGGGGGTGCAAGGGGACATGAGTGGGGGCCTCTTCGCAGGTGCCCTGCACTGCTGGTGGGTGGGGGTGCAATGGGACATGTGTGGGGGCCTGCTGGCAGGTGCCCTGTACTGCTGGGGAGTGGGTGTGCAAGGGGACATGAGTGGGGGCCTGTTGGCAGGTGCCCCTCAGTGCTGGGGGGTGGGTGTGCATGGAGACATGAGTGGGACATGAGTGGGGGCCTGCTGGCAGGTGCCCTGCACTGCTGGGGTGTGGGGGTGCAAGGGGACATGAGTGGGGGCCTGTTGGTAGGTGCCCCTCAGTGCTGGGGGGTGGGTGTGCAAGGGGACATGAGTGGGGGGCCTGCAGGCAGGTGCCCTGCACTGCTGGGGGTTGGGGGTGCAAGGGGACATGAGTGGGGGCCTGTTGGCAGGTGCCCCTCAGTGCTGGGGGGTGGGTGTGCAAGGGGACATGAGTGGGGGGCCTGCGGGCAGGTGCCCTGCACTGCTGGGGGGTGGGGGTGCAAGGGGACATGAGTGGGGGCCTGTTGGCAGGTGCCCTGCACTGCTGGGGGGTGGGGGTGCAATGGGACATGAGTGGGGGGCCTGCTGGCAGGTGCCCTGCACTGCTGGGGGGTGGGGGTGCAATGGTACATGAGTGGGGGCCTGCTGGCAGGTGCCCTGCACTGCTGGGGGGTGGGTGTGCAAGGGGACATGAGTGTGGGCCTGATGGCAGGTGCCCCTCAGTGCTGAGGGGTGGGGGTGCAAGGGGACATGAGTGGGACATGAGTGGGGGCCAGCTGGCAGGTGCCCTGCACTGCCTGGGGGTGGGGGTGCAAGGAGACATGAGTGGGGGCCTGTTGGCAGGTGCCCCTCAGTGCTGGGGGGTGGGTGTGCAAGGAGACATGAGTGAGACATGAGTGGGAGCCTGCTGGCAGGTGCCCTGCACTTCTGGGTGGTGAGGGTGCAAGGGGACATGAGTGGGGGCCTGTTGGCAGGTGCCCCTCAGTGCTGGGGGGTGGGTGTGCAAGGGGACATGAGTGGGGGGCCTGCTGGCAGGTGCCCTGCACTGCTGGGGGTTGGGAGTCAAGGGAACATGAGTGGGGGCCTGTTGGCAGGTGCCCCTCAGTGCTGGGGGGTGGGTGTGCAAGGAGACATGAGTGGGGGGCCTGCGGGCAGGTGCACTGCACTGCTGGGGTTTGGGGGTGCAAGGGGACATGAGTGGGGGCCTGTTGGCAGGTGCCCTGGACTGCTGGGCGATGGGGGTGCAATGGGACATGAGTGGGGGCCTGTTGGCAGGTGCCCTGCACTGCTGGGGGGTGGGTGTGCAAGGGGACATGAGTGGGAGCCTGCTGGAAGTCGCCTCTCAGTGATGGGGGTGGGGGTGCAAGGTGACATGAGTGGGAGATGAGTGGGGGCCTGCTGACAGGAGCCCTGCACTGCTGGGGGGTGGGTGTGCAAGGGGACATGAGTGGGGGCCTGCTGGCAGGTACCTTGCACTGCTGGGGGTGCGGGTGCAAGGGGACATGATGGGGGCCTGCTGGCAGGCGCCCCTCAGTGCTGGGGAGTGGGGGTGCAAGGGGACATGAGTGGGACATGTGTGGGGGTCCTGCTGGCAGGTGCCCTGCACTGCTGGGGGTTGGGGGTGCAAGGGGACATGAGTGGGGGCCTGTTGGCAGGTGCCCTGCACTGCTGGTGGGTGGGGGTGCAACGGGACATGAGTGGGGGCCTGTTGGCAGGTGCCCCTCAGTGCTGGGAGATGGGTGTGCAAAGAGACATGAGTGGGACATGAGTGGGGGCCTGCTGGCAGATGCCCTGCACTGCTGGGGGTGGGGGTGCAAGGGGACATGAGTGGGGGCATGCTGGCAGGTGCCCTGCACTGCTGGGGGGTGGGGGTGCAAGGGGTCATGAGTGGGGACCTGCTGACAGGTGCCCCTCAGTGCTGGGGGGTGGGGGTACAAGGGGAAATGAGTGGGGGCCTACTGGCAGGTGCCCTGCACTGCTGGGGGGTGGGGGTGCAAGGGGACATGAGTGGGGGCCTGCTCCCAAGTTCCTCCTCAGTGCCTGGGGGGTGGGGATGCAAGGGGACATGAGTCGGACATGAGTGGGGGCCTGCTGGCAGGTGCCCTGCACTGCTGGGGGGTGGGTGTGCAAGGGGACATGAGTGGGGGGCCTGCTGGCAGGTGCCCTGCACTGCTGGGGGTTCGGAGTCAAGGGAACATGAGTGGGGGTCTGTTGGCAGGTGCCCCTCAGTGCTGGGGGGTGGGTGTGCAAGGGGACATGAGTGGGGGGCCTGCGGGCAGGTGCACTGCACTGCTGGGGTTTGGGGGTGCAAGGGGACATGAGTGGGGGCCTGTTGGCAGGTGCCCTGGACTGCTGGGGGATGGGGGTGCAATGGGACATGAGTGGGGGCCTGCTGGCAGGTGCCCTGGACTGCTGGGGGATGTGGGTGCAATGGGACATGATTGGGGGCCTGCTGGCAGGTGCCCTGCACTGCTGGGGGGTGGGTGTGCAAGGGGACTTGAGTGGGAGCCTGCTGGAAGTCGCCTCTCAGTGATGGGGGTGGGGGTGCAAGGGGACATGAGTGGGAGATGAGTGGGGGCCTGCTGGCAGGAGCCCTGCACTGCTGGGGGGTGGGTGTGCAAGGGGACATGAGTGGGGGCCTGCTGGCAGGTACCTTGCACTGCTGGGGGTGGGGGTAAAAGGGGACATGAGTGGGGGCCTGCTGGCAGGCGCCCCTCAGTGCTGGGGAGTGGGGGTGCAAGGGGACATGAGTGGGACATGTGTGGGGGTCCTGCTGGCAGGTGCCCTGCACTGCTGGGGGTTAGGGGTGCAAGGGGACATGAGTGGGGGCCTGTTGGCAGGTGCCCTGCACTGCTGGTGGGTGGGGGTGCAACGGGACATGAGTGGGGGCCTGTTGGCAGGTGCCCCTCAGTGCTGGGAGATGGGTGTGCAAGGAGACATGAGTGGGACATGAGTGGGGGCCTGCTGGCAGATGCCCTGCACTGCTGGGGGGTGGGGGTGCAAGGGGACATGAGTGGGGGCATGCTGGCAGGTGCCCTGCACTGCTGGGGGGTGGGGGTGCAAGGGGTCATGAGTGGGGGCCTGCTGACAGGTGCCCCTCAGTGCTGGGGGGTGGGGGTACAAGGGGAAATGAGTGGGGGCCTACTGGCAGGTGCCCTGCACTGCTGGGGGGTGGGGGTGCAAGGGGACATGAGTGGGGGCCTGCTGCCAAGTTCCCCCTCAGTGCCTGGGGGGTGGGGATGCAAGGGGACATGAGTCGGACATGAGTGGGGGCCTGCTGGCAGATGCCCTGCACTGCTGGGGGGTGGGGGTGCAAGGGGACATGAGTGGGGGCATGCTGGCAGGTGCCCTGCACTGCTGGGGGGTGGGGGTGCAAGGGGACATGAGTGGGGGCCTGTTGGCTGGTGCCCCTCAGTGCTGGGGGGTGGGTGTGCAAGGGACATGAATGGGACATGAGTGGGGGCCTGCTGGCAGGTGCCTGCACTGCTGGGGGGTGGGGGTGCAAGGGGACATGAGTGGGGGCCTGTTAGCAGGTTCCTCTCAGAACTGGGGGGTGGGTGTGCAAGGGGACATGAGTGGGGGACCTGCTGGCAGGTGCCCTGCACTGCTGGGGGGTGGGTGTGCAAGGGGACATGAGTGGGGGCCTGTTGGCAGGTGCCCTTCACTGCTGGGGGGGTGGGGGTGCAAAGGGGACATGAGTGGGGGCCTGCTGGCAGGTGCCCTGCACTGCTGGGGGTGGGGGTACAAGGAGACATGAGTGGGGGCCTGTTGGCAGATGCCCCGCAGAGCTGGGGGATGAGTGTGCAAGGGGACATGAGTGGGACATGAGTGGGGGCCTGCTGGCAGGTGCCCTGCACTGCTGGGGGGTGGGTGTAGAAGGGGACATAAATAGGGGACTGTTTGCAGGTACCCTGCACTACTGGGGGGTGGGGGTGCAAGGGGACATGAGTGGGGGCCTGCTGGCAGGTGCCCTGCACTGTTGGGGGGTGGGGGTGCAAGGGGACATGAGTGAGACATGAGTTGGGGCCTGCTGGCAGGTGCCCTGCACTGCTGGGGGTGGGGGTGCAAGGGGTCATGAGTGGGGGCTTGCTGGCAGGTGCCCCTCAGTGCTGGGGGGTGGGGGTGCAAGGGGAAATGAGTGGGGGCCTTCTGGCAGGTGCCTTGCACTGCTGGGGGGTGGGGGTGCAAGGGGACATGAGTGGGGGCCTGCTGGCAGGTGTCCTTCAGTGCAGGGGGTGGGGTGCAAGGGGACATGAGTGGGACATGAGTGGGAGCCTGCTGGCAGGTGCCCTGCACTGCTGGTGCGTGGGGGTGCAATGGGACATGAGTGGGGGCCTGCTGGCAGGTGCCCTGCACTGCTTTGGGGGGTGTGCAAGGGGACATGAGTGGGGGCCTGATGGCAGGTGCCCCTCAGTGCCTGGGGGTGGGGGTGCAAGGGGACATGAGTGGGACATGAGTGGGGGCCATCTGGCAGGTGCCCTGCATTGCTTGGGGGTGGGGGTGCAACGGGACATGAGTGGGGGCCTGTTGGCAGGTGCCCCTCAGTGCTGGGGGTGGGTGTGCAAGGAGATATGAGTGGGACATGAGTGGGGGCCTGCTGGCAGGTGCCCTGCACTGCTGGGGGGTGGGGGTGCAAGGGGACATGAGTGGCGGCCTGTTGGCAGGTGCCCCTCATTGCTGGGGGGTGGGTGTGCAAGGGGACATGAGTGTTGGGCCTGCGGGCAGGTGCACTGCACTGCTGGGGGGGTGCAAGGGGACATGAGTGGGGGCCTGTTGGCAGGTGCCCTGCACTGCTGGGGGGTGGGGGTGCAATGAGACATGAGTGGGGGCCTGCTGGCAGGTGCCCTGCACTGCTGGGGGGTGGGTGTGCAAGGGGACATGAGTGGGAGCTTGCTGGCAGGTGCCTCTCAGTGCTGGGGGTGGGGGTGCAAGAGGACATGAGTGGGAGATGAGTGGGGGCCTGCTGGCAGGAGCCCTGCACTGCTGGGGGGTGGGTGTGCAAGGGGACATGAGTGGGGGCCTGCTGGCAGGTACCTTGCACTGCTGGGGGGTGGGGGTCCAAGGGGACATGAGTGGGACATGAGTGGGGGCCATCTGGCAGGTGCCCTGCAATGCTTGGGGGTGGGGGTGCAACGGGACATGAGTGGGGGCCTGTTGGCAGGTGCCCCTCAGTGCTGGGGGTGGGTGTGCAAGGAGACATGAGTGGGACATGAGTCGGGGCCTGCTGGCAGCTGCCCTGCACTGCTGGGGGGTGGGGGTGCAAGGGGACATGAGTGGGGGCCTGTTGGCAGGTGCCCCTCAGTGCTGGGGGTGGGTGTGCAAGGGGACATGAGTGGGGGGCCTGCTGGCAGGTGCCCTGCACTGCTGGGGGTTGGGGGTCAAGGGGACATGAGTGGGGGCCTGTTGGCAGGTGCCCCTCAGTGCTGGGTGTGGGTGTCAAGGGGACATGAGTGGGGGGCCTGCGGGAAGGTGCACTGCACTGCTGGGGGGTGGGGGTGCAAGGGGACATAAGTGGGGGCCTGTTGGCAGGTGCCCTGTACTGCTGGGGGTGGGGATGCAATGAGACATGAGTGGGGGCCTGCTGGCAGGTGCCCTGCACTGCTGGGGGGTGGGTGTGCAAGGGGACATGAGTGGGAGCCTGCTGGCAGGTGCCTCTCAGTGCTGGGGGTTGGGGTGCAAGAGGACATGAGTGGGAGATGAGTGGGGGCCTGCTGGCAGGTGCCCTGCACTGCTGGGGGGTGGGTGTGCAAGGGGACATGAGTGGGGGCTGCTGGCAGGTACCTTGCACTGCTGGGGGGTGGGGGTGCAAGGGGACATGAGTGGGGGCCTGCTGGCAGGTGCCCCTCAGTGCTGGGGAGTGGGGGTGCAAGGGGACATGAGTGGGACAAGAGTGGGGCCCTGCTGGCAGGTGTTCTGCACTGCTGGGGGTGGGGGTGCAAGGGGACATGAGTGGGGGCCTGTTGGCAGGTGCCCCTCAGTGCTGGGGGTGGGTGTGCAAGGGGACATGAGTGGGGGGCCTGCTGGCAGGTGCCCTGCACTGCTGGGGGCTGGGGTGCAAGGGGACATCAGTGGGGGCCTGTTGGCAGGTGCCCTGCACTGCTGGTGGGTGGGGGTGCAATGGGACATGAGTGGGGGCCTGCTGGCAGGTGCCCTGCACTGCTGGGGGGTGGGTGTGCAAGGGGACATGAGTGGGGGCCTGATGGCAGGTGCCCTTCAGTGCTGGGGGTGGGGGTGCAAGGGGACATGAGTGGGACATGAGTGGGTGCCTGCTGGCAGGTGCCCTGCTCTGCTGGGGGGTGGGGGTGCAAGGGGATATGAGTGGGGGCCTGCTGGCAGGTGCCCTGCACTGTTGGGGGGTGGCGGTGCAAGGGGACATGAGTGGGGGCCTACTGGCAGGTGCCTTGCACTGTTGGGGGGTGGGGGTGCAAGGGGACATGAGTGGGGACCTGCTGGCAGGTGTCCCTCAGTGCTGGGGGGTGGGGGTGCAAGAGGACATGAGTGGGGGACTGCTGGCAGGTGCCCTGCACTGCTGGGGGGTGGGGGTGCAAGGGGACATGAGTGGGGGCCTGTTGGCAGGTGCCCTGCACTGCTGGTGGGTGGGGGTGCAATGGGACATGAGTGGGGGCCTGCTGGCAGATGCCCTGTACTGCTGGGGAGTGGGTGTGCAAGGGGACATGAGTGGGGGCCTGATGGCAGGTGCCCTGCACTGCTGGAGGGTGGGGGTGCAAGGGGACATGAGTGGGGGCCTGTGTTGGGGGGTGGGTGTGCATGGAGACATGAGTGGGACATGAGTGGGGGTCTGCTGGCAGGTGCCCCTCAGTGCTGGGGGGTGGGTGTGCAAGGGGACATGAGTGGGGACCTGCTGGCAGGTGTCCCTCAGTGCTGGGGGGTGGGGTGCAAGAGGACATGAGTGGGGCATGAGTGGGGGCCTGCTGGCAGGTGCCCTGCACTGCTGGGGGGTGGGGGTGCAAGGGGACATGAGTGGGGGCCTGTTGGCAGGTGCCCTGCACTGCTGGTGAGTGGGGGTGCAATGGGACATGAGTGGGGGCCTGCTGGCAGGTGCCCTGTACTGCTGGGGAGTGGGTGTGCAAGGGGACATGAGGGGGGGGCCTGATGGCAGGTGACCCTCAGTGCTGGGGGTGGGTGTGCAAGGAGACATGAGTGGGACATGAGTCGGGGCCATCTGGCAGGTGCCCTGCAATGCTTGGGGGTGGGGGTGCAACGGGACATGAGTGGGGGCCTGTTGGCAGGTGCCCCTCAGTGCTGGGGGTGGGTGTGCAAGGAGACATGAGTGGGACATGAGTCGGGGCCTGCTGGCAGCTGCCCTGCACTGCTGGGGGGTGGGGGTGCAAGGGGACATGAGTGGGGGCCTGTTGGCAGGTGCCCCTCAGTGCTGGGGGGTGGGGTGCAAGAGGACATGAGTGGGGCATGAGTGGGGGCCTGCTGGCAGGTGCCCTGCACTGCTGGGGGGTGGGGGTGCAAGGGGACATGAGTGGGGGCCTGTTGGCAGGTGCCCTGCACTGCTGGTGAGTGGGGGTGCAATGGGACATGAGTGGGGGCCTGCTGGCAGGTGCCCTGTACTGCTGGGGAGTGGGTGTGCAAGGGGACATGAGGGGGGGGCCTGATGGCAGGTGACCCTCAGTGCTGGGGGTGGGTGTGCAAGGAGACATGAGTGGGACATGAGTCGGGGCCATCTGGCAGGTGCCCTGCAATGCTTGGGGGTGGGGGTGCAACGGGACATGAGTGGGGGCCTGTTGGCAGGTGCCCCTCAGTGCTGGGGGTGGGTGTGCAAGGAGACATGAGTGGGACATGAGTCGGGGCCTGCTGGCAGCTGCCCTGCACTGCTGGGGGTTGGGGGTCAAGGGGACATGAGTGGGGGCCTGTTGGCAGGTGCCCCTCAGTGCTGGGGGTGGGTGTCAAGGGGACATGAGTGGGGGGCCTGCGGGAAGGTGCACTGCACTGCTGGGGGTTGGGGGTGCAAGGGGACATAAGTGGGGGCCTGTTGGCAGGTGCCCTGTACTGCTGGGGGTGGGGATGCAATGAGACATGAGTGGGGGCCTGCTGGCAGGTGCCCTGCACTGCTGGGGGGTGGGTGTGCAAGGGGACATGAGTGGGAGCCTGCTGGCAGGTGCCTCTCAGTGCTGGGGGTTGGGGTGCAAGAGGACATGAGTGGGAGATGAGTGGGGGCCTGCTGGCAGGAGCCCTGCACTGCTGGGGGGTGGGTGTGCAAGGGGACATGAGTGGGGGCTGCTGGCAGGTACCTTGCACTGCTGGGGGGTGGGGGTGCAAGGGGACATGAGTGGGGGCCTGCTGGCAGGTGCCCCTCAGTGCTGGGGAGTGGGGGTGCAAGGGGACATGAGTGGGACAAGAGTGGGGCCCTGCTGGCAGGTGTTCTGCACTGCTGGGGGTGGGGGTGCAAGGGGACATGAGTGGGGGCCTGTTGGCAGGTGCCCCTCAGTGCTGGGGGTGGGTGTGCAAGGGGACATGAGTGGGGGGCCTGCTGGCAGGTGCCCTGCACTGCTGGGGGCTGGGGTGCAAGGGGACATCAGTGGGGGCCTGTTGGCAGGTGCCCTGCACTGCTGGTGGGTGGGGGTGCAATGGGACATGAGTGGGGGCCTGCTGGCAGGTGCCCTGCACTGCTGGGGGGTGGGTGTGCAAGGGGACATGAGTGGGGGCCTGATGGCAGGTGCCCTTCAGTGCTGGGGGTGGGGGTGCAAGGGGACATGAGTGGGACATGAGTGGGTGCCTGCTGGCAGGTGCCCTGCTCTGCTGGGGGGTGGGGGTGCAAGGGGATATGAGTGGGGGCCTGCTGGCAGGTGCCCTGCACTGTTGGGGGGTGGCGGTGCAAGGGGACATGAGTGGGGGCCTGCTGGCAGGTGCCTTGCACTGTTGGGGGGTGGGGGTGCAAGGGGACATGAGTGGGGACCTGCTGGCAGGTGTCCCTCAGTGCTGGGGGGTGGGGGTGCAAGAGGACATGAGTGGGGGACTGCTGGCAGGTGCCCTGCACTGCTGGGGGGTGGGGGTGCAAGGGGACATGAGTGGGGGCCTGTTGGCAGGTGCCCTGCACTGCTGGTGGGTGGGGGTGCAATGGGACATGAGTGGGGGCCTGCTGGCAGATGCCCTGTACTGCTGGGGAGTGGGTGTGCAAGGGGACATGAGTGGGGGCCTGATGGCAGGTGCCCTGCACTGCTGGAGGGTGGGGGTGCAAGGGGACATGAGTGGGGGCCTGTGTTGGGGGGTGGGTGTGCATGGAGACATGAGTGGGACATGAGTGGGGGTCTGCTGGCAGGTGCCCCTCAGTGCTGGGGGGTGGGTGTGCAAGGGGACATGAGTGGGGACCTGCTGGCAGGTGTCCCTCAGTGCTGGGGGGTGGGGTGCAAGAGGACATGAGTGGGGCATGAGTGGGGGCCTGCTGGCAGGTGCCCTGCACTGCTGGGGGGTGGGGGTGCAAGGGGACATGAGTGGGGGCCTGTTGGCAGGTGCCCTGCACTGCTGGTGAGTGGGGGTGCAATGGGACATGAGTGGGGGCCTGCTGGCAGGTGCCCTGTACTGCTGGGGAGTGGGTGTGCAAGGGGACATGAGGGGGGGGGCCTGATGGCAGGTGACCCTCAGTGCTGGGGGGAGGGGGTGCAAGGGGACATGAGTGGGCCATGAGTGGGGCCAGCTGGCAGGTGCCCGGCACTGTTGGAGGGTGGGGGTGCAAGGGGACATGAGTGGGGGCCTGTGCTGGGGGGTGGGTGTGCAAGGGGACATGAGTGGGGGGCCTGCAGGCAGGTGCCCTGCACTGCTGGGGGTTGGGGGTGCAAGGGGACATGAGTGGGGGTCTGTTGGCAGGTGCCCCTCAGTGCTGGGGGGTGGGTGTGCAATGGGACATGAGTGGGGGCCTACTGGCAGGTGTCCCTCAGTGCTGGGGGGTGGGGGGCAAGGGGACATGAGTGGGACACGAGTGGGGGCCTGCTGGCAGGTGCCCTGCACTGCTGGTGGGTGGGGGTGCAATGGGAAATGAGTGGGGGCCTGATGGCAGGTGCCCCTCAGTGCTGGGGGGTGGGGGTGCAAGGGGACATGAGTGGGACATGAGTGGGGGCCTGCTGGCAGGTGCCCTGCACTGCTGGGGGCTGGGGGTCAAGAGGACATGGGTGGGGGCCTGTTGGCAGGTGCCCCTCAGTGCTGGGGGTGGGTGTGCAAGGGGAAATGAGTGGGGGGCCTGCTGGCAGGTGCCCTGCACTGCTGGGGGCTGGGGGTCAAGGGGACATGGGTGGGGGCCTGTTGGCAGGTGCCCCTCAGTGCTGGGGGGTGGGTGTGCAAGGGGACATGAGTGGGGGGCCTGCGGGCAGGTGCACTGCACTGCTGGGGGGTGGGGGTGCAAGGGGACATGAGTGGGGGCCTGTTGGCAGGTGCCCTGCACTGCTGGGGGGTGGGGTGCAATGGGACATGAGTGGGGGCCTGCTGGCAGGTGCCCTGCACTGCTGGGGGGTGGAGTGCAAGGGGACATGAGTGGGAGCCTGCTGGCAGGTGCCTCTCAGTGCTGGGGGTGGGGGTGCAAGAGGACATGAGTCGGAGATGAGTGGGGGCCTGCTGGCAGGAGCCCTGCACTGCTGGGGGTGGGTGTGCAAGGGGACATGAGTGGGGGCCTGCTGGCAGGTACCTTGCACTGCTGGGGGGTGGGGGTGCAAGGGGACATTAGTGGGGGCCTGCTGGCAGGTGCCCCTCAGTGCTGGGGAGTGGGGGTGCAAGGGGCCATGGTTGGGACATGAGTGGGGCCCTGCTGGCAGGTGTCCTGCACTGCTGGGGGGTAGAGGTGCAAGGGGACATGAGTGGGGGCCTGTTGGCAGGTGCCCCTCAGTGCTGGGGGTGGGTGTGCAAGGGCACATGAGTGGGGGGCCTGTTGGCAGGTGCCCTGCACTGCTGGGGTTTGGGGGTGCAAGGGGACATGAGTGGGGGCCTGTTGGCAGGTGCCCTGCACTGCTGGTGGCTGGGGGTGCAATGGGACATGAGTGGGGGCCTGCTGGCAGGTGCCCTCTACTGCTGGGGGGTGGGTGTGCAAGGGGACATGAGTGGGGGCCTGATGGCAGGTGCCCTTCAGTGCTGGGGGGTGGGGGTGCAAGGGGAAATGAATGGGACATGAGTGGGGGCCTGCTGGCAGGTGCCCTGCACTGCTGGGGGGTGGGGGTGCAAGGGGACATGAGTGGGGGCCTGCTGGCAGGTGCCCTGCACTGTTGGGGGTGGCGGTGCAAGGGGACATGAGTGGGGGCCTGCTGGCAGGTACCTTGCACTGCTGGCGGGTGGGGGTGCAAGGGGACATGAGTGGGGGCCTGCTGGCAGGTGTCCCTGAGTGCTGGGTGGTGGGGGTGCAAGGGGACATGAGTGGGGCATGAGTGGGGGCCTGCTGGCAGGTGCCCTACACTGCTGGGGGTGGGGGTGCAAGGGGACATGAGTGGGGCCCTGTTGGCAGGTGCCCTGCACTGCTGGTGGGTGGGGGTGCAATGGGACATGAGTGGGGGCCTGCTGGCAGGTGCCCTGTACTGCTGGGGAGTGGGTGTGCAAGGGGACATGAGTGGGGGCCTGATGGCAGGTGACCCTCAGTGCTGGGGGGTGGGGGTGCAAGGGGACATGAGTGGGACATGAGTGGGGCCAGCTGGCAGGTGCCCTGCACTGCTGGAGGGTGGGGGTGCAAGGGGACATGAGTGGGGGCCTGTTGGCAGGTGCCCCTCAGTGCTGGGGGGTGGGTGTGCATGGAGACATGAGTGGGACATGAGTGGGGGCCTGCTGGCAGGTGCCCTGCACTGCTGGGGGGTGGGGGTGCAAGGAGACATGAGTGGGGGCCTGTTGGTAGGTGCCCCTCAGTGCTGGGGGTTGGGTGTGCAAGGGGACATGAGTGGGGGGCCTGCAGGCAGGTGCCCTGCACTGCTGGGGGTTGGGGGTGCAAGGGGACATGAGTGGGGGCCTGTTGGCAGGTGCCCCTCAGTGCTGGGGGGTGGGTGTGCAAGGGGACATGAGTGGGGGGCCTGCGGGCAGGTGCCCTGCACTGCTGGGGGCTGGGGGTGCAAGGGGACATGAGTTGGGGCCTGCTGGCAGGTGCCCTGCACTGCTGGGGGTGGGGGTGCAATGGGACATGAGTGGGGGGCCTGCTGGCAGGTGCTCTGCACTGCTGGGGGGTGGGGGTGCAAGGGGACATGAGTGGGGGCCTGCTGGCAGGTGCTCTGCACTGCTGGTGGGTGGGGGTGCAATGGTACATGAGTGGGGGCCTGCTGGCAGGTGCCCTGCACTGCTGGGGGGTGGGTGTGCAAGGGGACATGAGTGTGGGCCTGATGGCAGGTGCCCCTCAGTGCTGAGGGGTGGGGTGCAAGGGGACATGAGTGGGGGGCCTGCTGGCAGGTGCCCTGCACTGCTGGGGGTTGTGGGTCAAGGGGACATGAGTGGGGGCCTGTTGGCAGGTGCCCCTCAGCGCTGGGGGGTGGGTGTGCAAGGGGACATGATTTCGGGGCCTGCGGGAAGGTGCACTGTACTGCTGGGGGTTGGGGGTGCAAGGGGACATGGGTGGGGGCCTGTTGGCAGGTGCCCTGCACTGCTGGGGGGTGGGGATGCAATGAGACATGAGTGGGGGCCTTCTGGCAGGTGCCCTGCACTGCTGGGGGGTGGGTGTGCAAGGGGACATGAGTGGGAGCCTGCTGGCAGGTGCCTCTCAGTGCTGGGGGATGGGGTGCAAGGGGACATGAGTGGGGGCCTGCTGGCAGGTGCCCCTCAGTGCTGGGGAGTGGGGGTGCAAGGGGACATGAGTGGGACATGAGTGGGACCCTGCTGGCAGGTGTTCTGCACTGCTGGGGGTGGGGGTGCAAGGGGACATGAGTGGGGGCCTGTTGGCAGGTGCCCCTCAGTGCTGGGGGTGGGTGTGCAAGGGGACATGAGTGGGGGGCCTGCTGGCAGGTGCCCTGCACTGCTGGGGCTGGGTGTGCAAGGGGACATGAGTGGGGGCCTGATGGCAGGTGCCCTTCAGTGCTGGGGGGTGGGGGTGCAAGGGGACATGAGTGGGACATGAGTGGGGGCCTGCTGGCAGGTGCCCTGCACTGCTGGGGGGTGGGGGTGCAAGGGGACATGAGTGGGGGGCCTGCTGGCAGGTGCCCTGCACTGCTGGGGGTTGGGGTGCAAGGGACATCAGTGGGGGCCTGTTGGCAGGTGCCCTGCACTGCTGGTGGGTGGGGGTGCAATGGGACATGAGTGGGGGCCTGCTGGCAGGTGCCCTGCACTGCTGGTGAGTGGGGGTGCAATGGGACATGAGTGGGGGCCTGCTGGCAGGTGCCCTGTACTGCTGGGGAGTGGGTGTGCAAGGGGACATGAGGGGGGGCCTGATGGCAGGTGACCCTCAGTGCTGGGGGGTGGGGGTGCAAGGGGACATGAGTGGGCCATGAGTGGGGCCAGCTCGCAGGTGCCCGGCACTGTTGGAGGGTGGGGGTGCAAGGGGACATGAGTGGGGGCCTGTGCTGGGGGGTGGGTGTGCAAGGGGACATGAGTGGGGGGCCTGCAGGCAGGTGCCCTGCACTGCTGGGGGTTGGGGGTGCAAGGGGACATGAGTGGGGATCTGTTGGCAGGTGCCCCTCAGTGCTGGGGGGTGGGTGTGCAAGGGGACATGAGTGGGGGCCTACTGGCAGGTGTCCCTCAGTGCTGGGGGGTGGGTGGCAAGGGGACATGAGTGGGACACGAGTGGGGGCCTGCTGGCAGGTGCCCTGCACTGCTGGTGGGTGGGGGTGCAATGGGACATGAGTGGGGGCCTGATGGCAGGTGCCCCTCGGTGCTGGGGGGTGGGGGTGCAAGGGGACATGAGTGGGACATGAGTGGGGGCCTGCTGGCGGGTGCCCTGCACTGCTGGGGGCTGGGGGTCAAGGGGACATGGGTGGGGGCCTGTTGGCAGGTGCCCCTCAGTGCTGGGGGGTGGGTGTGCAAGGGGACATGAGTGGGGGGCCTTCTGGCAGGTGCCCTGCACTGCTGGGGGCTGGGGGTCAAGGGGACATGGGTGGGGGCCTGTTGGCAGGTGCCCCTCAGTGCTGGGGGGTGGGTGTGCAAGGGGACATGAGTGGGGGGCCTGCGGGCAGGTGCACTGCACTGCTGGGGGGTGGGGGTGCAAGGGGACATGAGTGGGGGCCTGTTGGCAGGTGCCCTGCACTGCTGGGGGGTGGGGTGCAATGGGACATGAGTGGGGGCCTGCTGGCAGGTGCCCTGCACTGCTGGGGGGTGGAGTGCAGGGGACATGAGTGGGAGCCTGCTGGCAGGTGCCTCTCAGTGCTGGGGGTGGGGGTGCAAGAGGACATGAGTGGGAGATGAGTGGGGGCCTGCTGGCAGGAGCCCTGCACTGCTGGGGGTGGGTGTGCAAGGGGACATAAGTGAGGGCCTGCTGGCAGGTACCTTGCACTGCTGGGGGGTGGGGGTGCAAGGGGACATTAGTGGGGGCCTGCTGGCAGGTGCCCCTCAGTGCTGGGGAGTGGGGGTGCAAGGGGCCATGAGTGGGACATGAGTGGGGCCCTGCTGGCAGGCGTCCTGCACTGCTGGGGGGTGGAGGTGCAAGGGGACATGAGTGGGGGGCCTGTTGGCAGGTGCCCTGCACTGCTGGGGGTTGGGGGTGCAAGGGGACATGAGTGGGGGCCTGTTGGCAGGTGCCCTGCACTGCTGGTGGGTGGGGGTGCAATGGGAAATGAGTGGGGGCCTGCTGGCAGGTGCCCTGCACTGCTGGGGGGTGGGTGTGCAAGGGGACATGAGTGGGGGCCTGATGGCAGGTGCCCTTCAGTGCTGGGGGGTGGGGGTGCAAGGGGACATGAATGGGACATGAGTGGGGGCCTGCTGGAAGGTGCCCTGCACTCTTGGGGGTGGCGGTGCAAGGGGACATGAGTGGGGGCCTGCTGGCAGGTGCCTTGCACTGCTGGCGGGTGGGGGTGCAAGGGGACATGAGTGGGGGCCTGCTGGCAGGTGTCCCTCAGTGCTGGTGGGTGGGGGTGTAAGGGGACATGAGTGGGGCATGAGTGGGGGCCTGCTGGCAGGTGCCCTGCACTGCTGGGGGTGGGGGTGCAAGGGGACATGAGTGGGGCCCTGATGGCAAGTGCCCTGCACTGCTGGTGGGTGGGGGTGTAATGGGACATGAGTGGGGGCCTGCTGGCAGGTGCCCTGTACTGCTGGGGAGTGGGTGTGCAAGGGGACATGAGTGGGGGCCTGATGGCAGGTGACCCTCAGTGCTGGGGGGTGGGTGTGCAAGGGGACATGAGTGGGACATGAGTGGGGCCAGCTGGCAGGTGCCCTGCACTGCTGGATGGTGGGGGTGCAAGGGGACATGAGTGGGGGCCTGTTGGCAGGTGCCCCTCAGTGCTGGGGGGTGGGTGTGCATGGATACATGAGTGGGACATGAGTGGGGGCCTGCTGGCAGGTGCCCTGCACTGCTGGGGGGTGGGGGTGCAAGGAGACATGAGTGGGGGCCTGTTGGTAGGTGCCCCTCAGTGCTGGGGGTTGGGTGTGCAAGGAGACATGAGTGGGGGGCCTGCAGGCAGGTGCCCTGCACTGCTGGGGGTTGGGGGTGAAAGGGGACATGAGTGGGGGCCTGTTGGCAGGTGCCCCTCAGTGCTGGGGGGTGGGTGTGCAAGGGGACATGAGTGGGGGGCCTGCGGGCAGGTGCCCTGCACTGCTGGGGGGTGGGGGTGCAAGGGGACATGAGTAGGGGCCTGCTGGCAGGTGCCCTGCACTGCTGGGGGGTGGGGGTGCAATGGGACATGAGTGGGGGGGCTGCTGGCAGGTGCCCTGCACTGCTGGGGGGTGGGGGTGCAAGGGGACATGAGTGGGGGCCTGCTGGCAGGTGCTCTGCACTGCTGGTGGGTGGGGGTGCAATGGGACATAAGTGGGGGCCTGCTGGCAGGTGCCCTGCACTGCTGGGGGGTGGGTGTGCAAGGGGACATGAGTGGGGGCCTGATGGCAGGTGCCCTTCAGTGCTGGGGGGTGGGGGTGCAAGGGGACATGAATGGGACATGAGTGGGGGCCTGCTGGCAGGTGCCCTGCACTGCTGGGGTTGGGGGTGCAAGGGGACATGAGTGGGGGCCTGCTGGCAGGTGCCCTGCACTGTTGGGGGTGGCGGTGCAAGGGGACATGAGTGGGGGCCTGCTGGCAGGTACCTTGCACTGCTGGCGGGTGGGGGTGCAAGGGGACATGAGTGGGGGCCTGCTGGCAGGTGTCCCTGAGTGCTGGGGGGTGGGGGTTCAAGGGGACATGAGTGGGGCATGAGTGGGGGCCTGCTGGCAGGTGCCCTACACTGCTGGGGGTGGGGGTGCAAGGGGACATGAGTGGGGCCCTGTTGGCAGGTGCCCTGCACTGCTGGTGGATGGGGGTGCAATGGGACATGAGTGGGGGCCTGCTGGCAGGTGCCCTGTACTGCTGGGGAGTGGGTGTGCAAGGGGACATGAGTGGGGGCCTGATGGCAGGTGACCCTCAGTGCTGGGGGGTGGGGGTGCAAGGGGACATGAGTGGGACATGAGTGGGGCCAGCTGGCAGGTGCCCTGCACTGCTGGAGGGTGGGGGTGCAAGGGGACATGAGTGGGGGCCTGTTGGCAGGTGCCCCTCAGTGCTGGGGTTGGGTGTGCATGGAGACATGAGTGGGACATGAGTGGGGGCCTGCTGGCAGGTGCCCTGCACTGCTGGGGGGTAGGGGTGCAAGGAGACATGAGTGGGGGCCTGTTGGTAGGTGCCCCTCAGTGCTGGGGGTTGGGTGTGCAAGGGGACATGAGTGGGGGGCCTGCAGGAAGGTGCCCTGCACTGCTGGGGGTTGGGGGTACAAGGGGACATGAGTGGGGGCCTGTTGGCAGGTGCCCCTCAGTGCTGGGGGGTGGGTGTGCAAGGGGACATGAGTGGGGGGCCTGCGGGCAGGTGCCCTGCACTGCTGGGGGCTGGGGGTGCAAGGGGACATGAGTTGGGGCCTGCTGGCAGGTGCCCTGCACTGCTGGGGGGTGGGGGTGCAATGGGACATGAGTGGGGGGCCTGCTGGCAGGTGCTCTGCACTGCTGGGGGGTGGGGGTGCAAGGGGACATGAGTGGGGGCCTGCTGGCAGGTGCTCTGCACTGCTGGTGGGTGGGGGTGCAATGGTACATGAGTGGGGGCCTGCTGGCAGGTGCCCTGCACTGCTGGGGGGTGGGTGTGCAAGGGGACATGAGTGTGGGCCTGATGGCAGGTGCCCCTCAGTGCTGAGGGGTGGGGGTGCAAGGGGACATGAGTGGGACATGAGTGGGGGGCCTGCTGGCAGGTGCCCTGCACTGCTGGGGGTTGTGGGTCAAGGGGACATGAGTGGGGGCCTGTTGGCAGGTGCCCCTCAGCGCTGGGGGGTGGGTGTGCAAGGGGACATGATTTCGGGGCCTGCGGGAAGGTGCACTGTACTGCTGGGGGTTGGGGGTGCAAGGGGACATGGGTGGGGGCCTGTTGGCAGGTGCCCTGCACTGCTGGGGGGTGGGGATGCAATGAGACATGAGTGGGGGCCTGCTGGCAGGTGCCCTGCACTGCTGGGGGGTGGGTGTGCAAGGGGACATGAGTGGGAGCCTGCTGGCAGGTGCCTCTCAGTGCTGGGGGATGGGGTGCAAGGGGACATGAGTGGGGGCCTGCTGGCAGGTGCCCCTCAGTGCTGGGGAGTGGGGGTGCAAGGGGACATGAGTGGGACATGAGTGGGACCGTGCTGGCTGGTGTTCTGCACTGCTGGGGGTGGGGGTGCAAGGGGACATGAGTGGGGGCCTGTTGGCAGGTGCCCCTCAGTGCTGGGGGTGGGTGTGCAAGGGGACATGAGTGGGGGGCCTGCTGGCAGGTGCCCTGCACTGCTGGGGGTTGGGGTGCAAGGGGACATCAGTGGGGGCCTGTTGGCAGGTGCCCTGCACTGCTGGTGGGTGGGGGTGCAATGGGACATGAGTGGGGGCCTGCTGGCAGGTGCCCTGCACTGCTGGGGGGTGGGTGTGCAAGGGGACATGAGTGGGGGCCTGATGGCAGGTGCCCTTCAGTGCTGGGGGGTGGGGGTGCAAGGGGATATGAGTGGGACATGAGTGGGGGCCTGCTGGCAGGTGCCCTGCACTGCTGGGGGGTGGGGGTGCAAGGGGACATGAGTGGGGGGCCTGCTGGCAGGTGCCCTGCACTGCTGGGGGTTGGGGTGCAAGGGACATCAGTGGGGGCCTGTTGGCAGGTGCCCTGCACTGCTGGTGGGTGGGGGTGCAATGGGACATGAGTGGGGGCCTGCTGGCAGGTGCCCTGTACTGCTGGGGAGTGGGTGTGCAAGGGGACATGAGGGGGGCCTGATGGCAGGTGACCCTCAGTGCTGGGGGGTGGGGGTGCAAGGGGACATGAGTGGGCCATGAGTGGGGCCAGCTGGCAGGTGCCCGGCACTGTTGGAGGGTGGGGGTGCAAGGGGACATGAGTGGGGGCCTGTGCTGGGGGGTGGGTGTGCAAGGGGACATGAGTGGGGGGCCTGCAGGCAGGTGCCCTGCACTGCTGGGGGTTGGGGGTGCAAGGGGACATGAGTGGGGGTCTGTTGGCAGGTGCCCCTCAGTGCTGGGGGGTGGGTGTGCAAGGGTACATGAGTGGGGGCCTACTGGCAGGTGTCCCTCAGTGCTGGGGGGTGGGGGGCAAGGGGACATGAGTGGGACACGAGTGGGGGCCTGCTGGCAGGTGCCCTGCACTGCTGGTGGGTGGGGGTGCAATGGGACATGAGTGGGGGCCTGATGGCAGGTGCCCCTCGGTGCTGGGGGGTGGGGGTGCAAGGGGATATGAGTGGGACATGAGTGGGGGCCTGCTGGCAGGTGCCCTGCACTGCTGGGGGCTGGGGGTCAAGGGGACATGGGTGGGGGCCTGTTGGCAGGTGCCCCTCAGTGCTGGGGGGTGGGTGTGCAAGGGGACATGAGTGGGGGGCCTGCTGGCAGGTGCCCTGCACTGCTGGGGGCTGGGGGTCAAGGGGACATGGGTGGGGGCCTGTTGGCAGGTGCCCCTCAGTGCTGGGGGGTGGGTGTGCAAGGGGACATGAGTGGGGGGCCTGCGGGCAGGTGCACTGCACTGCTGGGGGGTGGGGGTGCAAGGGGACATGAGTGGGGGCCTGTTGGCAGGTGCCCTGCACTGCTGGGGGGTGGGGTGCAATGGGACATGAGTGGGGGCCTGCTGGCAGGTGCCCTGCACTGCTGGGGGGTGGAGTGCAGGGGACATGAGTGGGAGCCTGCTGGCAGGTGCCTCTCAGTGCTGGGGGTGGGGGTGCAAGAGGACATGAGTGGGAGATGAGTGGGGGCCTGCTGGCAGGAGCCCTGCACTGCTGGGGGTGGGTTTGCAAGGGGACATGAGTGGGGGCCTGCTGGCAGGTACCTTGCACTGCTGGGGGGTGGGGGTGCAAGGGGACATTAGTGGGGGCCTGCTGGCAGGTGCCCCTCAGTGCTGGGGAGTGGGGGTGCAAGGGGCCATGAGTGGGACATGAGTGGGGCCCTGCTGGCAGGCGTCCTGCACTGCTGGGGGGTGGAGGTGCAAGGGGACATGAGTGGGGGGCCTGTTGGCAGGTGCCCTGCACTGCTGGGGGTTGGGGGTGCAAGGGGACATGAGTGGGGGCCTGTTGGCAGGTGCCCTGCACTGCTGGTGGGTGGGGGTGCAATGGGAAATGAGTGGGGGCCTGCTGGCAGGTGCCCTGCACTGCTGGGGGGTGGGTGTGCAAGGGGACATGAGTGGGGGCCTGATGGCAGGTGCCCTTCAGTGCTGGGGGGTGGGGGTGTAAGGGGACATGAATGGGACATGAGTGGGGGCCTGCTGGCAGGTGCCCTGCACTCTTGGGGGTGGCGGTGCAAGGGGACATGAGTGGGGGCCTGCTGGCAGGTGCCTTGCACTGCTGGCGGGTGGGGGTGCAAGGGGACATGAGTGGGGGCCTGCTGGCAGGTGTCCCTCAGTGCTGGGGGGTGGGGGTGCAAGGGGACATGAGTGGGGCATGAGTGGGGGCCTGCTGGCAGGTGCCCTGCACTGCTGGGGGTGGGGGTGCAAGGGGACATGAGTGGGGCCCTGTTGGCAAGTGCCCTGCACTGCTGGTGGGTGGGGGTGCAATGGGACATGAGTGGGGGCCTGCTGGAAGGTGCCCTGTACTGCTGGGGAGTGGGTGTGCAAGGGGACATGAGTGGGGGCCTGATGGCAGGTGACCCTCAGTGCTGGGGGGTGGGTGTGCAAGGGGACATGAGTGGGACATGAGTGGGGCCAGCTGGCAGGTGCCCTGGACTGCTGGAGGGTGGGGGTGCAAGGGGACATGAGTGGGGGCCTGTTGGCAGGTGCCCCTCAGTGCTGGGGGGTGGGTGTGCATGGAGACATGAGTGGGACATGAGTGGGGGCCTGCTGGCAGGTGCCCTGCACTGCTGGGGGGTGGGGGTGCAAGGAGACATGAGTGGGGGCCTGTTGGTAGGTGCCCCTCAGTGCTGGGGGTTGGGTGTGCAAGGAGACATGAGTGGGGGGCCTGCAGGCAGGTGCCCTGCACTGCTGGGGGTTGGGGGTGAAAGGGGACATGAGTGGGGGCCTGTTGGCAGGTGCCCCTCAGTGCTGGGGGGTGGGTGTGCAAGGGGACATGAGTGGGGGGCCTGCGGGCAGGTGCCCTGCATTGCTGGGGGGTGGGGGTGCAAGGGGACATGAGTTGGGGCCTGCTGGCAGGTGCCCTGCACTGCTGGGGGGTGGGGGTGCAATGGGACATGAGTGGGGGGGCTGCTGGCAGGTGCCCTGCACTGCTGGGGGGTGGGGGTGCAAGGGGACATGAGTGGGGGCCTGCTGGCAGGTGCTCTGCACTGCTGGTGGGTGGGGGTGCAATGGTACATGAGTGGGGGCCTGCTGGCAGGTGCCCTGCACTGCTGGGGGGTGGGTGTGCAAGGGGATATGAGTGTGGGCCTGATGGCAGGTGCCCCTCAGTGCTGAGGGGTGGGGGTGCAAGGGGACATGAGTGGGACATGAGTGGGGGGCATGCTGGCAGGTGCCCTGCACTGCTGGGGGTTGTGGGTCAAGGGGACATGAGTGGGGGCCTGTTGGCAGGTGCCCCTCAGCGCTGGGGGGTGGGTGTGCAAGGGGACATGAGTGGGGGGCCTGCGGGAAGGTGCACTGCACTGCTGGGGGTTGGGGGTGCAAGGGGACATGGGTGGGGGCCTGTTGGCAGGTGCCCTGCACTGCTGGGGGGTGGGGATGCAATGAGACATGAGTGGGGGCCTGCTGGCAGGTGCCCTGCACTTCTGGGGGGTGGGTGTGCAAGGGGACATGAGTGGGGGCCTGCTGGCAGGTGCCCCTCAATGCTGGGGAGTGGGGGTGCAAGGGGACATGAGTGGGACATGAGTGGGACCCTGCTGGCAGGTGTTCTGCACTGCTGGGGGTGGGGGTGCAAGGGGACATGAGTGGGGGCCTGTTGGCAGGTGCCCTGCACTGCTGGGGGTTGGGGGTGCAAGGGGACATGAGTGGGGGCCTGTTGGCAGGTGCCCTGCACTGCTGGTGGGTGGGGGTGCAATGGGAAATGAGTGGGGGCCTGCTGGCAGGTGCCCTGCACTGCTGGGGGGTGGGTGTGCAAGGGGACATGAGTGGGGGCCTGATGGCAGGTGCCCTTCAGTGCTGGGGGGTGGGGGTGCAAGGGGACATGAATGGGACATGAGTGGGGGCCTGCTGGCAGGTGCCCTGCACTCTTGGGGGTGGCGGTGCAAGGGGACATGAGTGGGGGCCTGCTGGCAGGTGCCTTGCACTGCTGGCGGGTGGGGGTGCAAGGGGACATGAGTGGGGGCCTGCTGGCAGGTGTCCCTCAGTGCTGGGGGGTGGGGGTGCAAGGGGACATGAGTGGGGCATGAGTGGGGGCCTGCTGGCAGGTGCCCTGCACTGCTGGGGGTGGGGGTGCAAGGGGACATGAGTGGGGCCCTGTTGGCAAGTGCCCTGCACTGCTGGTGGGTGGGGGTGCAATGGGACATGAGTGGGGGCCTGCTGGAAGGTGCCCTGTACTGCTGGGGAGTGGGTGTGCAAGGGGACATGAGTGGGGGCCTGATGGCAGGTGACCCTCAGTGCTGGGGGGTGGGTGTGCAAGGGGACATGAGTGGGACATGAGTGGGGCCAGCTGGCAGGTGCCCTGCACTGCTGGAGGGTGGGGGTGCAAGGGGACATGAGTGGGGGCCTGTTGGCAGGTGCCCCTCAGTGCTGGGGGGTGGGTGTGCATGGAGACATGAGTGGGACATGAGTGGGGGCCTGCTGGCAGGTGCCCTGCACTGCTGGGGGGTGGGGGTGCAAGGAGACATGAGTGGGGGCCTGTTGGTAGGTGCCCCTCAGTGCTGGGGGTTGGGTGTGCAAGGAGACATGAGTGGGGGGCCTGCAGGCAGGTGCCCTGCACTGCTGGGGGTTGGGGGTGAAAGGGGACATGAGTGGGGGCCTGTTGGCAGGTGCCCCTCAGTGCTGGGGGGTGGGTGTGCAAGGGGACATGAGTGGGGGGCCTGCGGGCAGGTGCCCTGCATTGCTGGGGGGTGGGGGTGCAAGGGGACATGAGTTGGGGCCTGCTGGCAGGTGCCCTGCACTGCTGGGGGGTGGGGGTGCAATGGGACATGAGTGGGGGGGCTGCTGGCAGGTGCCCTGCACTGCTGGGGGGTGGGGGTGCAAGGGGACATGAGTGGGGGCCTGCTGGCAGGTGCTCTGCACTGCTGGTGGGTGGGGGTGCAATGGTACATGAGTGGGGGCCTGCTGGCAGGTGCCCTGCACTGCTGGGGGGTGGGTGTGCAAGGGGACATGAGTGTGGGCCTGATGGCAGGTGCCCCTCAGTGCTGAGGGGTGGGGTGCAAGGGGACATGAGTGGGACATGAGTGGGGGGCCTGCTGGCAGGTGCCCTGCACTGCTGGGGGTTGTGGGTCAAGGGGACATGAGTGGGGGCCTGTTGGCAGGTGCCCCTCAGCGCTGGGGGGTGGGTGTGCAAGGGGACATGAGTGGGGGGCCTGCGGGAAGGTGCACTGCACTGCTGGGGGTTGGGGGTGCAAGGGGACATGGGTGGGGGCCTGTTGGCAGGTGCCCTGCACTGCTGGGGGGTGGGGATGCAATGAGACATGAGTGGGGGCCTGCTGGCAGGTGCCCTGCACTGCTGGGGGGTGGGTGTGCAAGGGGACATGAGTGGGGGCCTGCTGGCAGGTGCCCCTCAGTGCTGGGGAGTGGGGGTGCAAGGGGACATGAGTGGGACATGAGTGGGACCCTGCTGGCAGGTGTTCTGCACTGCTGGGGGTGGGGGTGCAAGGGGACATGAGTGGGGGCCTGTTGGCAGGTGCCCCTCAGTGCTGGGGGTGGGTGTGCAAGGGGACATGAGTGGGGGGCCTGCTGGCAGGTGCCCTGCACTGCTGGGGGTTGGGGTGCAAGTGGACATCAGTGGGGGCCTGTTGGCAGGTGCCCTGCACTGCTGGTGGGTGGGGGTGCAATGGGACATGAGTGGGGGCCTGCTGGCAGGTGCCCTGCACTGCTGGGGGGTGGGTGTGCAAGGGGACATGTGTGGGGGCCTAATGGCAGGTGCCCTTCAGTGCTGGGGGGTGGGGGTGCAAGGGGACATGAGTGGGACATGAGTGGGGGCCTGCTGGCAGGTGCCCTGCACTGCTGGGGGGTGGGGGTGCAAGGGGACATGAGTGGGGGCCTGCTGGCAGGTGACCTGCACTGTTGGGGGGTGGCGGTGCAAGGGGACATGAGTGGGGGCCTGCTGGCAGGTGCCTTGCACTGCTGGGGGGTGGGGGTGCAAGGGGACATGAGTGGGGTCCTGCTGGCAGGTGTCCCTCAGTGCTGGGGGTGTGGGGGTGCAAGGGGACATGAGTGGGGGTCTGCTGGCAGGTGCCCCTCAGTGCTGGGGGGTGGGTGTGCAAGGGGACATGGGTGGGGGCCTGTTGGCAGGTGCCCCTCAGTGCTGGGGGGTGGGTGTGCAAGGGGACATGAGTGGGTGGCCTGCGGGCAGGTGCACTGCACTGCTGGGGGGTGGGGGTGCAAGGGGACATGAGTGGGGGCCTGTTGGCAGGTGCCCTGCACTGCTGGTGGGTGGGGGTGCAATGGGACATGAGTGGGGGCCTACTGGCAGATGCCCTGTACTGCTGGGGAGTGGATGTGCAAGGGGACATGAGTGGGGGCCTGATGGCAGGTGCCCTGCACTGCTGGAGGGTGGAGGTGCAAGGGGACATGAATGGGGGCCTGTGCTGGGGGGTGGGTGTGCATGGAGACATGAGTGGGACAAGAGTGGGGGTCTGCTGGCAGGTGCCCTGCACTGCTGGGGGGTGGGGGTGCAAGGGGACATGAGTGGGGGCCTGATGGCAGGTGCCCCTCAGTGCTGAGGGGTGGGGGTGCAAGGGGACATGAGTGGGACATGAGTGGGGGGCATGCTGGCAGGTGCCCTGCACTGCTGGGGGTTGTGGGTCAAGGAGACATGAGTGGGGGCCTGTTGGCAGGTGCCCCTCAGCGCTGGGGGGTGGGTGTGCAAGGGGACATGAGTGGGGGGCCTGCGGGAAGGTGCACTGCACTGCTGGGGGTTGGGGGTGCAAGGGGACATGGGTGGGGGCCTGTTGGCAGGTGCCCTGCACTGCTGGGGGGTGGGGATGCAATGAGACATGAGTGGGGGCCTGCTGGCAGGTGCCCTGCACTGCTGGGGGGTGGGTGTGCAAGGGGACATGAGTGGGGGCCTGCTGGCAGGTGCCCCTCAATGCTGGGGAGTGGGGGTGCAAGGGGACATGAGTGGGACATGAGTGGGACCCTGCTGGCAGGTGTTCTGCACTGCTGGGGGTGGGGGTGCAAGGGGACATGAGTGGGGGCCTGTTGGCAGGTGCCCTGCACTGCTGGGGGTTGGGGGTGCAAGGGGACATGAGTGGGGGCCTGTTGGCAGGTGCCCTGCACTGCTGGTGGGTGGGGGTGCAATGGGAAATGAGTGGGGGCCTGCTGGCAGGTGCCCTGCACTGCTGGGGGGTGGGTGTGCAAGGGGACATGAGTGGGGGCCTGATGGCAGGTGCCCTTCAGTGCTGGGGGGTGGGGGTGCAAGGGGACATGAATGGGACATGAGTGGGGGCCTGCTGGCAGGTGCCCTGCACTCTTGGGGGTGGCGGTGCAAGGGGACATGAGTGGGGGCCTGCTGGCAGGTGCCTTGCACTGCTGGCGGGTGGGGGTGCAAGGGGACATGAGTGGGGGCCTGCTGGCAGGTGTCCCTCAGTGCTGGGGGTGGGGGTGCAAGGGGACATGAGTGGGGCATGAGTGGGGGCCTGCTGGCAGGTGCCCTGCACTGCTGGGGTTGGGGGTGCAAGGGGACATGAGTGGGGCCCTGTTGGCAAGTGCCCTGCACTGCTGGTGGGTGGGGGTGCAATGGGACATGAGTGGGGGCCTGCTGGAAGGTGCCCTGTACTGCTGGGGAGTGGGTGTGCAAGGGGACATGAGTGGGGGCCTGATGGCAGGTGACCCTCAGTGCTGGGGGGTGGGTGTGCAAGGGGACATGAGTGGGACATGAGTGGGGCCAGCTGGCAGGTGCCCTGCACTGCTGGAGGGTGGGGGTGCAAGGGGACATGAGTGGGGGCCTGTTGGCAGGTGCCCCTCAGTGCTGGGGGGTGGGTGTGCATGGAGACATGAGTGGGACATGAGTGGGGGCCTGCTGGCAGGTGCCCTGCACTGCTGGGGGGTGGGGGTGCAAGGAGACATGAGTGGGGGCCTGTTGGTAGGTGCCCCTCAGTGCTGGGGGTTGGGTGTGCAAGGAGACATGAGTGGGGGGCCTGCAGGCAGGTGCCCTGCACTGCTGGGGGTTGGGGGTGAAAGGGGACATGAGTGGGGGCCTGTTGGCAGGTGCCCCTCAGTGCTGGGGGGTGGGTGTGCAAGGGGACATGAGTGGGGGGCCTGCGGGCAGGTGCCCTGCATTGCTGGGGGGTGGGGGTGCAAGGGGACATGAGTTGGGGCCTGCTGGCAGGTGCCCTGCACTGCTGGGGGGTGGGGGTGCAATGGGACATGAGTGGGGGGGCTGCTGGCAGGTGCCCTGCACTGCTGGGGGGTGGGGGTGCAAGGGGACATGAGTGGGGGCCTGCTGGCAGGTGCTCTGCACTGCTGGTGGGTGGGGGTGCAATGGTACATGAGTGGGGGCCTGCTGGCAGGTGCCCTGCACTGCTGGGGGGTGGGTGTGCAAGGGGACATGAGTGTGGGCCTGATGGCAGGTGCCCCTCAGTGCTGAGGGGTGGGGTGCAAGGGGACATGAGTGGGACATGAGTGGGGGGCCTGCTGGCAGGTGCCCTGCACTGCTGGGGGTTGTGGGTCAAGGGGACATGAGTGGGGGCCTGTTGGCAGGTGCCCCTCAGCGCTGGGGGGTGGGTGTGCAAGGGGACATGAGTGGGGGGCCTGCGGGAAGGTGCACTGCACTGCTGGGGGTTGGGGGTGCAAGGGGACATGGGTGGGGGCCTGTTGGCAGGTGCCCTGCACTGCTGGGGGGTGGGGATGCAATGAGACATGAGTGGGGGCCTGCTGGCAGGTGCCCTGCACTGCTGGGGGGTGGGTGTGCAAGGGGACATGAGTGGGGGCCTGCTGGCAGGTGCCCCTCAGTGCTGGGGGGTGGGGTGCAAGGGGACATGAGTGGGACACAAGTGGGGGCCTGCTGCCAGGTGCCCTGCACTGCTGGTGGGTGGGGTGCAATGGGACATGAGTGGGGGCCTGCTGGCAGGTGCCCTGCACTGCTTGGGGGTGGGTGTGCAAGGGGACATGAGTGGGGGCCTGATGGCAGGTGCCCTTCAGTGCTGGGGGGTGGGGGTGCAAGGGGACATGAATGGGACATGAGTGGGGGCCTGCTGGCAGGTGCCCTGCACTGCTGGGGGGTGGGGGTGCAAGGGGACATGAGTGGGGGCCTGCTGGCAGGTGCCCTGCACTGTTGGGGGGTGGCGGTGCAAGGGGACATGAGTGGGGGCCTGCTGGCAGGTGCCTTGCACTGCTGGCGGGTGGGGGTGCAAGGGGACATGAGTGAAGGCCTGCTGGCAGGTGTCCCTCAGTGCTGGGAGGTGGGGGTGCAAGGGGACATGAGTGGGGCATGAGTGGGGGCCTGCTGGCAGGTGCCCTGCACTGCTGGTGGGTGGGGGTGCAAGGGGACATGAGTGGGGGCCTGTTGGTAGGTGCCCCTCAGTGCTGGGGGGTGGGTGTGCAAGGGGACATGAGTGGGGGGCCTGCAGGCAGGTGCCCTGCACTGCTGGGGGTTGGGGGTGCAAGGGGACATGAGTGGGGGCCTGTTGGCAGGTGCCCCTCAGTGCTGGGGGGGTGGGTGTGCAAGGGGACATGAGTGGGGGGCCTGCGGGCAGGTGCCCTGCACTGCTGGGGGGTGGGGGTGCAAGGGGACATGAGTGGGGGCCTGTTGGCAGGTGCCCTGCACTGCTGGGGGGTGGGGGTGTAATGGGACATGAGTGGGGGGCCTGCTGGCAGGTGCCCTGCACTGCTGGGGGGTGGGGGTACAAGGGGACATGAGTGGGGGCCTGATGGCAGGTGCCCTTCAGTGCTGGGGGGTGGGGGTGCAAGGGGACATGAATGGGACATGAGTGGGGGCCTGCTGGCAGGTGCCCTGCACTGCTGGGGGGTGGGGGTGCAAGGGGACATGAGTGGGGGCCTGCTGGCACGTGCCCTGCACTGTTGGGGGGTGGCGGTGCAAGAGGACATGAGTGGGGGCCTGCTGGCAGGTGCCTTGCACTGCTGCCGGGTGGGGGTGCAAGGGGACATGAGTGAAGGCCTGCTGGCAGGTGTCCCTCAGTGCTGGGAGGTGGGGGTGCAAGGGGACATGAGTGGGGCATGAGTGGGGGCCTGCTGGCAGGTGCCCTGCACTGCTGGGGGGTGGGGGTGCAAGGGGACATGAGTGGGGGCCTGTTTGCAGGTGCCCTGCACTGCTGGTGGGTGGGGGTGCAATGGGACATGTGTGGGGGCCTGCTGGCAGGTGCCCTGTACTGCTGGGGAGTGGGTGTGCAAGGGGACATGAGTGGGGGCCTGTTGGCAGGTGCCCCTCAGTGCTGGGGGGTGGGTGTGCATGGAGACATGAGTGGGACATGAGTGGGGGCCTGCTGGCAGGTGCCCTGCACTGCTGGGGGGTGGGGGTGCAATGGGACATGAGTGGGGGGCCTGCTGGCAGGTGCCCTGCACTGCTGGGGGGTGGGGGTGCAAGGGGACATGAGTGGGGGTCTGATGGCAGGTGCCCTTCAGTGCTGGGGGGTGGGGGTGCAAGGGGACATGAATGGGACATGAGTGGGGGCCTGCTGGCAGGTGCCCTGCATCTGCTGGGGGGTGGGGGTGCAAGGGGACATGAGTGGGGGCCTGCTGGCAGGTGCCCTGCACTGTTGGGGGGTGGCGGTGCAAGGGGACATGAGTGGGGGCCTGCTGGCAGGTGCCTTCCACTGCTGGCGGGTGGGGGTGCAAGGGGACATGAGTGAAGGCCTGCTGGCAGGTGTCCCTCAGTGCTGGGAGGTGGGGGTGCAAGGGGACATGAGTGGGGCATGAGTGGGGGCCTGCTGGCAGGTGCCCTGCACTGCTGGGGGTGCAAGGGGACATGAGTGGGGGCCTCTTCGCAGGTGCCCTGCACTGCTGGTGGGTGGGGGTGCAATGGGACATGTGTGGGGGCCTGCTGGCAGGTGCCCTGTACTGCTGGGGAGTGGGTGTGCAAGGGGACATGAGTGGGGGCCTGTTGGCAGGTGCCCCTCCGTGCTGGGGGGTGGGTGTGCATGGAGACATGAGTGGGACATGAGTGGGGGCCTGCTGGCAGGTGCCCTGCACTGCTGGGGTGTGGGGGTGCAAGGGGACATGAGTGGGGGCCTGTTGGTAGGTGCCCCTCAGTGCTGGGGGGTGGGTGTGCAAGGGGACATGAGTGGGGGGCCTGCAGGCAGGTGCCCTGCACTGCTGGGGGTTGGGGGTGCAAGGGGACATGAGTGGGGGCCTGTTGGCAGGTGCCCCTCAGTGCTGGGGGGTGGGTGTGCAAGGGGACATGAGTGGGGGGCCTGCGGGCAGGTGCCCTGCACTGCTGGGGGGTGGGGGTGCAAGGGGACATGAGTGGGGGCCTGTTGGCAGGTGCCCTGCACTGCTGGGGGGTGGGGGTGCAATGGGACATGAGTGGGGGGCCTGCTGGCAGGTGCCCTGCACTGCTGGGGGGTGGGGGTGCAATGGTACATGAGTGGGGGCCTGCTGGCAGGTGCCCTGCACTGCTGGGGGGTGGGTGTGCAAGGGGACATGAGTGTGGGCCTGATGGCAGGTGCCCCTCAGTGCTGAGGGGTGGGGGTGCAAGGGGACATGAGTGGGACATGAGTGGGGGCCAGCTGGCAGGTGCCCTGCACTGCCTGGGGGTGGGGGTGCAAGGAGACATGAGTGGGGGCCTGTTGGCAGGTGCCCCTCAGTGCTGGGGGGTGGGTGTGCAAGGAGACATGAGTGAGACATGAGTGGGAGCCTGCTGGCAGGTGCCCTGCACTTCTGGGTGGTGAGGGTGCAAGGGGACATGAGTGGGGGCCTGTTGGCAGGTGCCCCTCAGTGCTGGGGGGTGGGTGTGCAAGGGGACATGAGTGGGGGGCCTGCTGGCAGGTGCCCTGCACTGCTGGGGGTTGGGAGTCAAGGGAACATGAGTGGGGGCCTGTTGGCAGGTGCCCCTCAGTGCTGGGGGGTGGGTGTGCAAGGAGACATGAGTGGGGGGCCTGCGGGCAGGTGCACTGCACTGCTGGGGTTTGGGGGTGCAAGGGGACATGAGTGGGGGCCTGTTGGCAGGTGCCCTGGACTGCTGGGCGATGGGGGTGCAATGGGACATGAGTGGGGGCCTGTTGGCAGGTGCCCTGCACTGCTGGGGGGTGGGTGTGCAAGGGGACATGAGTGGGAGCCTGCTGGAAGTCGCCTCTCAGTGATGGGGGTGGGGGTGCAAGGTGACATGAGTGGGAGATGAGTGGGGGCCTGCTGACAGGAGCCCTGCACTGCTGGGGGGTGGGTGTGCAAGGGGACATGAGTGGGGGCCTGCTGGCAGGTACCTTGCACTGCTGGGGGTGCGGGTGCAAGGGGACATGATGGGGGCCTGCTGGCAGGCGCCCCTCAGTGCTGGGGAGTGGGGGTGCAAGGGGACATGAGTGGGACATGTGTGGGGGTCCTGCTGGCAGGTGCCCTGCACTGCTGGGGGTTGGGGGTGCAAGGGGACATGAGTGGGGGCCTGTTGGCAGGTGCCCTGCACTGCTGGTGGGTGGGGGTGCAACGGGACATGAGTGGGGGCCTGTTGGCAGGTGCCCCTCAGTGCTGGGAGATGGGTGTGCAAAGAGACATGAGTGGGACATGAGTGGGGGCCTGCTGGCAGATGCCCTGCACTGCTGGGGGTGGGGGTGCAAGGGGACATGAGTGGGGGCATGCTGGCAGGTGCCCTGCACTGCTGGGGGGTGGGGGTGCAAGGGGTCATGAGTGGGGACCTGCTGACAGGTGCCCCTCAGTGCTGGGGGGTGGGGGTACAAGGGGAAATGAGTGGGGGCCTACTGGCAGGTGCCCTGCACTGCTGGGGGGTGGGGGTGCAAGGGGACATGAGTGGGGGCCTGCTCCCAAGTTCCTCCTCAGTGCCTGGGGGGTGGGGATGCAAGGGGACATGAGTCGGACATGAGTGGGGGCCTGCTGGCAGGTGCCCTGCACTGCTGGGGGGTGGGTGTGCAAGGGGACATGAGTGGGGGGCCTGCTGGCAGGTGCCCTGCACTGCTGGGGGTTCGGAGTCAAGGGAACATGAGTGGGGGTCTGTTGGCAGGTGCCCCTCAGTGCTGGGGGGTGGGTGTGCAAGGGGACATGAGTGGGGGGCCTGCGGGCAGGTGCACTGCACTGCTGGGGTTTGGGGGTGCAAGGGGACATGAGTGGGGGCCTGTTGGCAGGTGCCCTGGACTGCTGGGGGATGGGGGTGCAATGGGACATGAGTGGGGGCCTGCTGGCAGGTGCCCTGGACTGCTGGGGGATGTGGGTGCAATGGGACATGATTGGGGGCCTGCTGGCAGGTGCCCTGCACTGCTGGGGGGTGGGTGTGCAAGGGGACTTGAGTGGGAGCCTGCTGGAAGTCGCCTCTCAGTGATGGGGGTGGGGGTGCAAGGGGACATGAGTGGGAGATGAGTGGGGGCCTGCTGGCAGGAGCCCTGCACTGCTGGGGGGTGGGTGTGCAAGGGGACATGAGTGGGGGCCTGCTGGCAGGTACCTTGCACTGCTGGGGGTGGGGGTAAAAGGGGACATGAGTGGGGGCCTGCTGGCAGGCGCCCCTCAGTGCTGGGGAGTGGGGGTGCAAGGGGACATGAGTGGGACATGTGTGGGGGTCCTGCTGGCAGGTGCCCTGCACTGCTGGGGGTTAGGGGTGCAAGGGGACATGAGTGGGGGCCTGTTGGCAGGTGCCCTGCACTGCTGGTGGGTGGGGGTGCAACGGGACATGAGTGGGGGCCTGTTGGCAGGTGCCCCTCAGTGCTGGGAGATGGGTGTGCAAGGAGACATGAGTGGGACATGAGTGGGGGCCTGCTGGCAGATGCCCTGCACTGCTGGGGGGTGGGGGTGCAAGGGGACATGAGTGGGGGCATGCTGGCAGGTGCCCTGCACTGCTGGGGGGTGGGGGTGCAAGGGGTCATGAGTGGGGGCCTGCTGACAGGTGCCCCTCAGTGCTGGGGGGTGGGGGTACAAGGGGAAATGAGTGGGGGCCTACTGGCAGGTGCCCTGCACTGCTGGGGGGTGGGGGTGCAAGGGGACATGAGTGGGGGCCTGCTGCCAAGTTCCCCCTCAGTGCCTGGGGGGTGGGGATGCAAGGGGACATGAGTCGGACATGAGTGGGGGCCTGCTGGCAGATGCCCTGCACTGCTGGGGGGTGGGGGTGCAAGGGGACATGAGTGGGGGCATGCTGGCAGGTGCCCTGCACTGCTGGGGGGTGGGGGTGCAAGGGGACATGAGTGGGGGCCTGTTGGCTGGTGCCCCTCAGTGCTGGGGGGTGGGTGTGCAAGGGACATGAATGGGACATGAGTGGGGGCCTGCTGGCAGGTGCCTGCACTGCTGGGGGGTGGGGGTGCAAGGGGACATGAGTGGGGGCCTGTTAGCAGGTTCCTCTCAGAACTGGGGGGTGGGTGTGCAAGGGGACATGAGTGGGGGACCTGCTGGCAGGTGCCCTGCACTGCTGGGGGGTGGGTGTGCAAGGGGACATGAGTGGGGGCCTGTTGGCAGGTGCCCTTCACTGCTGGGGGGGTGGGGGTGCAAAGGGGACATGAGTGGGGGCCTGCTGGCAGGTGCCCTGCACTGCTGGGGGTGGGGGTACAAGGAGACATGAGTGGGGGCCTGTTGGCAGATGCCCCGCAGAGCTGGGGGATGAGTGTGCAAGGGGACATGAGTGGGACATGAGTGGGGGCCTGCTGGCAGGTGCCCTGCACTGCTGGGGGGTGGGTGTAGAAGGGGACATAAATAGGGGACTGTTTGCAGGTACCCTGCACTACTGGGGGGTGGGGGTGCAAGGGGACATGAGTGGGGGCCTGCTGGCAGGTGCCCTGCACTGTTGGGGGGTGGGGGTGCAAGGGGACATGAGTGAGACATGAGTTGGGGCCTGCTGGCAGGTGCCCTGCACTGCTGGGGGTGGGGGTGCAAGGGGTCATGAGTGGGGGCTTGCTGGCAGGTGCCCCTCAGTGCTGGGGGGTGGGGGTGCAAGGGGAAATGAGTGGGGGCCTTCTGGCAGGTGCCTTGCACTGCTGGGGGGTGGGGGTGCAAGGGGACATGAGTGGGGGCCTGCTGGCAGGTGTCCTTCAGTGCAGGGGGTGGGGTGCAAGGGGACATGAGTGGGACATGAGTGGGAGCCTGCTGGCAGGTGCCCTGCACTGCTGGTGCGTGGGGGTGCAATGGGACATGAGTGGGGGCCTGCTGGCAGGTGCCCTGCACTGCTTTGGGGGGTGTGCAAGGGGACATGAGTGGGGGCCTGATGGCAGGTGCCCCTCAGTGCCTGGGGGTGGGGGTGCAAGGGGACATGAGTGGGACATGAGTGGGGGCCATCTGGCAGGTGCCCTGCATTGCTTGGGGGTGGGGGTGCAACGGGACATGAGTGGGGGCCTGTTGGCAGGTGCCCCTCAGTGCTGGGGGTGGGTGTGCAAGGAGATATGAGTGGGACATGAGTGGGGGCCTGCTGGCAGGTGCCCTGCACTGCTGGGGGGTGGGGGTGCAAGGGGACATGAGTGGCGGCCTGTTGGCAGGTGCCCCTCATTGCTGGGGGGTGGGTGTGCAAGGGGACATGAGTGTTGGGCCTGCGGGCAGGTGCACTGCACTGCTGGGGGGGTGCAAGGGGACATGAGTGGGGGCCTGTTGGCAGGTGCCCTGCACTGCTGGGGGGTGGGGGTGCAATGAGACATGAGTGGGGGCCTGCTGGCAGGTGCCCTGCACTGCTGGGGGGTGGGTGTGCAAGGGGACATGAGTGGGAGCTTGCTGGCAGGTGCCTCTCAGTGCTGGGGGTGGGGGTGCAAGAGGACATGAGTGGGAGATGAGTGGGGGCCTGCTGGCAGGAGCCCTGCACTGCTGGGGGGTGGGTGTGCAAGGGGACATGAGTGGGGGCCTGCTGGCAGGTACCTTGCACTGCTGGGGGGTGGGGGTCCAAGGGGACATGAGTGGGACATGAGTGGGGGCCATCTGGCAGGTGCCCTGCAATGCTTGGGGGTGGGGGTGCAACGGGACATGAGTGGGGGCCTGTTGGCAGGTGCCCCTCAGTGCTGGGGGTGGGTGTGCAAGGAGACATGAGTGGGACATGAGTCGGGGCCTGCTGGCAGCTGCCCTGCACTGCTGGGGGGTGGGGGTGCAAGGGGACATGAGTGGGGGCCTGTTGGCAGGTGCCCCTCAGTGCTGGGGGTGGGTGTGCAAGGGGACATGAGTGGGGGGCCTGCTGGCAGGTGCCCTGCACTGCTGGGGGTTGGGGGTCAAGGGGACATGAGTGGGGGCCTGTTGGCAGGTGCCCCTCAGTGCTGGGTGTGGGTGTCAAGGGGACATGAGTGGGGGGCCTGCGGGAAGGTGCACTGCACTGCTGGGGGGTGGGGGTGCAAGGGGACATAAGTGGGGGCCTGTTGGCAGGTGCCCTGTACTGCTGGGGGTGGGGATGCAATGAGACATGAGTGGGGGCCTGCTGGCAGGTGCCCTGCACTGCTGGGGGGTGGGTGTGCAAGGGGACATGAGTGGGAGCCTGCTGGCAGGTGCCTCTCAGTGCTGGGGGTTGGGGTGCAAGAGGACATGAGTGGGAGATGAGTGGGGGCCTGCTGGCAGGTGCCCTGCACTGCTGGGGGGTGGGTGTGCAAGGGGACATGAGTGGGGGCTGCTGGCAGGTACCTTGCACTGCTGGGGGGTGGGGGTGCAAGGGGACATGAGTGGGGGCCTGCTGGCAGGTGCCCCTCAGTGCTGGGGAGTGGGGGTGCAAGGGGACATGAGTGGGACAAGAGTGGGGCCCTGCTGGCAGGTGTTCTGCACTGCTGGGGGTGGGGGTGCAAGGGGACATGAGTGGGGGCCTGTTGGCAGGTGCCCCTCAGTGCTGGGGGTGGGTGTGCAAGGGGACATGAGTGGGGGGCCTGCTGGCAGGTGCCCTGCACTGCTGGGGGCTGGGGTGCAAGGGGACATCAGTGGGGGCCTGTTGGCAGGTGCCCTGCACTGCTGGTGGGTGGGGGTGCAATGGGACATGAGTGGGGGCCTGCTGGCAGGTGCCCTGCACTGCTGGGGGGTGGGTGTGCAAGGGGACATGAGTGGGGGCCTGATGGCAGGTGCCCTTCAGTGCTGGGGGTGGGGGTGCAAGGGGACATGAGTGGGACATGAGTGGGTGCCTGCTGGCAGGTGCCCTGCTCTGCTGGGGGGTGGGGGTGCAAGGGGATATGAGTGGGGGCCTGCTGGCAGGTGCCCTGCACTGTTGGGGGGTGGCGGTGCAAGGGGACATGAGTGGGGGCCTACTGGCAGGTGCCTTGCACTGTTGGGGGGTGGGGGTGCAAGGGGACATGAGTGGGGACCTGCTGGCAGGTGTCCCTCAGTGCTGGGGGGTGGGGGTGCAAGAGGACATGAGTGGGGGACTGCTGGCAGGTGCCCTGCACTGCTGGGGGGTGGGGGTGCAAGGGGACATGAGTGGGGGCCTGTTGGCAGGTGCCCTGCACTGCTGGTGGGTGGGGGTGCAATGGGACATGAGTGGGGGCCTGCTGGCAGATGCCCTGTACTGCTGGGGAGTGGGTGTGCAAGGGGACATGAGTGGGGGCCTGATGGCAGGTGCCCTGCACTGCTGGAGGGTGGGGGTGCAAGGGGACATGAGTGGGGGCCTGTGTTGGGGGGTGGGTGTGCATGGAGACATGAGTGGGACATGAGTGGGGGTCTGCTGGCAGGTGCCCCTCAGTGCTGGGGGGTGGGTGTGCAAGGGGACATGAGTGGGGACCTGCTGGCAGGTGTCCCTCAGTGCTGGGGGGTGGGGTGCAAGAGGACATGAGTGGGGCATGAGTGGGGGCCTGCTGGCAGGTGCCCTGCACTGCTGGGGGGTGGGGGTGCAAGGGGACATGAGTGGGGGCCTGTTGGCAGGTGCCCTGCACTGCTGGTGAGTGGGGGTGCAATGGGACATGAGTGGGGGCCTGCTGGCAGGTGCCCTGTACTGCTGGGGAGTGGGTGTGCAAGGGGACATGAGGGGGGGGCCTGATGGCAGGTGACCCTCAGTGCTGGGGGTGGGTGTGCAAGGAGACATGAGTGGGACATGAGTCGGGGCCATCTGGCAGGTGCCCTGCAATGCTTGGGGGTGGGGGTGCAACGGGACATGAGTGGGGGCCTGTTGGCAGGTGCCCCTCAGTGCTGGGGGTGGGTGTGCAAGGAGACATGAGTGGGACATGAGTCGGGGCCTGCTGGCAGCTGCCCTGCACTGCTGGGGGGTGGGGGTGCAAGGGGACATGAGTGGGGGCCTGTTGGCAGGTGCCCCTCAGTGCTGGGGGGTGGGGTGCAAGAGGACATGAGTGGGGCATGAGTGGGGGCCTGCTGGCAGGTGCCCTGCACTGCTGGGGGGTGGGGGTGCAAGGGGACATGAGTGGGGGCCTGTTGGCAGGTGCCCTGCACTGCTGGTGAGTGGGGGTGCAATGGGACATGAGTGGGGGCCTGCTGGCAGGTGCCCTGTACTGCTGGGGAGTGGGTGTGCAAGGGGACATGAGGGGGGGGCCTGATGGCAGGTGACCCTCAGTGCTGGGGGTGGGTGTGCAAGGAGACATGAGTGGGACATGAGTCGGGGCCATCTGGCAGGTGCCCTGCAATGCTTGGGGGTGGGGGTGCAACGGGACATGAGTGGGGGCCTGTTGGCAGGTGCCCCTCAGTGCTGGGGGTGGGTGTGCAAGGAGACATGAGTGGGACATGAGTCGGGGCCTGCTGGCAGCTGCCCTGCACTGCTGGGGGTTGGGGGTCAAGGGGACATGAGTGGGGGCCTGTTGGCAGGTGCCCCTCAGTGCTGGGGGTGGGTGTCAAGGGGACATGAGTGGGGGGCCTGCGGGAAGGTGCACTGCACTGCTGGGGGTTGGGGGTGCAAGGGGACATAAGTGGGGGCCTGTTGGCAGGTGCCCTGTACTGCTGGGGGTGGGGATGCAATGAGACATGAGTGGGGGCCTGCTGGCAGGTGCCCTGCACTGCTGGGGGGTGGGTGTGCAAGGGGACATGAGTGGGAGCCTGCTGGCAGGTGCCTCTCAGTGCTGGGGGTTGGGGTGCAAGAGGACATGAGTGGGAGATGAGTGGGGGCCTGCTGGCAGGAGCCCTGCACTGCTGGGGGGTGGGTGTGCAAGGGGACATGAGTGGGGGCTGCTGGCAGGTACCTTGCACTGCTGGGGGGTGGGGGTGCAAGGGGACATGAGTGGGGGCCTGCTGGCAGGTGCCCCTCAGTGCTGGGGAGTGGGGGTGCAAGGGGACATGAGTGGGACAAGAGTGGGGCCCTGCTGGCAGGTGTTCTGCACTGCTGGGGGTGGGGGTGCAAGGGGACATGAGTGGGGGCCTGTTGGCAGGTGCCCCTCAGTGCTGGGGGTGGGTGTGCAAGGGGACATGAGTGGGGGGCCTGCTGGCAGGTGCCCTGCACTGCTGGGGGCTGGGGTGCAAGGGGACATCAGTGGGGGCCTGTTGGCAGGTGCCCTGCACTGCTGGTGGGTGGGGGTGCAATGGGACATGAGTGGGGGCCTGCTGGCAGGTGCCCTGCACTGCTGGGGGGTGGGTGTGCAAGGGGACATGAGTGGGGGCCTGATGGCAGGTGCCCTTCAGTGCTGGGGGTGGGGGTGCAAGGGGACATGAGTGGGACATGAGTGGGTGCCTGCTGGCAGATGCCCTGCTCTGCTGGGGGGTGGGGGTGCAAGGGGATATGAGTGGGGGCCTGCTGGCAGGTGCCCTGCACTGTTGGGGGGTGGCGGTGCAAGGGGACATGAGTGGGGGCCTGCTGGCAGGTGCCTTGCACTGTTGGGGGGTGGGGGTGCAAGGGGACATGAGTGGGGACCTGCTGGCAGGTGTCCCTCAGTGCTGGGGGGTGGGGGTGCAAGAGGACATGAGTGGGGGACTGCTGGCAGGTGCCCTGCACTGCTGGGGGGTGGGGGTGCAAGGGGACATGAGTGGGGGCCTGTTGGCAGGTGCCCTGCACTGCTGGTGGGTGGGGGTGCAATGGGACATGAGTGGGGGCCTGCTGGCAGATGCCCTGTACTGCTGGGGAGTGGGTGTGCAAGGGGACATGAGTGGGGGCCTGATGGCAGGTGCCCTGCACTGCTGGAGGGTGGGGGTGCAAGGGGACATGAGTGGGGGCCTGTGTTGGGGGGTGGGTGTGCATGGAGACATGAGTGGGACATGAGTGGGGGTCTGCTGGCAGGTGCCCCTCAGTGCTGGGGGGTGGGTGTGCAAGGGGACATGAGTGGGGACCTGCTGGCAGGTGTCCCTCAGTGCTGGGGGGTGGGGTGCAAGAGGACATGAGTGGGGCATGAGTGGGGGCCTGCTGGCAGGTGCCCTGCACTGCTGGGGGGTGGGGGTGCAAGGGGACATGAGTGGGGGCCTGTTGGCAGGTGCCCTGCACTGCTGGTGAGTGGGGGTGCAATGGGACATGAGTGGGGGCCTGCTGGCAGGTGCCCTGTACTGCTGGGGAGTGGGTGTGCAAGGGGACATGAGGGGGGGGGCCTGATGGCAGGTGACCCTCAGTGCTGGGGGGAGGGGGTGCAAGGGGACATGAGTGGGCCATGAGTGGGGCCAGCTGGCAGGTGCCCGGCACTGTTGGAGGGTGGGGGTGCAAGGGGACATGAGTGGGGGCCTGTGCTGGGGGGTGGGTGTGCAAGGGGACATGAGTGGGGGGCCTGCAGGCAGGTGCCCTGCACTGCTGGGGGTTGGGGGTGCAAGGGGACATGAGTGGGGGTCTGTTGGCAGGTGCCCCTCAGTGCTGGGGGGTGGGTGTGCAATGGGACATGAGTGGGGGCCTACTGGCAGGTGTCCCTCAGTGCTGGGGGGTGGGGGGCAAGGGGACATGAGTGGGACACGAGTGGGGGCCTGCTGGCAGGTGCCCTGCACTGCTGGTGGGTGGGGGTGCAATGGGAAATGAGTGGGGGCCTGATGGCAGGTGCCCCTCAGTGCTGGGGGGTGGGGGTGCAAGGGGACATGAGTGGGACATGAGTGGGGGCCTGCTGGCAGGTGCCCTGCACTGCTGGGGGCTGGGGGTCAAGAGGACATGGGTGGGGGCCTGTTGGCAGGTGCCCCTCAGTGCTGGGGGTGGGTGTGCAAGGGGAAATGAGTGGGGGGCCTGCTGGCAGGTGCCCTGCACTGCTGGGGGCTGGGGGTCAAGGGGACATGGGTGGGGGCCTGTTGGCAGGTGCCCCTCAGTGCTGGGGGGTGGGTGTGCAAGGGGACATGAGTGGGGGGCCTGCGGGCAGGTGCACTGCACTGCTGGGGGGTGGGGGTGCAAGGGGACATGAGTGGGGGCCTGTTGGCAGGTGCCCTGCACTGCTGGGGGGTGGGGTGCAATGGGACATGAGTGGGGGCCTGCTGGCAGGTGCCCTGCACTGCTGGGGGGTGGAGTGCAAGGGGACATGAGTGGGAGCCTGCTGGCAGGTGCCTCTCAGTGCTGGGGGTGGGGGTGCAAGAGGACATGAGTCGGAGATGAGTGGGGGCCTGCTGGCAGGAGCCCTGCACTGCTGGGGGTGGGTGTGCAAGGGGACATGAGTGGGGGCCTGCTGGCAGGTACCTTGCACTGCTGGGGGGTGGGGGTGCAAGGGGACATTAGTGGGGGCCTGCTGGCAGGTGCCCCTCAGTGCTGGGGAGTGGGGGTGCAAGGGGCCATGGTTGGGACATGAGTGGGGCCCTGCTGGCAGGTGTCCTGCACTGCTGGGGGGTAGAGGTGCAAGGGGACATGAGTGGGGGCCTGTTGGCAGGTGCCCCTCAGTGCTGGGGGTGGGTGTGCAAGGGCACATGAGTGGGGGGCCTGTTGGCAGGTGCCCTGCACTGCTGGGGTTTGGGGGTGCAAGGGGACATGAGTGGGGGCCTGTTGGCAGGTGCCCTGCACTGCTGGTGGCTGGGGGTGCAATGGGACATGAGTGGGGGCCTGCTGGCAGGTGCCCTCTACTGCTGGGGGGTGGGTGTGCAAGGGGACATGAGTGGGGGCCTGATGGCAGGTGCCCTTCAGTGCTGGGGGGTGGGGGTGCAAGGGGAAATGAATGGGACATGAGTGGGGGCCTGCTGGCAGGTGCCCTGCACTGCTGGGGGGTGGGGGTGCAAGGGGACATGAGTGGGGGCCTGCTGGCAGGTGCCCTGCACTGTTGGGGGTGGCGGTGCAAGGGGACATGAGTGGGGGCCTGCTGGCAGGTACCTTGCACTGCTGGCGGGTGGGGGTGCAAGGGGACATGAGTGGGGGCCTGCTGGCAGGTGTCCCTGAGTGCTGGGTGGTGGGGGTGCAAGGGGACATGAGTGGGGCATGAGTGGGGGCCTGCTGGCAGGTGCCCTACACTGCTGGGGGTGGGGGTGCAAGGGGACATGAGTGGGGCCCTGTTGGCAGGTGCCCTGCACTGCTGGTGGGTGGGGGTGCAATGGGACATGAGTGGGGGCCTGCTGGCAGGTGCCCTGTACTGCTGGGGAGTGGGTGTGCAAGGGGACATGAGTGGGGGCCTGATGGCAGGTGACCCTCAGTGCTGGGGGGTGGGGGTGCAAGGGGACATGAGTGGGACATGAGTGGGGCCAGCTGGCAGGTGCCCTGCACTGCTGGAGGGTGGGGGTGCAAGGGGACATGAGTGGGGGCCTGTTGGCAGGTGCCCCTCAGTGCTGGGGGGTGGGTGTGCATGGAGACATGAGTGGGACATGAGTGGGGGCCTGCTGGCAGGTGCCCTGCACTGCTGGGGGGTGGGGGTGCAAGGAGACATGAGTGGGGGCCTGTTGGTAGGTGCCCCTCAGTGCTGGGGGTTGGGTGTGCAAGGGGACATGAGTGGGGGGCCTGCAGGCAGGTGCCCTGCACTGCTGGGGGTTGGGGGTGCAAGGGGACATGAGTGGGGGCCTGTTGGCAGGTGCCCCTCAGTGCTGGGGGGTGGGTGTGCAAGGGGACATGAGTGGGGGGCCTGCGGGCAGGTGCCCTGCACTGCTGGGGGCTGGGGGTGCAAGGGGACATGAGTTGGGGCCTGCTGGCAGGTGCCCTGCACTGCTGGGGGTGGGGGTGCAATGGGACATGAGTGGGGGGCCTGCTGGCAGGTGCTCTGCACTGCTGGGGGGTGGGGGTGCAAGGGGACATGAGTGGGGGCCTGCTGGCAGGTGCTCTGCACTGCTGGTGGGTGGGGGTGCAATGGTACATGAGTGGGGGCCTGCTGGCAGGTGCCCTGCACTGCTGGGGGGTGGGTGTGCAAGGGGACATGAGTGTGGGCCTGATGGCAGGTGCCCCTCAGTGCTGAGGGGTGGGGTGCAAGGGGACATGAGTGGGGGGCCTGCTGGCAGGTGCCCTGCACTGCTGGGGGTTGTGGGTCAAGGGGACATGAGTGGGGGCCTGTTGGCAGGTGCCCCTCAGCGCTGGGGGGTGGGTGTGCAAGGGGACATGATTTCGGGGCCTGCGGGAAGGTGCACTGTACTGCTGGGGGTTGGGGGTGCAAGGGGACATGGGTGGGGGCCTGTTGGCAGGTGCCCTGCACTGCTGGGGGGTGGGGATGCAATGAGACATGAGTGGGGGCCTTCTGGCAGGTGCCCTGCACTGCTGGGGGGTGGGTGTGCAAGGGGACATGAGTGGGAGCCTGCTGGCAGGTGCCTCTCAGTGCTGGGGGATGGGGTGCAAGGGGACATGAGTGGGGGCCTGCTGGCAGGTGCCCCTCAGTGCTGGGGAGTGGGGGTGCAAGGGGACATGAGTGGGACATGAGTGGGACCCTGCTGGCAGGTGTTCTGCACTGCTGGGGGTGGGGGTGCAAGGGGACATGAGTGGGGGCCTGTTGGCAGGTGCCCCTCAGTGCTGGGGGTGGGTGTGCAAGGGGACATGAGTGGGGGGCCTGCTGGCAGGTGCCCTGCACTGCTGGGGCTGGGTGTGCAAGGGGACATGAGTGGGGGCCTGATGGCAGGTGCCCTTCAGTGCTGGGGGGTGGGGGTGCAAGGGGACATGAGTGGGACATGAGTGGGGGCCTGCTGGCAGGTGCCCTGCACTGCTGGGGGGTGGGGGTGCAAGGGGACATGAGTGGGGGGCCTGCTGGCAGGTGCCCTGCACTGCTGGGGGTTGGGGTGCAAGGGACATCAGTGGGGGCCTGTTGGCAGGTGCCCTGCACTGCTGGTGGGTGGGGGTGCAATGGGACATGAGTGGGGGCCTGCTGGCAGGTGCCCTGCACTGCTGGTGAGTGGGGGTGCAATGGGACATGAGTGGGGGCCTGCTGGCAGGTGCCCTGTACTGCTGGGGAGTGGGTGTGCAAGGGGACATGAGGGGGGGCCTGATGGCAGGTGACCCTCAGTGCTGGGGGGTGGGGGTGCAAGGGGACATGAGTGGGCCATGAGTGGGGCCAGCTCGCAGGTGCCCGGCACTGTTGGAGGGTGGGGGTGCAAGGGGACATGAGTGGGGGCCTGTGCTGGGGGGTGGGTGTGCAAGGGGACATGAGTGGGGGGCCTGCAGGCAGGTGCCCTGCACTGCTGGGGGTTGGGGGTGCAAGGGGACATGAGTGGGGATCTGTTGGCAGGTGCCCCTCAGTGCTGGGGGGTGGGTGTGCAAGGGGACATGAGTGGGGGCCTACTGGCAGGTGTCCCTCAGTGCTGGGGGGTGGGGGGCAAGGGGACATGAGTGGGACACGAGTGGGGGCCTGCTGGCAGGTGCCCTGCACTGCTGGTGGGTGGGGGTGCAATGGGACATGAGTGGGGGCCTGATGGCAGGTGCCCCTCGGTGCTGGGGGGTGGGGGTGCAAGGGGACATGAGTGGGACATGAGTGGGGGCCTGCTGGCGGGTGCCCTGCACTGCTGGGGGCTGGGGGTCAAGGGGACATGGGTGGGGGCCTGTTGGCAGGTGCCCCTCAGTGCTGGGGGGTGGGTGTGCAAGGGGACATGAGTGGGGGGCCTTCTGGCAGGTGCCCTGCACTGCTGGGGGCTGGGGGTCAAGGGGACATGGGTGGGGGCCTGTTGGCAGGTGCCCCTCAGTGCTGGGGGGTGGGTGTGCAAGGGGACATGAGTGGGGGGCCTGCGGGCAGGTGCACTGCACTGCTGGGGGGTGGGGGTGCAAGGGGACATGAGTGGGGGCCTGTTGGCAGGTGCCCTGCACTGCTGGGGGGTGGGGTGCAATGGGACATGAGTGGGGGCCTGCTGGCAGGTGCCCTGCACTGCTGGGGGGTGGAGTGCAGGGGACATGAGTGGGAGCCTGCTGGCAGGTGCCTCTCAGTGCTGGGGGTGGGGGTGCAAGAGGACATGAGTGGGAGATGAGTGGGGGCCTGCTGGCAGGAGCCCTGCACTGCTGGGGGTGGGTGTGCAAGGGGACATAAGTGAGGGCCTGCTGGCAGGTACCTTGCACTGCTGGGGGGTGGGGGTGCAAGGGGACATTAGTGGGGGCCTGCTGGCAGGTGCCCCTCAGTGCTGGGGAGTGGGGGTGCAAGGGGCCATGAGTGGGACATGAGTGGGGCCCTGCTGGCAGGCGTCCTGCACTGCTGGGGGGTGGAGGTGCAAGGGGACATGAGTGGGGGGCCTGTTGGCAGGTGCCCTGCACTGCTGGGGGTTGGGGGTGCAAGGGGACATGAGTGGGGGCCTGTTGGCAGGTGCCCTGCACTGCTGGTGGGTGGGGGTGCAATGGGAAATGAGTGGGGGCCTGCTGGCAGGTGCCCTGCACTGCTGGGGGGTGGGTGTGCAAGGGGACATGAGTGGGGGCCTGATGGCAGGTGCCCTTCAGTGCTGGGGGGTGGGGGTGCAAGGGGACATGAATGGGACATGAGTGGGGGCCTGCTGGAAGGTGCCCTGCACTCTTGGGGGTGGCGGTGCAAGGGGACATGAGTGGGGGCCTGCTGGCAGGTGCCTTGCACTGCTGGCGGGTGGGGGTGCAAGGGGACATGAGTGGGGGCCTGCTGGCAGGTGTCCCTCAGTGCTGGTGGGTGGGGGTGTAAGGGGACATGAGTGGGGCATGAGTGGGGGCCTGCTGGCAGGTGCCCTGCACTGCTGGGGGTGGGGGTGCAAGGGGACATGAGTGGGGCCCTGATGGCAAGTGCCCTGCACTGCTGGTGGGTGGGGGTGTAATGGGACATGAGTGGGGGCCTGCTGGCAGGTGCCCTGTACTGCTGGGGAGTGGGTGTGCAAGGGGACATGAGTGGGGGCCTGATGGCAGGTGACCCTCAGTGCTGGGGGGTGGGTGTGCAAGGGGACATGAGTGGGACATGAGTGGGGCCAGCTGGCAGGTGCCCTGCACTGCTGGATGGTGGGGGTGCAAGGGGACATGAGTGGGGGCCTGTTGGCAGGTGCCCCTCAGTGCTGGGGGGTGGGTGTGCATGGATACATGAGTGGGACATGAGTGGGGGCCTGCTGGCAGGTGCCCTGCACTGCTGGGGGGTGGGGGTGCAAGGAGACATGAGTGGGGGCCTGTTGGTAGGTGCCCCTCAGTGCTGGGGGTTGGGTGTGCAAGGAGACATGAGTGGGGGGCCTGCAGGCAGGTGCCCTGCACTGCTGGGGGTTGGGGGTGAAAGGGGACATGAGTGGGGGCCTGTTGGCAGGTGCCCCTCAGTGCTGGGGGGTGGGTGTGCAAGGGGACATGAGTGGGGGGCCTGCGGGCAGGTGCCCTGCACTGCTGGGGGGTGGGGGTGCAAGGGGACATGAG
Organism: Ambystoma mexicanum; assembly: GCF_040938575.1. Lineage (NCBI taxonomy): Eukaryota > Metazoa > Chordata > Amphibia > Caudata > Ambystomatidae > Ambystoma > Ambystoma mexicanum. Next base: position 697,868,649 of record NC_090935.1, on the reverse strand, counting down.
TAGGGGCCTGCTGGCAGGTGCCCTGCACTGCTGGGGGGTGGGGGTGCAATGGGACATGAGTGGGGGGGCTGCTGGCAGGTGCCCTGCACTGCTGGGGGGTGGGGGTGCAAGGGGACATGAGTGGGGGCCTGCTGGCAGGTGCTCTGCACTGCTGGTGGGTGGGGGTGCAATGGGACATAAGTGGGGGCCTGCTGGCAGGTGCCCTGCACTGCTGGGGGGTGGGTGTGCAAGGGGACATGAGTGGGGGCCTGATGGCAGGTGCCCTTCAGTGCTGGGGGGTGGGGGTGCAAGGGGACATGAATGGGACATGAGTGGGGGCCTGCTGGCAGGTGCCCTGCACTGCTGGGGTTGGGGGTGCAAGGGGACATGAGTGGGGGCCTGCTGGCAGGTGCCCTGCACTGTTGGGGGTGGCGGTGCAAGGGGACATGAGTGGGGGCCTGCTGGCAGGTACCTTGCACTGCTGGCGGGTGGGGGTGCAAGGGGACATGAGTGGGGGCCTGCTGGCAGGTGTCCCTGAGTGCTGGGGGGTGGGGGTTCAAGGGGACATGAGTGGGGCATGAGTGGGGGCCTGCTGGCAGGTGCCCTACACTGCTGGGGGTGGGGGTGCAAGGGGACATGAGTGGGGCCCTGTTGGCAGGTGCCCTGCACTGCTGGTGGATGGGGGTGCAATGGGACATGAGTGGGGGCCTGCTGGCAGGTGCCCTGTACTGCTGGGGAGTGGGTGTGCAAGGGGACATGAGTGGGGGCCTGATGGCAGGTGACCCTCAGTGCTGGGGGGTGGGGGTGCAAGGGGACATGAGTGGGACATGAGTGGGGCCAGCTGGCAGGTGCCCTGCACTGCTGGAGGGTGGGGGTGCAAGGGGACATGAGTGGGGGCCTGTTGGCAGGTGCCCCTCAGTGCTGGGGTTGGGTGTGCATGGAGACATGAGTGGGACATGAGTGGGGGCCTGCTGGCAGGTGCCCTGCACTGCTGGGGGGTAGGGGTGCAAGGAGACATGAGTGGGGGCCTGTTGGTAGGTGCCCCTCAGTGCTGGGGGTTGGGTGTGCAAGGGGACATGAGTGGGGGGCCTGCAGGAAGGTGCCCTGCACTGCTGGGGGTTGGGGGTACAAGGGGACATGAGTGGGGGCCTGTTGGCAGGTGCCCCTCAGTGCTGGGGGGTGGGTGTGCAAGGGGACATGAGTGGGGGGCCTGCGGGCAGGTGCCCTGCACTGCTGGGGGCTGGGGGTGCAAGGGGACATGAGTTGGGGCCTGCTGGCAGGTGCCCTGCACTGCTGGGGGGTGGGGGTGCAATGGGACATGAGTGGGGGGCCTGCTGGCAGGTGCTCTGCACTGCTGGGGGGTGGGGGTGCAAGGGGACATGAGTGGGGGCCTGCTGGCAGGTGCTCTGCACTGCTGGTGGGTGGGGGTGCAATGGTACATGAGTGGGGGCCTGCTGGCAGGTGCCCTGCACTGCTGGGGGGTGGGTGTGCAAGGGGACATGAGTGTGGGCCTGATGGCAGGTGCCCCTCAGTGCTGAGGGGTGGGGGTGCAAGGGGACATGAGTGGGACATGAGTGGGGGGCCTGCTGGCAGGTGCCCTGCACTGCTGGGGGTTGTGGGTCAAGGGGACATGAGTGGGGGCCTGTTGGCAGGTGCCCCTCAGCGCTGGGGGGTGGGTGTGCAAGGGGACATGATTTCGGGGCCTGCGGGAAGGTGCACTGTACTGCTGGGGGTTGGGGGTGCAAGGGGACATGGGTGGGGGCCTGTTGGCAGGTGCCCTGCACTGCTGGGGGGTGGGGATGCAATGAGACATGAGTGGGGGCCTGCTGGCAGGTGCCCTGCACTGCTGGGGGGTGGGTGTGCAAGGGGACATGAGTGGGAGCCTGCTGGCAGGTGCCTCTCAGTGCTGGGGGATGGGGTGCAAGGGGACATGAGTGGGGGCCTGCTGGCAGGTGCCCCTCAGTGCTGGGGAGTGGGGGTGCAAGGGGACATGAGTGGGACATGAGTGGGACCGTGCTGGCTGGTGTTCTGCACTGCTGGGGGTGGGGGTGCAAGGGGACATGAGTGGGGGCCTGTTGGCAGGTGCCCCTCAGTGCTGGGGGTGGGTGTGCAAGGGGACATGAGTGGGGGGCCTGCTGGCAGGTGCCCTGCACTGCTGGGGGTTGGGGTGCAAGGGGACATCAGTGGGGGCCTGTTGGCAGGTGCCCTGCACTGCTGGTGGGTGGGGGTGCAATGGGACATGAGTGGGGGCCTGCTGGCAGGTGCCCTGCACTGCTGGGGGGTGGGTGTGCAAGGGGACATGAGTGGGGGCCTGATGGCAGGTGCCCTTCAGTGCTGGGGGGTGGGGGTGCAAGGGGATATGAGTGGGACATGAGTGGGGGCCTGCTGGCAGGTGCCCTGCACTGCTGGGGGGTGGGGGTGCAAGGGGACATGAGTGGGGGGCCTGCTGGCAGGTGCCCTGCACTGCTGGGGGTTGGGGTGCAAGGGACATCAGTGGGGGCCTGTTGGCAGGTGCCCTGCACTGCTGGTGGGTGGGGGTGCAATGGGACATGAGTGGGGGCCTGCTGGCAGGTGCCCTGTACTGCTGGGGAGTGGGTGTGCAAGGGGACATGAGGGGGGCCTGATGGCAGGTGACCCTCAGTGCTGGGGGGTGGGGGTGCAAGGGGACATGAGTGGGCCATGAGTGGGGCCAGCTGGCAGGTGCCCGGCACTGTTGGAGGGTGGGGGTGCAAGGGGACATGAGTGGGGGCCTGTGCTGGGGGGTGGGTGTGCAAGGGGACATGAGTGGGGGGCCTGCAGGCAGGTGCCCTGCACTGCTGGGGGTTGGGGGTGCAAGGGGACATGAGTGGGGGTCTGTTGGCAGGTGCCCCTCAGTGCTGGGGGGTGGGTGTGCAAGGGTACATGAGTGGGGGCCTACTGGCAGGTGTCCCTCAGTGCTGGGGGGTGGGGGGCAAGGGGACATGAGTGGGACACGAGTGGGGGCCTGCTGGCAGGTGCCCTGCACTGCTGGTGGGTGGGGGTGCAATGGGACATGAGTGGGGGCCTGATGGCAGGTGCCCCTCGGTGCTGGGGGGTGGGGGTGCAAGGGGATATGAGTGGGACATGAGTGGGGGCCTGCTGGCAGGTGCCCTGCACTGCTGGGGGCTGGGGGTCAAGGGGACATGGGTGGGGGCCTGTTGGCAGGTGCCCCTCAGTGCTGGGGGGTGGGTGTGCAAGGGGACATGAGTGGGGGGCCTGCTGGCAGGTGCCCTGCACTGCTGGGGGCTGGGGGTCAAGGGGACATGGGTGGGGGCCTGTTGGCAGGTGCCCCTCAGTGCTGGGGGGTGGGTGTGCAAGGGGACATGAGTGGGGGGCCTGCGGGCAGGTGCACTGCACTGCTGGGGGGTGGGGGTGCAAGGGGACATGAGTGGGGGCCTGTTGGCAGGTGCCCTGCACTGCTGGGGGGTGGGGTGCAATGGGACATGAGTGGGGGCCTGCTGGCAGGTGCCCTGCACTGCTGGGGGGTGGAGTGCAGGGGACATGAGTGGGAGCCTGCTGGCAGGTGCCTCTCAGTGCTGGGGGTGGGGGTGCAAGAGGACATGAGTGGGAGATGAGTGGGGGCCTGCTGGCAGGAGCCCTGCACTGCTGGGGGTGGGTTTGCAAGGGGACATGTGTGGGGGCCTGCTGGCAGGTACCTTGCACTGCTGGGGGGTGGGGGTGCAAGGGGACATTAGTGGGGGCCTGCTGGCAGGTGCCCCTCAGTGCTGGGGAGTGGGGGTGCAAGGGGCCATGAGTGGGACATGAGTGGGGCCCTGCTGGCAGGCGTCCTGCACTGCTGGGGGGTGGAGGTGCAAGGGGACATGAGTGGGGGGCCTGTTGGCAGGTGCCCTGCACTGCTGGGGGTTGGGGGTGCAAGGGGACATGAGTGGGGGCCTGTTGGCAGGTGCCCTGCACTGCTGGTGGGTGGGGGTGCAATGGGAAATGAGTGGGGGCCTGCTGGCAGGTGCCCTGCACTGCTGGGGGGTGGGTGTGCAAGGGGACATGAGTGGGGGCCTGATGGCAGGTGCCCTTCAGTGCTGGGGGGTGGGGGTGTAAGGGGACATGAATGGGACATGAGTGGGGGCCTGCTGGCAGGTGCCCTGCACTCTTGGGGGTGGCGGTGCAAGGGGACATGAGTGGGGGCCTGCTGGCAGGTGCCTTGCACTGCTGGCGGGTGGGGGTGCAAGGGGACATGAGTGGGGGCCTGCTGGCAGGTGTCCCTCAGTGCTGGGGGGTGGGGGTGCAAGGGGACATGAGTGGGGCATGAGTGGGGGCCTGCTGGCAGGTGCCCTGCACTGCTGGGGGTGGGGGTGCAAGGGGACATGAGTGGGGCCCTGTTGGCAAGTGCCCTGCACTGCTGGTGGGTGGGGGTGCAATGGGACATGAGTGGGGGCCTGCTGGAAGGTGCCCTGTACTGCTGGGGAGTGGGTGTGCAAGGGGACATGAGTGGGGGCCTGATGGCAGGTGACCCTCAGTGCTGGGGGGTGGGTGTGCAAGGGGACATGAGTGGGACATGAGTGGGGCCAGCTGGCAGGTGCCCTGGACTGCTGGAGGGTGGGGGTGCAAGGGGACATGAGTGGGGGCCTGTTGGCAGGTGCCCCTCAGTGCTGGGGGGTGGGTGTGCATGGAGACATGAGTGGGACATGAGTGGGGGCCTGCTGGCAGGTGCCCTGCACTGCTGGGGGGTGGGGGTGCAAGGAGACATGAGTGGGGGCCTGTTGGTAGGTGCCCCTCAGTGCTGGGGGTTGGGTGTGCAAGGAGACATGAGTGGGGGGCCTGCAGGCAGGTGCCCTGCACTGCTGGGGGTTGGGGGTGAAAGGGGACATGAGTGGGGGCCTGTTGGCAGGTGCCCCTCAGTGCTGGGGGGTGGGTGTGCAAGGGGACATGAGTGGGGGGCCTGCGGGCAGGTGCCCTGCATTGCTGGGGGGTGGGGGTGCAAGGGGACATGAGTTGGGGCCTGCTGGCAGGTGCCCTGCACTGCTGGGGGGTGGGGGTGCAATGGGACATGAGTGGGGGGGCTGCTGGCAGGTGCCCTGCACTGCTGGGGGGTGGGGGTGCAAGGGGACATGAGTGGGGGCCTGCTGGCAGGTGCTCTGCACTGCTGGTGGGTGGGGGTGCAATGGTACATGAGTGGGGGCCTGCTGGCAGGTGCCCTGCACTGCTGGGGGGTGGGTGTGCAAGGGGATATGAGTGTGGGCCTGATGGCAGGTGCCCCTCAGTGCTGAGGGGTGGGGGTGCAAGGGGACATGAGTGGGACATGAGTGGGGGGCATGCTGGCAGGTGCCCTGCACTGCTGGGGGTTGTGGGTCAAGGGGACATGAGTGGGGGCCTGTTGGCAGGTGCCCCTCAGCGCTGGGGGGTGGGTGTGCAAGGGGACATGAGTGGGGGGCCTGCGGGAAGGTGCACTGCACTGCTGGGGGTTGGGGGTGCAAGGGGACATGGGTGGGGGCCTGTTGGCAGGTGCCCTGCACTGCTGGGGGGTGGGGATGCAATGAGACATGAGTGGGGGCCTGCTGGCAGGTGCCCTGCACTTCTGGGGGGTGGGTGTGCAAGGGGACATGAGTGGGGGCCTGCTGGCAGGTGCCCCTCAATGCTGGGGAGTGGGGGTGCAAGGGGACATGAGTGGGACATGAGTGGGACCCTGCTGGCAGGTGTTCTGCACTGCTGGGGGTGGGGGTGCAAGGGGACATGAGTGGGGGCCTGTTGGCAGGTGCCCTGCACTGCTGGGGGTTGGGGGTGCAAGGGGACATGAGTGGGGGCCTGTTGGCAGGTGCCCTGCACTGCTGGTGGGTGGGGGTGCAATGGGAAATGAGTGGGGGCCTGCTGGCAGGTGCCCTGCACTGCTGGGGGGTGGGTGTGCAAGGGGACATGAGTGGGGGCCTGATGGCAGGTGCCCTTCAGTGCTGGGGGGTGGGGGTGCAAGGGGACATGAATGGGACATGAGTGGGGGCCTGCTGGCAGGTGCCCTGCACTCTTGGGGGTGGCGGTGCAAGGGGACATGAGTGGGGGCCTGCTGGCAGGTGCCTTGCACTGCTGGCGGGTGGGGGTGCAAGGGGACATGAGTGGGGGCCTGCTGGCAGGTGTCCCTCAGTGCTGGGGGGTGGGGGTGCAAGGGGACATGAGTGGGGCATGAGTGGGGGCCTGCTGGCAGGTGCCCTGCACTGCTGGGGGTGGGGGTGCAAGGGGACATGAGTGGGGCCCTGTTGGCAAGTGCCCTGCACTGCTGGTGGGTGGGGGTGCAATGGGACATGAGTGGGGGCCTGCTGGAAGGTGCCCTGTACTGCTGGGGAGTGGGTGTGCAAGGGGACATGAGTGGGGGCCTGATGGCAGGTGACCCTCAGTGCTGGGGGGTGGGTGTGCAAGGGGACATGAGTGGGACATGAGTGGGGCCAGCTGGCAGGTGCCCTGCACTGCTGGAGGGTGGGGGTGCAAGGGGACATGAGTGGGGGCCTGTTGGCAGGTGCCCCTCAGTGCTGGGGGGTGGGTGTGCATGGAGACATGAGTGGGACATGAGTGGGGGCCTGCTGGCAGGTGCCCTGCACTGCTGGGGGGTGGGGGTGCAAGGAGACATGAGTGGGGGCCTGTTGGTAGGTGCCCCTCAGTGCTGGGGGTTGGGTGTGCAAGGAGACATGAGTGGGGGGCCTGCAGGCAGGTGCCCTGCACTGCTGGGGGTTGGGGGTGAAAGGGGACATGAGTGGGGGCCTGTTGGCAGGTGCCCCTCAGTGCTGGGGGGTGGGTGTGCAAGGGGACATGAGTGGGGGGCCTGCGGGCAGGTGCCCTGCATTGCTGGGGGGTGGGGGTGCAAGGGGACATGAGTTGGGGCCTGCTGGCAGGTGCCCTGCACTGCTGGGGGGTGGGGGTGCAATGGGACATGAGTGGGGGGGCTGCTGGCAGGTGCCCTGCACTGCTGGGGGGTGGGGGTGCAAGGGGACATGAGTGGGGGCCTGCTGGCAGGTGCTCTGCACTGCTGGTGGGTGGGGGTGCAATGGTACATGAGTGGGGGCCTGCTGGCAGGTGCCCTGCACTGCTGGGGGGTGGGTGTGCAAGGGGACATGAGTGTGGGCCTGATGGCAGGTGCCCCTCAGTGCTGAGGGGTGGGGTGCAAGGGGACATGAGTGGGACATGAGTGGGGGGCCTGCTGGCAGGTGCCCTGCACTGCTGGGGGTTGTGGGTCAAGGGGACATGAGTGGGGGCCTGTTGGCAGGTGCCCCTCAGCGCTGGGGGGTGGGTGTGCAAGGGGACATGAGTGGGGGGCCTGCGGGAAGGTGCACTGCACTGCTGGGGGTTGGGGGTGCAAGGGGACATGGGTGGGGGCCTGTTGGCAGGTGCCCTGCACTGCTGGGGGGTGGGGATGCAATGAGACATGAGTGGGGGCCTGCTGGCAGGTGCCCTGCACTGCTGGGGGGTGGGTGTGCAAGGGGACATGAGTGGGGGCCTGCTGGCAGGTGCCCCTCAGTGCTGGGGAGTGGGGGTGCAAGGGGACATGAGTGGGACATGAGTGGGACCCTGCTGGCAGGTGTTCTGCACTGCTGGGGGTGGGGGTGCAAGGGGACATGAGTGGGGGCCTGTTGGCAGGTGCCCCTCAGTGCTGGGGGTGGGTGTGCAAGGGGACATGAGTGGGGGGCCTGCTGGCAGGTGCCCTGCACTGCTGGGGGTTGGGGTGCAAGTGGACATCAGTGGGGGCCTGTTGGCAGGTGCCCTGCACTGCTGGTGGGTGGGGGTGCAATGGGACATGAGTGGGGGCCTGCTGGCAGGTGCCCTGCACTGCTGGGGGGTGGGTGTGCAAGGGGACATGTGTGGGGGCCTAATGGCAGGTGCCCTTCAGTGCTGGGGGGTGGGGGTGCAAGGGGACATGAGTGGGACATGAGTGGGGGCCTGCTGGCAGGTGCCCTGCACTGCTGGGGGGTGGGGGTGCAAGGGGACATGAGTGGGGGCCTGCTGGCAGGTGACCTGCACTGTTGGGGGGTGGCGGTGCAAGGGGACATGAGTGGGGGCCTGCTGGCAGGTGCCTTGCACTGCTGGGGGGTGGGGGTGCAAGGGGACATGAGTGGGGTCCTGCTGGCAGGTGTCCCTCAGTGCTGGGGGTGTGGGGGTGCAAGGGGACATGAGTGGGGGTCTGCTGGCAGGTGCCCCTCAGTGCTGGGGGGTGGGTGTGCAAGGGGACATGGGTGGGGGCCTGTTGGCAGGTGCCCCTCAGTGCTGGGGGGTGGGTGTGCAAGGGGACATGAGTGGGTGGCCTGCGGGCAGGTGCACTGCACTGCTGGGGGGTGGGGGTGCAAGGGGACATGAGTGGGGGCCTGTTGGCAGGTGCCCTGCACTGCTGGTGGGTGGGGGTGCAATGGGACATGAGTGGGGGCCTACTGGCAGATGCCCTGTACTGCTGGGGAGTGGATGTGCAAGGGGACATGAGTGGGGGCCTGATGGCAGGTGCCCTGCACTGCTGGAGGGTGGAGGTGCAAGGGGACATGAATGGGGGCCTGTGCTGGGGGGTGGGTGTGCATGGAGACATGAGTGGGACAAGAGTGGGGGTCTGCTGGCAGGTGCCCTGCACTGCTGGGGGGTGGGGGTGCAAGGGGACATGAGTGGGGGCCTGATGGCAGGTGCCCCTCAGTGCTGAGGGGTGGGGGTGCAAGGGGACATGAGTGGGACATGAGTGGGGGGCATGCTGGCAGGTGCCCTGCACTGCTGGGGGTTGTGGGTCAAGGAGACATGAGTGGGGGCCTGTTGGCAGGTGCCCCTCAGCGCTGGGGGGTGGGTGTGCAAGGGGACATGAGTGGGGGGCCTGCGGGAAGGTGCACTGCACTGCTGGGGGTTGGGGGTGCAAGGGGACATGGGTGGGGGCCTGTTGGCAGGTGCCCTGCACTGCTGGGGGGTGGGGATGCAATGAGACATGAGTGGGGGCCTGCTGGCAGGTGCCCTGCACTGCTGGGGGGTGGGTGTGCAAGGGGACATGAGTGGGGGCCTGCTGGCAGGTGCCCCTCAATGCTGGGGAGTGGGGGTGCAAGGGGACATGAGTGGGACATGAGTGGGACCCTGCTGGCAGGTGTTCTGCACTGCTGGGGGTGGGGGTGCAAGGGGACATGAGTGGGGGCCTGTTGGCAGGTGCCCTGCACTGCTGGGGGTTGGGGGTGCAAGGGGACATGAGTGGGGGCCTGTTGGCAGGTGCCCTGCACTGCTGGTGGGTGGGGGTGCAATGGGAAATGAGTGGGGGCCTGCTGGCAGGTGCCCTGCACTGCTGGGGGGTGGGTGTGCAAGGGGACATGAGTGGGGGCCTGATGGCAGGTGCCCTTCAGTGCTGGGGGGTGGGGGTGCAAGGGGACATGAATGGGACATGAGTGGGGGCCTGCTGGCAGGTGCCCTGCACTCTTGGGGGTGGCGGTGCAAGGGGACATGAGTGGGGGCCTGCTGGCAGGTGCCTTGCACTGCTGGCGGGTGGGGGTGCAAGGGGACATGAGTGGGGGCCTGCTGGCAGGTGTCCCTCAGTGCTGGGGGTGGGGGTGCAAGGGGACATGAGTGGGGCATGAGTGGGGGCCTGCTGGCAGGTGCCCTGCACTGCTGGGGTTGGGGGTGCAAGGGGACATGAGTGGGGCCCTGTTGGCAAGTGCCCTGCACTGCTGGTGGGTGGGGGTGCAATGGGACATGAGTGGGGGCCTGCTGGAAGGTGCCCTGTACTGCTGGGGAGTGGGTGTGCAAGGGGACATGAGTGGGGGCCTGATGGCAGGTGACCCTCAGTGCTGGGGGGTGGGTGTGCAAGGGGACATGAGTGGGACATGAGTGGGGCCAGCTGGCAGGTGCCCTGCACTGCTGGAGGGTGGGGGTGCAAGGGGACATGAGTGGGGGCCTGTTGGCAGGTGCCCCTCAGTGCTGGGGGGTGGGTGTGCATGGAGACATGAGTGGGACATGAGTGGGGGCCTGCTGGCAGGTGCCCTGCACTGCTGGGGGGTGGGGGTGCAAGGAGACATGAGTGGGGGCCTGTTGGTAGGTGCCCCTCAGTGCTGGGGGTTGGGTGTGCAAGGAGACATGAGTGGGGGGCCTGCAGGCAGGTGCCCTGCACTGCTGGGGGTTGGGGGTGAAAGGGGACATGAGTGGGGGCCTGTTGGCAGGTGCCCCTCAGTGCTGGGGGGTGGGTGTGCAAGGGGACATGAGTGGGGGGCCTGCGGGCAGGTGCCCTGCATTGCTGGGGGGTGGGGGTGCAAGGGGACATGAGTTGGGGCCTGCTGGCAGGTGCCCTGCACTGCTGGGGGGTGGGGGTGCAATGGGACATGAGTGGGGGGCTGCTGGCAGGTGCCCTGCACTGCTGGGGGGTGGGGGTGCAAGGGGACATGAGTGGGGGCCTGCTGGCAGGTGCTCTGCACTGCTGGTGGGTGGGGGTGCAATGGTACATGAGTGGGGGCCTGCTGGCAGGTGCCCTGCACTGCTGGGGGGTGGGTGTGCAAGGGGACATGAGTGTGGGCCTGATGGCAGGTGCCCCTCAGTGCTGAGGGGTGGGGTGCAAGGGGACATGAGTGGGACATGAGTGGGGGGCCTGCTGGCAGGTGCCCTGCACTGCTGGGGGTTGTGGGTCAAGGGGACATGAGTGGGGGCCTGTTGGCAGGTGCCCCTCAGCGCTGGGGGGTGGGTGTGCAAGGGGACATGAGTGGGGGGCCTGCGGGAAGGTGCACTGCACTGCTGGGGGTTGGGGGTGCAAGGGGACATGGGTGGGGGCCTGTTGGCAGGTGCCCTGCACTGCTGGGGGGTGGGGATGCAATGAGACATGAGTGGGGGCCTGCTGGCAGGTGCCCTGCACTGCTGGGGGGTGGGTGTGCAAGGGGACATGAGTGGGGGCCTGCTGGCAGGTGCCCCTCAGTGCTGGGGAGTGGGGGTGCAAGGGGACATGAGTGGGACATGAGTGGGACCCTGCTGGCAGGTGTTCTGCACTGCTGGGGGTGGGGGTGCAAGGGGACATGAGTGGGGGCCTGTTGGCAGGTGCCCCTCAGTGCTGGGGGTGGGTGTGCAAGGGGACATGAGTGGGGGGCCTGCTGGCAGGTGCCCTGCACTGCTGGGGGTTGGGGTGCAAGGGGACATCAGTGGGGGCCTGTTGGCAGGTGCCCTGCACTGCTGGTGGGTGGGGGTGCAATGGGACATGAGTGGGGGCCTGCTGGCAGGTGCCCTGCACTGCTGGGGGGTGGGTGTGCAAGGGGACATGAGTGGGGGCCTAATGGCAGGTGCCCTTCAGTGCTGGGGGGTGGGGGTGCAAGGGGACATGAGTGGGACATGAGTGGGGGCCTGCTGGCAGGTGCCCTGCACTGCTGGGGGGTGGGGGTGCAAGGGGACATGAGTGGGGGCCTGCTGGCAGGTGACCTGCACTGTTGGGGGGTGGCGGTGCAAGGGGACATGAGTGGGGGCCTGCTGGCAGGTGCCTTGCACTGCTGGGGGGTGGGGGTGCAAGGGGACATGAGTGGAGTCCTGCTGGCAGGTGTCCCTCAGTGCTGGGGGTGTGGGGGTGCAAGGGGACATGAGTGGGGGTCTGCTGGCAGGTGCCCCTCAGTGCTGGGGGGTGGGTGTGCAAGGGGACATGGGTGGGGGCCTGTTGGCAGGTGCCCCTCAGTGCTGGGGGGTGGGTGTGCAAGGGGACATGAGTGGGTGGCCTGCGGGCAGGTGCACTGCACTGCTGGGGGGTGGGGGTGCAAGGGGACATGAGTGGGGGCCTGTTGGCAGGTGCCCTGCACTGCTGGTGGGTGGGGGTGCAATGGGACATGAGTGGGGGCCTACTGGCAGATGCCCTGTACTGCTGGGGAGTGGATGTGCAAGGGGACATGAGTGGGGGCCTGATGGCAGGTGCCCTGCACTGCTGGAGGGTGGAGGTGCAAGGGGACATGAGTGGGGGCCTGTGCTGGGGGGTGGGTGTGCATGGAGACATGAGTGGGACAAGAGTGGGGGTCTGCTGGCAGGTTCCCTGCACTGCTGGGGGGTGGGGGTGCAAGGGGACATGAGTGGGGGCCTGTTGGCAGGTGCCCCTCAGTGCTGGGGGGTGGGTGTGCAAGGGGACATGAGTGGGGGCCTGCTGGCAGGTGTCCCTCAGTGCTGGGGGTGGGGTGCAAGGGGACATGAGTGGGGCATGAGTGGGGGCCTGCTGGCAGGTGCCCTGCACTGCTGAGGGGTGGGGGTGCAAGGGGACATGAGTGGGGGCCTGTTGGCAGGTGCCCTGCACTGCTGGTGGGTGGGGGTGCAATGGGACATGTTGGGGGCCTGCTGGCAGGTGCCCTGTACTGCTGGGGAGTGGGTGTGCAAGGGGACATGAGGGGGGCCTGATGGCAGGTGACCCTCAGTGCTGGGGAGTGGGGGTGCAAGGGGACATGAGTGGGACATGAGTGGGGCCAGCTGGCAGGTGCCCTGCACTGTTGGAGGGTGGGGGTGCAAGGGGACATGAGTGGGGGCCTGTGCTGGGTGGTGGGTGTGCAAGGGGACATGAGTGGGGGGCCTGCAGGCAGGTGCCCTGCACTGCTGGGGGTTGGGGGGTGCAAGGGGACATGAGTGGGGGCCTGTTGGCAGGTGCCCCTCAGTGGTGGGGGTGGGTGTGCAAGGGGACATGAGTGGGGCCTATTGGCAGGTGTCCCTCAGTGCTGGGGGGTGGGGTGCAAGGGGAAATGAGTGGGACACGAGTGGGGGCCTGCTGGCAGGTGCCCTGCACTGCTGGTGGGTGGGGGTGCAATGGGACATGAGTGGGGGCCTGCTGGCAGGTACCCTGCACTGCTTGGGGGTGGGTGTGCAAGGGGACATGAGTGGGGGCCTGATGGCAGGTGCCCCTCAGTGCTGGGGGGTGGGGGTGCAAGGGGACATGAGTGGGACATGAGTGGGGGCCATCTGGCAGGTGCCCTGTACTGCTTGGGGGTGGGGGTGCAACGGGACATGAGTGGGGGCCTGTTGGCAGGTGCCCCTCAGTGCTGGGGGGTGGGTGTGCAAGGAGACATGAGTGGGACATGAGTGGGGGCCTGCTGGCAGGTGCCCTGCACTGCTGGGGGGTGGGGGTGCAAAGGGACATGAGTGGGGGCCTGCTGGCAGGTGTCCCTCAGTACTGGGGGCTGTGGTGCAAGGGGACATGAGTGGGACATGAGTGGGAGCCTGCTGGCAGGTGCCCTGCACTGCTGGTGGGTGGGGGTGCAATGGGACATGAGTGGGGGCCTGTTGGCAGGTGCCTTGCACTGCTTGGGGTGGGTGTGCAAGGGAACATGAGTGGGGACCTGATGGCAGGTGCCCCTCAGTGCTGGGGGGTGGGGGTACAAGGGGACATGAGTGGGACATGAGTGGGGGCCATCTGGCAGGTGCCCTGCACTGCTTGGGGGAGGGGTGCAAGGGGACATGAGTGGGGGCCTGTTGGCAGCTGCCCCTCAGTGCTGGGGGGGCCCTGCACTACTGGGGGGTGGATGTGCAAGGGGACATGAGTGGGGGGCCTGCTGGCAGGTGCCCTGCACTGCTGGGGGTTGGAGGTCAAGGGGACATGGGTGGGGGCTTGTTGGCAGGTGCCCCTCAGTGCTGGGGGGTGGGTGTGCAAGGGGACATGAGTGGGGGGCCTGCGGGCAGGTGCACTGCACTGCTGGGGGGTGGGGGTGCAAGGGGACATGAGTGGGGGCCTTTTGGAAGGTGCCCTGCACTGCTGGGGGGTGGGGTGCAATGGGACATGAGTGGGGGCCTGCTGTCAGGTGCCCTGCACTGCTGGGGGATGGAGTGCAGGGGACATGAGTGGGAGCCTGCTGGCAGGTGCCTCTCAGTGCTGGGGGTGGGGGTGCAAGAGGACATGAGTGGGAGATGAGTGGGGGCCTGCTGGCAGGAGCCCTGCACTGCTGGGGGTGGGTGTGCAAGGGGACATGAGTGGGGGCCTGCTGGCAGGTACCTTGCACTGCTGGAGGGTGGGGGTGCAAGGGGACATTAGTGGGGGCCTGCTGGCAGGTGCCCCTCAGTGCTGGGGAGTGGGGGTGCAAGGGGCCATGAGTGGGACATGAGTGGGGCCCTGCTGGCAGGCGTCCTGCACTGCTGGGGGGTGGAGGTGCAAGGGGACATGAGTGGGGGCCTGTTGGCAGGTGCCCTGCACTGCTGGGGGTTGGGGGTGCAAGGGGACATGAGTGGGGGCCTGTTGGCAGGTGCCCTGCACTGCTGGTGGGAGGGGGTGCAATGGAAAATGAGTGGGGGCCTGCTGGCAGGTGCCCTGCACTGCTGGGGGGTGGGTGTGCAAGGGGACATGAGTGGGGGCCTGATGGCAGGTGCCCTTCAGTGCTGGGGGGTGGGGGTGCAAGGGGACATGAATGGGACATGAGTGGGGGCCTGCTGGCAGGTGCCCTGCACTCTTGGGGGTGGCGGTGCAAGGGGACATGAGTGGGGGCCTGCTGGCAGGTGCCTTGCACTGCTGGCGGGTGGGGGTGCAAGGGGACATGAGTGGGGGCCTGCTGGCAGGTGTCCCTCAGTGCTGGGGGGTGGGGGTGCAAGGGGACATGAGTGGGGCATGAGTGGGGGCCTGCTGGCAGGTGCCCTGCACTGCTGGGGGTGGGGGTGCAAGGGGACATGAGTGGGGCCCTGTTGGCAAGTGCCCTGCACTGCTGGTGGGTGGGGGTGCAATGGACATGAGTGGGGGCCTGCTGGAAGGTGCCCTGTACTGCTGGGGAGTGGTTGTGCAAGAGGACATGAGTGGGGGCCTGATGGCAGGTGACCCTCAGTGCTGGGGGGTGGGTGTGCAAGGGGACATGAGTGGGACATGAGTGGGGCCAGCTGGCAGGTGCCCTGCACTGCTGGAGGTTGGGGGTGCAAGGGGACATGAGTGGGGGCCTGTTGGCAGGTGCCCCTCAGTGCTGGGGGGTGGGTGTGCATGGAGACATGAGTGGGACATGAGTGGGGGCCTGCTGGCAGGTGCCCTGCACTGCTGGGGGGTGGGGGTGCAAGGAGACATGAGTGGGGGCCTGTTGGTAGGTGCCCCTCAGTGCTGGGGGTTTGGTGTGCAAGGAGACATGAGTGGGGGGCCTGCAGGCAGGTGCCCTGCACTGCTGGGATTTGGGGGTGAAAGGGGACATGAGTGGGGGCCTGTTGGCAGGTGCCCCTCAGTGCTGGGGGGTGGGTGTGCAAGGGGACATGAGTGGGGGGCCTGCGGGCAGGTGCCCTGCACTGCTGGGGGGTGGGCGTGCAAGGGGACATGAGTTGGGGCCTGCTGGCAGGTGCCCTGCACTGCTGGGGGGTGGGGGTGCAATGCGACATGAGTGGGGGGGCTGCTGGCAGGTGCCCTGCACTGCTGGGGGGTGGGGGTGCAAGGGGACATGAGTGGGGGCCTGCTGGCAGGTGCTCTGCACTGCTGGTGGGTGGGGGTGCAATGGTACATGAGTGGGGGCCTGCTGGCAGGTGCCCTGCACTGCTGGGGGGTGGGTGTGCAAGGGGACATGAGTGTGGGCCTGATGGCAGGTGCCCCTCAGTGCTGAGGGGTGGGGGTGCAAGGGGACATGAGTGGGACATGAGTGGGGGGCCTGCTGGCAGGTGCCCTGCACTGCTGGGGGTTGTGGGTCAAGGGGACATGAGTGGGGGCCTGTTGGCAGGTGCCCCTCAGCGCTGGGGGGTGGGTGTGCAAGGGGACATGAGTGGGGGGCCTGCGGGAAGGTACACTGCACTGCTGGGGGTTGGGGGTGCAAGGGGACATGGGTGGGGGCCTGTTGGCAGGTGCCCTGCACTGCTGGGGGGTGGGGATGCAATGAGACATGAGTGGGGGCCTGCTGGCAGGTGCCCTGCACTGCTGGGGGGTGGGTGTGCAAGGGGACATGAGTGGGGGCCTGCTGGCAGGTGCCCCTCAGTGCTGGGGAGTGGGGGTGCAAGGGGGCATGAGTGGGACATGAGTGGGACCCTGCTGGCAGGTGTTCTGCACTGCTGGGGGTGGGGGTGCAAGGGGACATGAGTGGGGGCCTGTTGGCAGGTGCCCCTCAGTGCTGGGGGTGGGTGTGCAAGGGGACATGAGTGGGGGGCCTGCTGGCAGGTGCCCTGCACTGCTGGGGGTTGGGGTGCAAGGGGACATCAGTGGGGGCCTGTTGGCAGGTGCCCTGCACTGCTGGTGGGTGGGGGTGCAATGGGACATGAGTGGGGGCCTGCTGGCAGGTGCCCTGCACTGCTGGGGGGTGGGTGTGCAAGGGGACATGAGTGGGGGCCTAATGGCAGGTGCCCTTCAGTGCTGGGGGGTGGGGGTGCAAGGGGACATGAGTGGGACATGAGTGGGGGCCTGCTGGCAGGTGCCCTTCAGTGCTGGGGGGTGGGGGTGCAAGGGGACATGAGTGGGGGCCTGCTGGCAGGCGACCTGCACTGTTGGGGGGTGGCGGTGCAAGGGGACATGAGTGGGGGCCTGCTGGCAGGTGCCTTGCACTGCTGGGGGGTGGGGGTGCAAGGGGACATGAGTGGGGTCCTGCTGGCAGGTGTCCCTCAGTGCTGGGGGGGTGGGGGTGCAAGGGGACATGAGTGGGGGTCTGCTGGCAGGTGCCCCTCAGTGCTGGGGGGTGGGTGTGCAAGGGGACATGGGTGGGGGCCTGTTGGCAGGTGCCCCTCAGTGCTGGGGGGTGGGTGTGCAAGGGGACATGAGTGGGGGGCCTGCGGGCAGGTGCACTGCACTGCTGGGGGGTGGGGGTGCAAGGGGACATGAGTGGGGGCCTGTTGGCAGGTGCCCTGCACTGCTGGTGGGTGGGGGTGCAATGGGACATGAGTGGGGGCCTACTGGCAGATGCCCTGTACTGCTGGGGAGTGGATGTGCAAGGGGACATGAGTGGGGGCCTGATGGCAGGTGCCCTGCACTGCTGGAGGGTGGAGGTGCAAGGGGACATGAGTGGGGGCCTGTGCTGGGGGGTGGGTGTGCATGGAGACATGAGTGGGACATGAGTGGGGGTCTGCTGGCAGGTGCCCTGCACTGCTGGGGGGTGGGGGTGCAAGGGGACATGAGTGGGGGCCTGTTGGCAGGTGCCCCTCAGTGCTGGGGGGTGGGTGTGCAAGGGGACATGAGTGGGGGCCTGCTGGCAGGTGTCCCTCAGTGCTGGGGGGTGGGGGGCAAGGGGACATGAGTGGGACACGAGTGGGGGCCTGCTGGCAGGTGCCCTGCACTGCTGGTGGGTGGGGGTGCAATGGGACATGAGTGGGGGCCTGATGGCAGGTGCCCCTCGGTGCTGGGGGGTGGGGGTGCAAGGGGACATGAGTGGGACATGAGTGGGGGCCTGCTG
Organism: Ambystoma mexicanum; assembly: GCF_040938575.1. NCBI lineage: Eukaryota > Metazoa > Chordata > Amphibia > Caudata > Ambystomatidae > Ambystoma > Ambystoma mexicanum. The sequence continues at coordinate 697,851,448 of NC_090935.1, read as the reverse complement.
GCAGGTGCCCTGCACTGCTGGGGGCTGGGGGTCAAGGGGACATGGGTGGGGGCCTGTTGGCAGGTGCCCCTCAGTGCTGGGGGGTGGGTGTGCAAGGGGACATGAGTGGGGGGCCTGCTGGCTGGTGCCCTGCACTGCTGGGGGCTGGGGGTCAAGGGGACATGGGTGGGGGCCTGTTGGCAGGTGCCCCTCAGTGCTGGGGGGTGGGTGTGCAAGGGGACATGAGTGGGGGGCCTGCGGGCAGGTGCACTGCACTGCTGGGGGGTGGGGGTGCAAGGGGACATGAGTGGGGGCCTGTTGGCAGGTGCCCTGCACTGCTGGGGGGTGGGGTGCAATGGGACATGAGTGGGGGCCTGCTGGCAGGTGCCCTGCGCTGCTGGGGGGTGGAGTGCAGGGGACATGAGTGGGAGCCTGCTGGCAGGTGCCTCTCAGTGCTGGGGGTGGGGGTGCAAGAGGACATGAGTGGGAGATGAGTGGGGGCCTGCTGGCAGGAGCCCTGCACTGCTGGGGGTGGGTGTGCAAGGGGACATGAGTGGGGGCCTGCTGGCAGGTACATAACACTGCTGGGGGGTGGGGGTGCAAGGGGACATTAGTGGGGGCCTGCTGGCAGGTGCCCCTCAGTGCTGGGGAGTGGGGGTGCAAGGGGCCATGAGTGGGACATGAGTGGGGCCCTGCTGGCAGGCGTCCTGCACTGCTGGGGGGTGGAGGTGCAAGGGGACATGAGTGGGGGGCCTGTTGGCAGGTGCCCTGCACTGCTGGGGGTTGGGGGTGCAAGGGGACATGAGTGGGGGCCTGTTGGCAGGTGCCCTGCACTGCTGGTGGGTGGGGGTGCAATGGGAAATGAGTGGGGGCCTGCTGGCAGGTGCCCTGCACTGCTGGGGGGTGGGTGTGCAAGGGGACATGAGTGGGGGCCTGATGGCAGGTGCCCTTCAGTGCTGGGGGGTGGGGGTGCAAGGGGACATGAATGGGACATGAGTGGGGGCCTGCCTGCAGGTGCCCTGCACTCTTGGGGGTGGCGGTGCAAGGGGACATGAGTGGGGGCCTGCTGGCAGGTGCCTTGCACTGCTGGCGGGTGGGGGTGCAAGGGGACATGAGTGGGGGCCTGCTGGCAGGTGTCCCTCAGTGCTGGGGGGTGGGGGTGCAAGGGGACATGAGTGGGGCATGAGTGGGGGCCTGCTGGCAGGTGCCCTGCACTGCTGGGGGTGGGGGTGCAAGGGGACATGAGTGGGGCCCTGTTGGCAAGTGCCCTGCACTGCTGGTGGGTGGGGGTGCAATGGGACATGAGTGGGGGCCTGCTGGCAGGTGCCCTGTACTGCTGGGGAGTGGGTGTGCAAGGGGACATGAGTGGGGGCCTGATGGCAGGTGACCCTCAGTGCTGGGGGGTGGGTGTGCAAGGGGACATGAGTGGGACATGAGTGGGGCCAGCTGGCAGGTGCCCTGCACTGCTGGAGGGTGGGGGTGCAAGGGGACATGAGTGGGGGCCTGTTGGCAGGTGCCCCTCAGTGCTGGGGGGTGGGTGTGCATGGAGACATGAGTGGGACATGAGTGGGGGCCTGCTGGCAGGTGCCCTGCACTGCTGGGGGGTGGGGGTGCAAGGAGACATGAGTGGGGGCCTGTTGGTAGGTGCCCCTCAGTGCTGGGGGTTGGTTGTGCAAGGAGACATGAGTGGGGGGCCTGGAGGCAGGTGCCCTGCACTGCTGGGGGTTGGGGGTGAAAGGGGACATGAGTGGGGGCCTGTTGGCAGGTGCCCCTCAGTGCTGGGGGGTGGGTGTGCAAGGGGACATGAGTGGGGGGCCTGCGGGCAGGTGCCCTGTACTGCTGGGGGGTGGGGGTGCAAGGGGACATGAGTTGGGGCCTGCTGGCAGGTGCCCTGCACTGCTGGGGGGTGGGGGTGCAATGGGACATGAGTGGGGGGGCTGCTGGCAGGTGCCCTGCACTGCTGGGGGGTGGGGGTGCAAGGGGACATGAGTGGGGGCCTGCTGGCAGGTGCTCTGCACTGCTGGTGGGTGGGGGTGCACTGGGACATGAGTGGGGGCCTGCTGGCAGGTGCCCTGCACTGCTGGGGGGTGGGTGTGCAAGGGGACATGAGTGGGGGCCTGATGGCAGGTGCCCTTCAGTGCTGGGGGGTGGGGGTGCAAGGGGACATGAGTGGGGGCCTGCTGGCAGGTGCCCTGCACTGCTGGGGGCTGGGGGTCAAGGGGACATGGGTGGGGGCCTGTTGGCAGGTGCCCCTCAGTGCTGGGGGGTGGGTGTGCAAGGGGACATGAGTGGGGGGCCTGCTGGCAGGTGCCCTGCACTGCTGGGGGCTGGGGGTCAAGGGGACATGGGTGGGGGCCTGTTGGCAGGTGCCCCTCAGTGCTGGGGGGTGGGTGTGCAAGGGGACATGAGTGGGGGGCCTGCGGGCAGGTGCACTGCACTGCTGGGGGGTGGGGGTGCAAGGGGACATGAGTGGGGGCCTGTTGGCAGGTGCCCTGCACTGCTGGGGGGTGGGGTGCAATGGGACATGAGTGGGGGCCTGCTGGCAGGTGCCCTGCGCTGCTGGGGGGTGGAGTGCAGGGGACATGAGTGGGAGCCTGCTGGCAGGTGCCTCTCAGTGCTGGGGGTGGGGGTGCAAGAGGACATGAGTGGGAGATGAGTGGGGGCCTGCTGGCAGGAGCCCTGCACTGCTGGGGGTGGGTGTGCAAGGGGACATGAGTGGGGGCCTGCTGGCAGGTACCTTACACTGCTGGGGGGTGGGGGTGCAAGGGGACATTAGTGGGGGCCTGCTGGCAGGTGCCCCTCAGTGCTGGGGAGTGGGGGTGCAAGGGGCCATGAGTGGGACATGAGTGGGGCCCTGCTGGCAGGCGTCCTGCACTGCTGGGGGGTGGAGGTGCAAGGGGACATGAGTGGGGGGCCTGTTGGCAGGTGCCCTGCACTGCTGGGGGTTGGGGGTGCAAGGGGACATGAGTGGGGGCCTGTTGGCAGGTGCCCTGCACTGCTGGTGGGTGGGGGTGCAATGGGAAATGAGTGGGGGCCTGCTGGCAGGTGCCCTGCACTGCTGGGGGGTGGGTGTGCAAGGGGACATGAGTGGGGGCCTGATGGCAGGTGCCCTTCAGTGCTGGGGGGTGGGGGTGCAAGGGGACATGAATGGGACATGAGTGGGGGCCTGCTGGCAGGTGCCCTGCACTCTTGGGGGTGGCGGTGCAAGGGGACATGAGTGGGGGCCTGCTGGCAGGTGCCTTGCACTGCTGGCGGGTGGGGGTGCAAGGGGACATGAGTGGGGGCCTGCTGGCAGGTGTCCCTCAGTGCTGGGGGGTGGGGGTGCAAGGGGACATGAGTGGGGCATGAGTGGGGGCCTGCTGGCAGGTGCCCTGCACTGCTGGGGGTGGGGGTGCAAGGGGACATGAGTGGGGCCCTGTTGGCAAGTGCCCTGCACTGCTGGTGGGTGGGGGTGCAATGGGACATGAGTGGGGGCCTGCTGGCAGGTGCCCTGTACTGCTGGGGAGTGGGTGTGCAAGGGGACATGAGTGGGGGCCTGATGGCAGGTGACCCTCAGTGCTGGGGGGTGGGTGTGCAAGGGGACATGAGTGGGACATGAGTGGGGCCAGCTGGCAGGTGCCCTGCACTGCTGGAGGGTGGGGGTGCAAGGGGACATGAGTGGGGGCCTGTTGGCAGGTGCCCCTCAGTGCTGGGGGGTGGGTGTGCATGGAGACATGAGTGGGACATGAGTGGGGGCCTGCTGGCAGGTGCCCTGCACTGCTGGGGGGTGGGGGTGCAAGGAGACATGAGTGGGGGCCTGTTGGTAGGTGCCCCTCAGTGCTGGGGGTTGGTTGTGCAAGGAGACATGAGTGGGGGGCCTGGATCAGGTGCCCTGCACTGCTGGGGGTTGGGGGTGAAAGGGGACATGAGTGGGGGCCTGTTGGCAGGTGCCCCTCAGTGCTGGGGGGTGGGTGTGCAAGGGGACATGAGTGGGGGCCTGCGGGCAGGTGCCCTGTACTGCTGGGGGGTGGGGGTGCAAGGGGACATGAGTTGGGGCCTGCTGGCAGGTGCCCTGCACTGCTGGGGGGTGGGGGTGCAATGGGACATGAGTGGGGGGGGCTGCTGGCAGGTGCCCTGCACTGCTGGGGGGTGGGGGTGCAAGGGGACATGAGTGGGGCCTGCTGGCAGGTGCTCTGCACTGCTGGTGGGTGGGGGTGCACTGGGACATGAGTGGGGGCCTGCTGGCAGGTGCCCTGCACTGCTGGGGGGTGGGTGTGCAAGGGGACATGAGTGGGGGCCTGATGGCAGGTGCCCTTCAGTGCTGGGGGGTGGGGGTGCAAGGGGACATGAATGGGACATGAGTGGGGGCCTGCTGGCAGGTGCCCTGCACTGCTGGGGGGTGGGGGTGCAAGGGGACATGAGTGGGGGCCTGCTGGCAGGTGCCCTGCACTGTTGGGGGTGGCGGTGCAAGGGGACATAAGTGGGGGCCTGCTGGCAGGTACCTTGCACTGCTGGCGGGTGGGGGTGCAAGGGGACATGAGTGGGGGCCTGCTGGCAGGTGTCCCTGAGTGCTGGGGGGTGGGGGTGCAAGGGGACATGAGTGGGGCATGAGTGGGGGCCTGCTGGCAGGTGCCCTACACTGCTGGGGGTGGGGGTGCAAGGGGACATGAGTGGGGCCCTGTTGGCAGGTGCCCTGCACTGCTGGTGGGTGGGGGTGAAATGGGACATGAGTGGGGGCCTGCTGGCAGGTGCCCTGTACTGCTGGGGAGTGGGTGTGCAAGGGGACATGAGTGGGGGCCTGATGGCAGGTGACCCATAGTGCTGGGGGGTGGGGTGCAAGGGGACATGAGTGGGACATGAGTGGGGCCAGCTGGCAGGTGCCCTGCACTGCTGGAGGGTGGGGGTGCAAGGGGACATGAGTGGGGGCCTGTTGGCAGGTGCCCCTCAGTGCTGGGGGGTGGGTGTGCATGGAGACATGAGTGGGACATGAGTGGGGGCCTGCTGGCAGGTGCCCTGCACTGCTGGGGGGTGGGGGTGCAAGGAGACATGGGTGGGGGCCTGTTGGTAGGTGCCCCTCAGTGCTGGGGGTTGGGTGTGCAAGGGGACATGAGTGGGCGGCCTGCAGGCAGGTGCCCTGCACTGCTGGGGGTTGGGGGTGCAAGGGGACATGAGTGGGGGCCTGTTGGCAGGTGCCCCTCAGTGCTGGGGGGTGGGTGTGCAAGGGGACATGAGTGGGGGGCCTGCGGGCAGGTGCCCTGCACTGCTGGGGGCTGGGGGTGCAAGGGGACATGAGTTGGGGCCTGCTGGCAGGTGCCCTGCACTGCTGGGGGGTGGGGGTGCAATGGGACATGAGTGGGGGCCTGCTGGCAGGTGCTCTGCACTGCTGGGGGGTGGGGGTGCAAGGGGACATGAGTGGGGGCCTGCTGGCAGGTGCTCTGCACTGCTGGTGGGTGGGGGTGCAATGGTACATGAGTGGGGGCCTGCTGGCAGGTGCCCTGCACTGCTGGGGGGTGGGTGTGCAAGGGGACATGAGTGTGGGCCTGATGGCAGGTGCCCTCAGTGCTGAGGGGTGGGGGTGCAAGGGGACATGAGTGGGACATGAGTGGGGGGCCTGCTGGCAGGTGCCCTGCACTGCTGGGGGTTGTGGGTCAAGGGGACATGAGTGGGGCCTGTTGGCAGGTGCCCCTCAGCGCTGGGGGGTGGGTGTGCAAGGGGACATGATTTCGGGGCCTGCGGGAAGGTGCACTGTACTGCTGGGGGTTGGGGGTGCAAGGGGACATGGGTGGGGGCCTGTTGGCAGGTGCCCTGCACTGCTGGGGGGTGGGGATGCAATGAGACATGAGTGGGGGCCTGCTGGCAGGTGCCCTGCACTGCTGGGGGGTGGGTGTGCAAGGGGACATGAGTGGGAGCCTGCTGGCAGGTGCCTCTCAGTGCTGGGGGATGGGGTGCAAGGGGACATGAGTGGGGGCCTGCGGGCAGGTGCCCCTCAGTGCTGGGGAGTGGGGGTGCAAGGGGACATGAGTGGGACATGAGTGGGACCGTGCTGGCTGGTGTTCTGCACTGCTGGGGGTGGGGGTGCAAGGGGACATGAGTGGGGGCCTGTTGGCAGGTGCCCCTCAGTGCTGGGGGTGGGTGTGCAAGGGGACATGAGTGGGGGGCCTGCTGGCAGGTGCCCTGCACTGCTGGGGGTTGGGGTGCAAGGGGACATCAGTGGGGGCCTGTTGGCAGGTGCCCTGCACTGCTGGTGGGTGGGAGTGCAATGGGACATGAGTGGGGGCCTGCTGGCAGGTGCCCTGCACTGCTGGGGGGTGGGTGTGCAAGGGGACATGAGTGGGGGCCTGATGGCAGGTGCCCTTCAGTGCTGGGGGGTGGGGGTGCAAGGGGACATGAGTGGGACATGAGTGGGGGCCTGCTGGCAGGTGCCCTGCACTGCTGGGGGGTGGGGGTGCAAGGGGACATGAGTGGGGGGCCTGCTGGTCGGTGCCCTGCACTGCTGGGGGTTGGGGTGCAAGGGACATCAGTGGGGGCCTGTTGGCAGGTGTCCTGCACTGCTGGTGGGTGGGGGTGCAATGGGACATGAGTGGGGGCCTGCTGGCAGGTGCCCTGCACTGCTGGTGAGTGGGGGTGCAATGGGACATGAGTGGGGGCCTGCTGGCAGGTGCCCTGTACTGCTGGGGAGTGGGTGTGCAAGGGGACATGAGGGGGGCCTGATGGCAGGTGACCCTCAGTGCTGGGGGGTGGGGGTGCAAGGGGACATGAGTGGGCCATGAGTGGGGCCAGCTGGCAGGTGCCCGGCACTGTTGGAGGGTGGGGGTGCAAGGGGACATGAGTGGGGGCCTGTGCTGGGCGGTGGGTGTGCAAGGGGACATGAGTGGGGGGCCTGCAGGCAGGTGCCCTGCACTGCTGGGGGTTGGGGGTGCAAGGGGACATGAGTGGGGGTCTGTTGGCAGGTGCCCCTCAGTGCTGGGGGGTGGGTGTGCAAGGGTACATGAGTGGGGGCCTACTGGCAGGTGTCCCTCAGTGCTGGGGGGTGGGGGGCAAGGGGACATGAGTGGGACACGAGTGGGGGCCTGCTGGCAGGTGCCCTGCACTGCTGGTGGGTGGGGGTGCAATGGGACATGAGTGGGGGCCTGATGGCAGGTGCCCCTCGGTGCTGGGGGGTGGGGGTGAAAGGGGACATGAGTGGGACATGAGTGGGGGCCTGCTGGCAGGTGCCCTGCACTGCTGGGGGCTGGGGGTCAAGGGGACATGGGTGGGGGCCTGTTGGCAGGTGCCCCTCAGTGCTGGGGGGTGGGTGTGCAAGGGGACATGAGTGGGGGGCCTGCTGGCAGGTGCCCTGCACTGCTGGGGGCTGGGGGTCAAGGGGACATGGGTGGGGGCCTGTTGGCAGGTGCCCCTCAGTGCTGGGGGGTGGGTGTGCAAGGGGACATGAGTGGGGGGCCTGCGGGCAGGTGCACTGCACTGCTGGGGGTGGGGGTGCAAGGGGACATGAGTGGGGGCCTGTTGGCAGGTGCCCTGCACTGCTGGGGGGTGGGGTGCAATGGGACATGAGTGGGGGCCTGCTGGCAGGTGCCCTGCACTGCTGGGGGGTGGAGTGCAGGGGACATGAGTGGGAGCCTGCTGGCAGGTGCCTCTCAGTGCTGGGGGTGGGGGTGCAAGAGGACATGAGTGGGAGATGAGTGGGAGCCTGCTGGCAGGAGCCCTGCACTGCTGGGGGTGGGTGTGCAAGGGGACATGAGTGGGGGCCTGCTGGCAGGTACCTTGCACTGCTGGGGGGTGGGGGTGCAAGGGGACATTAGTGGGGGCCTGCTGGCAGGTGCCCCTCAGTGCTGGGGAGTGGGGGTGCAAGGGGCCATGAGTGGGACATGAGTGGGGCCCTGCTGGCAGGCGTCCTGCACTGCTGGGGGGTGGAGGTGCAAGGGGACATGAGTGGGGGGCCTGTTGGCAGGTGCCCTGCACTGCTGGGGGTTGGGGGTGCAAGGGGACATGAGTGGGGGCCTGTTGGCAGGTGCCCTGCACTGCTGGTGGGTGGGGGTGCAATGGGAAATGAGTGGGGGCCTGCTGGCAGGTGCCCTGCACTGCTGGGGGGTGGGTGTGCAAGGGGACATGAGTGGGGGCCTGATGGCAGGTGCCCTTCAGTGCTGGGGGGTGGGGGTGCAAGGGGACATGAATGGGACATGAGTGGGGGCCTGCTGGCAGGTGCCCTGCACTCTTGGGGGTGGCGGTGCAAGGGGACATGAGTGGGGGCCTGCTGGCAGGTGCCTTGCACTGCTGGCGGGTGGGGGTGCAAGGGGACATGAGTGGGGGCCTGCTGGCAGGTGTCCCTCAGTGCTGGGGGGTGGGGGTGCAAGGGGACATGAGTGGGGCATGAGTGGGGGCCTGCTGGCAGGTGCCCTGCACTGCTGGGGGTGGGGGTGCAAGGGGACATGAGTGGGGCCCTGTTGGCAAGTGCCCTGCACTGCTGGTGGGTGGGGGTGCAATGGGACATGAGTGGGGGCCTGCTGGAAGGTGCCCTGTACTGCTGGGGAGTGGGTGTGCAAGGGGACATGAGTGGGGGCCTGATGGCAGGTGACCCTCAGTGCTGGGGGGTGGGTGTGCAAGGGGACATGAGTGGGACATGAGTGGGGCCAGCTGGCAGGTGCCCTGCACTGCTGGAGGGTGGGGGTGCAAGGGGACATGAGTGGGGGCCTGTTGGCAGGTGCCCCTCAGTGCTGGGGGGTGGGTGTGCATGGAGACATGAGTGGGACATGAGTGGGGGCCTGCTGGCAGGTGCCCTGCACTGCTGGGGGGTGGGGGTGCAAGGGGACATGAGTGGGGGCCTGTTGGTAGGTGCCCCTCAGTGCTGGGGGTTGGGTGTGCAAGGAGACATGAGTGGGGGGCCTGCAGGCAGGTGCCCTGCACTGCTGGGGGTTGGGGGTGAAAGGGGACATGAGTGGGGGCCTGTTGGCAGGTGCTCTCAGTGCTGGGGGGTGGGTGTGCAAGGGGACATGAGTGGGGGGCCTGCGGGCAGGTGCCCTGCACTGCTGGGGGGTGGGTGTGCAAGGGGACATGAGTGGGGGGCCTGCGGGCAGGTGCCCTGCACTGCTGGGGGGTGTGGGTGCAAGGGGACATGAGTTGGGGCCTGCTGGCAGGTGCCCTGCACTGCTGGGGGGTGGGGGTGCAATGGGACATGAGTGGGGGCCTGCTGGCAGGTGCCCTGCACTGCTGGGGGGTGGGTGTGCAAGGGGACATGAGTGTGGGCCTGATGGCAGGTGCCCCTCAGTGCTGAGGGGTGGGGGTGCAAGGGGACATGAGTGGGACATGAGTGGGGGGCCTGCTGGCAGGTGCCCTGCACTGCTGGGGGTTGTGGGTCAAGGGGACATGAGTGGGGGCCTGTTGGCAGGTGCCCCTCAGCGCTGGGGGGTGGGTGTGCAAGGGGACATGAGTGGGGGGCCTGCGGGAAGGTGCACTGCACTGCTGGGGGTTGGGGGTGCAAGGGGACATGGGTGGGGGCCTGTTGGCAGGTGCCCTGCACTGCTGGGGGGTGGGGATGCAATGAGACATGAGTGGGGGCCTGCTGGCAGGTGCCCTGCACTGCTGGGGGGTGGGTGTGCAAGGGGACATGAGTGGGGGCCTGCTGGCAGGTGCCCCTCAGTGCTGGGGAGTGGGGGTGCAAGGGGACATGAGTGGGACATGATTGGGACCCTGCTGGCAGGTGTTCTGCACTGCTGGGGGTGGGGGTGCAAGGGGACATGAGTGGGGGCCTGTTGGCAGGTGCCCCTCAGTGCTGGGGGTGGGTGTGCAAGGGGACATGAGTGGGGGGCCTGCTGGCAGGTGCCCTGCACTGCTGGGGGTTGGGGTGCAAGGGGACATCAGTGGGGGCCTGTTGGCAGGTGCCCTGCACTGCTGGTGGGTGGGTCGTGCAATGGGACATGAGTGGGGGCCTGCTGGCAGGTGCCCTGCACTGCTGGGGGGTGGGTGTGCAAGGGGACATGAGTGGGGGCCTAATGGCAGGTGCCCTTCAGTGCTGGGGGGTGGGGGTGCAAGGGGACATGAGTGGGACATGAGTGGGGGCCTGCTGGCAGGTGCCCTGCACTGCTGGGGGGTGGGGGTGCAAGGGGACATGAGTGGGGGCCTGCTGGCAGGTGACCTGCACTGTTGGGGGTCGGCGGTGCAAGGGGACATGAGTGGGGGCCTGCTGGCAGGTGCCTTGCACTGCTGGGGGGTGGGGGTGCAAGGGGACATGAGTGGGGTCCTGCTGGCAGGTGTCCCTCAGTGCTGGGGGGGTGGGGGTGCAAGGGGACATGAGTGGGGGTCTGCTGGCAGGTGCCCCTCAGTGCTGGGGGGTGGGTGTGCAAGGGGACATGGGTGGGGGCCTGTTGGCAGGTGCCCCTCAGTGCTGGGGGGTGGGTGTGCAAGGGGACATGAGTGGGGGGCCTGCGGGCAGGTGCACTGCACTGCTGGGGGGTGGGGGTGCAAGGGGACATGATTGGGGGCCTGTTGGCAGGTGCCCTGCACTGCTGGTGGGTGGGGGTGCAATGGGACATGAGTGGGGGCCTACTGGCAGATGCCCTGTACTGCTGGGGAGTGGATGTGCAAGGGGACATGAGTGGGGGCCTGATGGCAGGTGCCCTGCACTGCTGGAGGTGGAGGTGCAAGAGGACATGAGTGGGGGCCTGTGCTGGGGGGTGGGTGTGCATGGAGACATGAGTGGGACATGAGTGGGGGTCTGCTGGCAGGTGCCCTGCACTGCTGGGGGGTGGGGGTGCAAGGGGACATGAGTGGGGGCCTGTTGGCAGGTGCCCCTCAGTGCTGGGGGGTGGGTGTGCAAGGGGACATGAGTGGGGGCCTGCTGGCAGGTGTCCCTCAGTGCTGGGGGTGGGGTGCAAGGGGACATGAGTGGGGCATGAGTGGGGGCCTGCTGGCAGGTGCCCTGCACTGCTGAGGGGTGGGGGTGCAAGGGGACATGAGTGGGGGCCTGTTGGCAGGTGCCCTGCACTGCTGGTGGGTGGGGGTGCAATGGGACATGTGTGGGGGCCTGCTGGCAGGTGCCCTGTACTGCTGGGGAGTGGGTGTGCAAGGGGACATGAGGGGGGGCCTGATGGCAGGTGACCCTCAGTGCTGGGGGGTGGGGGTGCAAGGGGACATGAGTGGGGGCCTGTTGGCAGGTGCCCTGCACTGCTGGTGGGTGGGGGTGCAATGGGACATGTGTGGGGGCCTGCTGGCAGGTGCCCTGCACTGTTGGAGGGTGGGGGTGCAAGGGGACATGAGTGGGGGCCTGTGCTGGGTGGTGGGTGTGCAAGGGGACATGAGTGGGGGGCCTGCAGGCAGGTGCCCTGCACTGCTGGGGGTTGGGGGTGCAAGGGGACATGAGTGGGGGCCTGTTGGCAGGTGCCCCTCAGTGCTGGGGGTGGGTGTGCAAGGGGACATGAGTGGGGCCTATTGGCAGGTGTCCCTCAGTGCTGGGGGGTGGGGTGCAAGGGGACATGAGTGGGACACGAGTGGGGGCCTGCTGGCAGGTGCCCTGCACTGCTGGTGGGTGGGGGTGCAATGGGACATGAGTGGGGGCCTGCTGGCAGGTACCCTGCACTGCTTGGGGGTGGGTGTGCAAGGGGACATGAGTGGGGGCCTGATGGCAGGTGCCCCTCAGTGCTGGGGGGTGGGGGTGCAAGGGGACATGAGTGGGACATGAGTGGGGGCCATCTGGCAGGTGCCCTGTACTGCTTGGGGGTGGGGGTGCAACGGGACATGAGTGGTGGCCTGTTGGCAGGTGCCCCTCAGTGCTGGGGGGTGGGTGTGCAAGGAGACATGAGTGGGACATGAGTGGGGGCCTGCTGGCAGGTGCCCTGCACTGCTGGGGGGTGGGGTTGCAAAGGGACATGAGTGGGGGCCTGCTGGCAGGTGTCCCTCAGTACTGGGGGCTGTGGTGCAAGGGGACATGAGTGGGACATGAGTGGGAGCCTGCTGGCAGGTGCCCTGCACTGCTGGTGGGTGGGGGTGCAATGGGACATGAGTGGGGGCCTGTTGGCAGGTGCCTTGCACTGCTTGGGGGTGGGTGTGCAAGGGAACATGAGTGGGACGTGATGGCAGGTGCCCCTCAGTGCTGGGGGGTGGGGGTACAAGGGGACATGAGTGGGACATGAGTGGGGGCCATCTGGCAGGTGTCCTGCACTGCTTGGGGGAGGGGTGCAACGGGACATGAGTGGGGGCCTGTTGGCAGGTGCCCCTCAGTGCTGGGGGGTGGGTGTGCAAGGAGACATGAGTGGGACATGAGTAGGGGGCCTGCTGGCATGTGCCCTGAACTGCTGGGGGGTGGGGGTGCAAGGGGACATGAGTGGGGGCCTGTTGGCAGCTGCCCCTCAGTGCTGGGGGGAGCCCTGCACTACTGGGGGGTGGGTGTGCAAGGGGACATGAGTGGGGGGCCTGCTGGCAGGTGCCCTGCACTGCTGGGGGTTGGAGGTCAAGGGGACATGGGTGGGGGCCTGTTGGCAGGTGCCCCTCAGTGCTGGGGGGTGGGTGTGCAAGGGGACATGAGTGGGGGGCCTGCGGGCAGGTGCACTGCACTGCTGGGGGGTGGGGGTGCAAGGGGACATGAGTGGGGGCCTTTTGGAAGGTGCCCTGCACTGCTGGGGGGTGGGGTGCAATGGGACATGAGTGGGGGCCTGCTGGCAGGTGCCCTGCACTGCTGGGGGGTGGAGTGCAAGGGGACATGAGTGGGAGCCTGCTGGCAGGTGCCTCTCAGTGCTGGGGGTGCAAGAGGACATGAGTGGGAGATGAGTGGGGGCCTGCTGGCAGGAGCCCTGCACTGCTGGGGGTGGGTGTGCAAGGGGACATGAGTGGGGGCCTGCTGGCAGGTACCTTGCACTGCTGGGGGGTGGGGGTGCAAGGGGACATTAGTGGGGGCCTGCTGGCAGGTGCCCCTCAGTGCTGGGGAGTGGGGGTGCAAGGGGCCATGAGTGGGACATGAGTGGGGCCCTGCTGGCAGGCGTCCTGCACTGCTGGGGGGTGGAGGTGCAAGGGGACATGAGTGGGGGGCCTGTTGGCAGGTGCCCTGCACTGCTGGGGGTTGGGGGTGCAAGGGGACATGAGTGGGGGCCTGTTGGCAGGTGCCCTGCACTGCTGGTGGGTGGGGGTGCAATGGAAAATGAGTGGGGGCCTGCTGGCAGGTGCCCTGCACTGCTGGGGGGTGGGTGTGCAAGGGGACATGAGTGGGGGCCTGATGGCAGGTGCCCTTCAGTGCTGGGGGGTGGGGGTGCAAGGGGACATGAATGGGACATGAGTGGGGGCCTGCTGGCAGGTGCCCTGCACTCTTGGGGGTGGCGGTGCAAGGGGACATGAGTGGGGGCCTGCTGGCAGGTGCCTTGCACTGCTGGCGGGTGGGGGTGCAAGGGGACATGAGTGGGGGCCTGCTGGTAGGTGTCCCTCAGTGCTGGGGGGTGGGGGTGCAAGGGGACATGAGTGGGGCATGAGTGGGGGCCTGCTGGCAGGTGCCCTGCACTGCTGGGGGTGGGGGTGCAAGGGGACATGAGTGGGGCCCTGTTGGCAAGTGCCCTGCACTGCTGGTGGGTGGGGGTGCAATGGGACATGAGTGGGGGCCTGCTGGAAGGTGCCCTGTACTGCTGGGGAGTGGGTGTGCAAGGGGACATGAGTGGGGGCCTGATGGCAGGTGACCCTCAGTGCTGGGGGGTGGGTGTGCAAGGGGACATGAGTGGGACATGAGTGGGGCCAGCTGGCAGGTGCCCTGCACTGCTGGAGGGTGGGGGTGCAAGGGGACATGAGTGGGGGCCTGTTGGCAGGTGCCCCTCAGTGCTGGGGGGTGGGTGTGCATGGAGACATGAGTGGGACATGAGTGGGGGCCTGTTGGCAGGTGCCCTGCACTGCTGGGGGTGGGGGTGCAAGGAGACATGAGTGGGGGCCTGTTGGTAGGTGCCCCTCAGTGCTGGGGGTTGGGTGTGCAAGGAGACATGAGTGGGGGGCCTGCAGGCAGGTGCCCTGCACTGCTGGGGGATGGGGGTGAAAAGGGACATGAGTGGGGGCCTGTTGGCAGGTGCCCCTCAGTGCTGGGGGGTGGGTGTGCAAGGGGACATGAGTGGGGGGCCTGCGGGCAGGTGCCCTGCACTGCTGGGGGGTGGGGGTGCAAGGGGACATGAGTTGGGGCCTGCTGGCAGGTGCCCTGCACTGCTGGGGGGTGGAGGTGCAATGCGACATGAGTGGGGGGGCTGCTGGCAGGTGCCCTGCACTGCTGGGGGGTGGGGGTGCAAGGGGACATGAGTGGGGGCCTGCTGGCAGGTGCTCTGCACTGCTGGTGGGTGGGGGTGCAATGGTACATGAGTGGGGGCCTGCTGGCAGGTGCCCTGCACTGCTGGGGGGTGGGTGTGCAAGGGGACATGAGTGTGGGCCTGATGGCAGGTGCCCCTCAGTGCTGAGGGGTGGGGGTGCAAGGGGACATGAGTGGGACATGAGTGGGGGGCCTGCTGGCAGGTGCCCTGCACTGCTGGGGGTTGTGGGTCAAGGGGACATGAGTGGGGGCCTGTTGGCAGGTGCCCCTCAGCGCTGGGGGGTGGGTGTGCAAGGGGACATGAGTGGGGGGCCTGCGGGAAGGTGCACTGCACTGCTGGGGGTTGGGGGTGCAAGGGGACATGGGTGGGGGCCTGTTGGCAGGTGCCCTGCACTGCTGGGGGGTGGGGATGCAATGAGACATGAGTGGGGGCCTGCTGGCAGGTGCCCTGCACTGCTGGGGGGTGGGTGTGCAAGGGGACATGAGTGGGGGCCTGCTGGCAGGTGCCCCTCAGTGCTGGGGAGTGGGGGTGCAAGGGGACATGAGTGGGACATGAGTGGGACCCTGCTGGCAGGTGTTCTGCACTGCTGGGGGTGGGGGTGCAAGGGGACATGAGTGGGGGCCTGTTGGCAGGTGCCCCTCAGTGCTGGGGGTGGGTGTGCAAGGGGACATGAGTGGGGGGGCCTGCTGGCAGGTGCCCTGCACTGCTGGGGGTTGGGGTGCAAGGGGACATCAGTGGGGGCCTGTTGGCAGGTGCCCTGCACTGCTGGTGGGTGGGGGTGCAATGGGACATGAGAGGGGGCCTGCTGGCAGGTGCCCTGCACTGCTGGGGGGTGGGTGTGCAAGGGGACATGAGTGGGGGCCTAATGGCAGGTGCCCTTCAGTGCTGGGGGGTGGGGGTGCAAGGGGACATGAGTGGGACATGAGTGGGGGCCTGCTGGCAGGTGCCCTGCACTGCTGGGGGGTGGGGGTGCAAGGGGACATGAGTGGGGGCCTGCTGGCAGGTGACCTGCACTGTTGGGGGGTGGCGGTGCAAGGGGACATGAGTGGGGGCCTGCTGGCAGGTGCCTTGCACTGCTGGGGGGTGGGGGTGCAAGGGGACATGAGTGGGGTCCTGCTGGCAGGTGTCCCTCAGTGCTGGGGGGGTGGGGGTGCAAGGGGACATGAGTGGGGGTCTGCTGGCAGGTGCCCCTCAGTGCTGGGGGGTGGGTGTGCAAGGGGACATGGGTGGGGGCCTGTTGGCAGGTGCCCCTCAGTGCTGGGGGGTGGGTGTGCAAGGGGACATGAGTGGGGGGCCTGCGGGCAGGTGCACTGCACTGCTGGGGGGTGGGGGTGCAAGGGGACATGAGTGGGGGCCTGTTGGCAGGTGCCCTGCACTGCTGGTGGGTGGGGGTGCAATGGGACATGAGTGGGGGCCTACTGGCAGATGCCCTGTACTGCTGGGGAGTGGATGTGCAAGGGGACATGAGTGGGGGCCTGATGGCAGGTGCCCTGCACTGCTGGAGGGTGGAGGTGCAAGGGGACATGAGTGGGGGCCTGTGCTGGGGGGTGGGTGTGCATGGAGACATGAGTGGGACATGAGTGGGGGTCTGCTGGCAGGTGCCCTGCACTGCTGGGGGGTGGGGGTGCAAGGGGACATGAGTGGGGGCCGGTTGGCAGGTGCCCCTCAGTGCTGGGGGGTGGGTGTGCAAGGGGACATGAGTGGGGGCCTGCTGGCAGGTGTCCCTCAGTGCTGGGGGTGGGGTGCAAGGGGACATGAGTGGGGCATGAGTGGGGGCCTGCTGGCAGGAGCCCTGCACTGCTGAGGGGTGGGGGTGCAAGGGGACATGAGTGGGGGCCTGTTGGCAGGTGCCCTGCACTGCTGGTGGGTGGGGGTGCAAAGGGACATGAGTGGGGGGCCTGCGGGCAGGTGCCCTGCACTGCTGGGGGGTGGGGGTGCAAGGGGACATGAGTTGGGGCCTGCTGGCAGGTGCCCTGCACTGCTGGGGGGTGGGGGTGCAAGGGGACATGAGTGGGGGCCTGCAGGCAGGTGCTCTGCACTGCTGGTGGGTGGGGGTGCAATGGTACATGAGTGGGGGCCTGCTGGCAGGAGCCCTGCACTGCTGGGGGGTGGGTGTGCAAGGGGACATGAGTGTGGGCCTGATGGCAGGTGCCCCTCAGTGCTGAGGGGTGGGGGTGCAAGGGGACATGAGTGGGACATGAGTGGGGGGCCTGCTGGCAGGTGCCCTGCACTGCTGGGGGTTGTGGGTCAAGGGGACATGAGTGGGGGCCTGTTGGCAGGTGCCCCTCAGCGCTGGGGGGGTGGGTGTGCAAGGGGACATGAGTGGGGGGCCTGCGGGAAGGTGCACTGCACTGCTGGGGGTTGGGGGTGCAAGGGGACATGGGTGGGGGCCTGTTGGCAGGTGCCCTGCACTGCTGGGGGATGGGGATGCAATGAGACATGAGTGGGGGCCTGCTGGCAGGTGCCCGGCACTGCTGGGGGGTGGGTGTGCAAGGGGACATGAGTGGGGGCCTGCTGGCAGGTGCCCCTCAGTGCTGGGGAGTGGGGGTGCAAGGGGACATGAGTGGGACATGAGTGGGACCTGCTGGCAGGTGTTCTGCACTGCTGGGGGTGGGGGTGCAAGGGGACATGAGTGGGGGCCTGTTGGCAGGTGCCCCTCAGTGCTGGGGGTGGGTGTGCATGGGGACATGAGTGGGGGGCCTGCTGGCAGGTGCCCTGCACTGCTGGGGGTTGGGGTGCAAGGGGACATCAGTGGGGGCCTGTTGGCAGGTGCCCTGCACTGCTGGTGGGTGGGGGTGCAATGGGACATGAGAGGGGGCCTGCTGGCAGGTGCCCTGCACTGCTGGGGGGTGGGTGTGCAAGGGGACATGAGTGGGGGCCTAATGGCAGGTGCCCTTCAGTGCTGGGGGGTGGGGGTGCAAGGGGACATGAGTGGGACATGAGTGGGGGCCTGCTGTGCAGGTGCCCTGCACTGCTGGGGGGTGGGGGTGCAAGGGGACATGAGTGGGGGCCTGCTGGCAAGTGACCTGCACTGTTGGGGGGTGGCGGTGCAAGGGGACATGAGTGGGGGCCTGCTGGCAGGTGCCTTGCACTGCTGGGGGGTGGGGGTGCAAGGGGACATGAGTGGGGTCCTGCTGGCAGGTGTCCCTCAGTGCTGGGGGGGTGGGGGTGCAAGGGGACATGAGTGGGGGTCTGCTGGCAGGTGCCCCTCAGTGCTGGGGGGTGGGTGTGCAAGGGGACATGGGTGGGGGCCTGTTGGCAGGTGCCCCTCAGTGCTGGGGGGTGGGAGTGCAAGGGGACATGAGTGGGGGGCCTGCGGGCAGGTGCACTGCACTGCTGGGGGGTGGGGGTGCAAGGGGACATGAGTGGGGGCCTGTTGGCAGGTGCCCTGCACTGCTGGTGGGTGGGGGTGCAATGGGACATGAGTGGGGGCTTACTGGCAGATGCCCTGTACTGCTGGGGAGTGGATGTGCAAGGGGACATGAGTGGGGGCCTGATGGCAGGTGCCCTGCACTGCTGGCGGGTGGAGGTGCAAGGGGACATGAGTGGGGGCCTGTGCTGGGGGGTGGGTGTGCATGGAGACATGAGTGGGACATGACTGGGGGTCTGCTGGCAGGTGCCCTGCACTGCTGGGGGGTGGGGGTGCAAGGGGACATGAGTGGGGGCCTGCTGGCAGGTGCTCTGCACTGCTGGTGGGTGGGGGTGCAATGGTACATGAGTGGGGGCCTGCTGGCAGGTGCCCTGCACTGCTGGGGGGTGGGTGTGCAAGGGGACATGAGTGTGGGCCTGATGGCAGGTGCCCCTCAGTGCTGAGGGGTGGGGGTGCAAGGGGACATGAGTGGGACATGAGTGGGGGGCCTGCTGGCAGGTGCCCTGCACTGCTGGGGGTTGTGGGTCAAGGGGACATGAGTGGGGGCCTGTTGGCAGGTGCCCCTCAGCGCTGGGGGGTGGGTGTGCAAGGGGACATGAGTGGGGGGCCTGCGGGAAGGTGCACTGCACTGCTGGGGGTTGGGGGTGCAAGGGGACATGGGTGGGGGCCTGTTGGCAGGTGCCCTGCACTGCTGGGGGGTGGGGATGCAATGAGACATGAGTGGGGGCCTGCTGGCAGGTGCCCTGCACTGCTGGGGGGTGGGTGTGCAAGGGGACATGAGTGGGGGCCTGCTGGCAGGTGCCCCTCAGTGCTGGGGAGTGGGGGTGCAAGGGGACATGAGTGGGACATGAGTGGGACCCTGCTGGCAGGTGTTCTGCACTGCTGGGGGTGGGGGTGCAAGGGGACATGAGTGGGGGCCTGTTGGCAGGTGCCCCTCAGTGCTGGGGGTGGGTGTGCAAGGGGACATGAGTGGGGGGGCCTGCTGGCAGGTGCCCTGCACTGCTGGGGGTTGGGGTGCAAGGGGACATCAGTGGGGGCCTGTTGGCAGGTGCCCTGCACTGCTGGTGGGTGGGGGTGCAATGGGACATGAGAGGGGGCCTGCTGGCAGGTGCCCTGCACTGCTGGGGGGTGGGTGTGCAAGGGGACATGAGTGGGGGCCTAATGGCAGGTGCCCTTCAGTGCTGGGGGGTGGGGGTGCAAGTGGACATGAGTGGGACATGAGTGGGGGCCTGCTGGCAGGTGCCCTGCACTGCTGGGGGGTGGGGGTGCAAGGGGACATGAGTGGGGGCCTGCTGGCAGGTGACCTGCACTGTTGGGGGGTGGCGGTGCAAGGGGACATGAGTGGGGGCCTGCTGGCAGGTGCCTTGCACTGCTGGGGGGTGGGGGTGCAAGGGGACATGAGTGGGGTCCTGCTGGCAGGTGTCCCTCAGTGCTGGGGGGGTGGGGGTGCAAGGGGACATGAGTGGGGGTCTGCTGGCAGGTGCCCCTCAGTGCTGGGGGGTGGGTGTGCAAGGGGACATGGGTGGGGGCCTGTTGGCAGGTGCCCCTCAGTGCTGGGGGGTGGGTGTGCAAGGGGACATGAGTGGGGGGCCTGCGGGCAGGTGCACTGCACTGCTGGGGGGTGGGGGTGCAAGGGGACATGAGTGGGGGCCTGTTGGCAGGTGCCCTGCACTGCTGGTGGGTGGGGGTGCAATGGGACATGAGTGGGGGCCTACTGGCAGATGCCCTGTACTGCTGGGGAGTGGATGTGCAAGGGGACATGAGTGGGGGCCTGATGGCAGGTGCCCTGCACTGCTGGAGGGTGGAGGTGCAAGGGGACATGAGTGGGGGCCTGTGCTGGGGGGTGGGTGTGCATGGAGACATGAGTGGGACATGAGTGGGGGTCTGCTGGCAGGTGCCCTGCACTGCTGGGGGGTGGGGGTGCAAGGGGACATGAGTGGGGGCCGGTTGGCAGGTGCCCCTCAGTGCTGGGGGGTGGGTGTGCAAGGGGACATGAGTGGGGGCCTGCTGGCAGGTGTCCCTCAGTGCTGGGGGTGGGGTGCAAGGGGACATGAGTGGGGCATGAGTGGGGGCCTGCTGGCAGGAGCCCTGCACTGCTGAGGGGTGGGGGTGCAAGGGGACATGAGTGGGGGCCTGTTGGCAGGTGCCCTGCACTGCTGGTGGGTGGGGGTGCAAAGGGACATGAGTGGGGGGCCTGCGGGCAGGTGCCCTGCACTGCTGGGGGGTGGGGGTGCAAGGGGACATGAGTTGGGGCCTGCTGGCAGGTGCCCTGCACTGCTGGGGGGTGGGGGTGTAAGGGGACATGAGTGGGGGCCTGCAGGCAGGTGCTCTGCACTGCTGGTGTGTGGGGGTGCAATGGTACATGAGTGGGGGCCTGCTGGCAGGAGCCCTGCACTGCTGGGGGGTGGGTGTGCAAGGGGACATGAGTGTGGGCCTGATGGCAGGTGCCCCTCAGTGCTGAGGGGTGGGGGTGCAAGGGGACATGAGTGGGACATGAGTGGGGGGCCTGCTGGCAGGTGCCCTGCACTGCTGGGGGTTGTGGGTCAAGGGGACATGAGTGGGGGCCTGTTGGCAGGTGCCCCTCAGCGCTGGGGGGGTGGGTGTGCAAGGGGACATGAGTGGGGGGCCTGCGGGAAGGTGCACTGCACTGCTGGGGGTTGGGGGTGCAAGGGGACATGGGTGGGGGCCTGTTGGCAGGTGCCCTGCACTGCTGGGGGATGGGGATGCAATGAGACATGAGTGGGGGCCTGCTGGCAGGTGCCCTGCACTGCTGGGGGGTGGGTGTGCAAGGGGACATGAGTGGGGGCCTGCTGGCAGGTGCCCCTCAGTGCTGGGGAGTGGGGGTGCAAGGGGACATGAGTGGGACATGAGTGGGACCTGCTGGCAGGTGTTCTGCACTGCTGGGGGTGGGGGTGCAAGGGGACATGAGTGGGGGCCTGTTGGCAGGTGCCCCTCAGTGCTGGGGGTGGGTGTGCATGGGGACATGAGTGGGGGGCCTGCTGGCAGGTGCCCTGCACTGCTGGGGGTTGGGGTGCAAGGGGACATAAGTGGGGGCCTGTTGGCAGGTGCCCTGCACTGCTGGTGGGTGGGGGTGCAATGGGACATGAGAGGGGGCCTGCTGGCAGGTGCCCTGCACTGCTGGGGGGTGGGTGTGCAAGGGGACATGAGTGGGGGCCTAATGGCAGGTGCCCTTCAGTGCTGGGGGGTGGGGGTGCAAGGGGACATGAGTGGGACATGAGTGGGGGCCTGCTGGCAGGTGCCCTGCACTGCTGGGGGGTGGGGGTGCAAGGGGACATGAGTGGGGGCCTGCTGGCAAGTGACCTGCACTGTTGGGGGGTGGCGGTGCAAGGGGACATGAGTGGGGGCCTGCTGGCAGGTGCCTTGCACTGCTGGGGGGTGGGGGTGCAAGGGGACATGAGTGGGGTCCTGCTGGCAGGTGTCCCTCAGTGCTGGGGGGGTGGGGGTGCAAGGGGACATGAGTGGGGGTCTGCTGGCAGGTGCCCCTCAGTGCTGGGGGGTGGGTGTGCAAGGGGACATGGGTGGGGGCCTGTTGGCAGGTGCCCCTCAGTGCTGGGGGGTGGGTGTGCAAGGGGACATGAGTGGGGGGCCTGCGGGCAGGTGCACTGCACTGCTGGGGGGTGGGGGTGCAAGGGGACATGAGTGGGGGCCTGTTGGCAGGTGCCCTGCACTGCTGGTGGGTGGGGGTGCAATGGGACATGAGTGGGGGCCTACTGGCAGATGCCCTGTACTGCTGGGGAGTGGATGTGCAAGGGGACATGAGTGGGGGCCTGATGGCAGGTGCCCTGCACTGCTGGCGGGTGGAGGTGCAAGGGGACATGAGTGGGGGCCTGTGCTGGGGGGTGGGTGTGCATGGAGACATGAGTGGGACATGACTGGGGGTCTGCTGGCAGGTGCCCTGCACTGCTGGGGGGTGGGGGTGCAAGGGGACATGAGTGCGGGCCTGTTGGCAGGTGCCCCTCAGTGCTGGGGGGTGGGTGTGCAAGGGGACATGAGTGGGGGCCTGCTGGCAGGTGTCCCTCAGTGCTGGGGGTGGGGTGCAAGGGGACATGAGTGGGGCATGAGTGGGGGCCTGCTGGCAGGTGCCCTGCACTGCTGAGGGGTGGGGGTGCAAGGGGACATGAGTGGGGGCCTGTTGGCAGGTGCCCTGCACTGCTGGTGGGTGGGGGTGCAATGGGACATGTGTGGGGGCCTGCTGGCAGGTGCCCTGTACTGCTGGGGAGTGGGTGTGCAAGGGGACATGAGGGGGGGCCTGATGGCAGGTGACCCTCAGTGCTGGGGGGTGGGGGTGCAAGGGGACATGAGTGGGACATGAGTGGGGCCAGCTGGCAGGTGCCCTGCACTGTTGGAGGGTGGGGGTGCAAGGGGACATGAGTGGGGGCCTGTGCTGGGTGGTGGGTGTGCAAGGGGACATGAGTGGGGGGCCTGCAGGCAGGTGCCCTGCACTGCTGGGGGTTGGGGGTGCAAGGGGACATGAGTGGGGGCCTGTTGGCAGGTGCCCCTCAGTGCTGGGGGTGGGTGTGCAAGGGGACATGAGTGGGGCCTATTGGCAGGTGTCCCTCAGTGCTGGGGGGTGGGGGTGCAAGGGGACATGAGTGGGACACGAGTGGGGGCCTGCTGGCAGGTGCCCTGCACTGCTGGTGGGTGGGGGTGCAATGGGACATAAGTGGGGGCCTGCTGGCAGGTACCCTGCACTGCTTGGGGGTGGGTGTGCAAGGGGACATGAGTGGGGGCCTGATGGCAGGTGCCCCTCAGTGCTGGGGGGTGGGGGTGCAAGGGGACATGAGTGGGACATGAGTGGGGCCATCTGGCAGGTGCCCTGTACTGCTTGGGGGTGGGGGTGCAACGGGACATGAGTGGGGGCCTGTTGGCAGGAGCCCCTCAGTGCTGGGGGGTGGGTGTGCAAGGAGACATGAGTGGGACATGAGTGGGGGCCTGCTGGCAGGTGCCCTGCACTGCTGGGGGGTGGGGGTGCAAAGGGACATGAGTGGGGGCCTGCTGGCAGGTGTCCCTCAGTACTGGGGGCTGTGGTGCAAGGGACATGAGTGGGACATGAGTGGGAGCCTGCTGGCAGGTGCCCTGCACTGCTGGTGGGTGGGGTGCAATGGGACATGAGTGGGGGCCTGTTGGCAGGTGCCTTGCACTGCTTGGGGGTGGGTGTGCAAGGGAACATGAGTGGGACCTGATGGCAGGTGCCCCTCAGTGCTGGGGGGTGGGGGTACAAGGGGACATGAGTGGGACATGAGTGGGGGCCATCTGGCAGGTGCCCTGCACTGCTTGGGGAGGGGTGCAACGGGACATGAGTGGGGGCCTGTTGGCAGGTGCCCCTCAGTGCTGGGGGGTGGGTGTGCAAGGAGACATCAGTGGGACATGAGTAGGGGGCCTGCTGGCATGTGCCCTGAACTGCTGGGGGGTGGGGGTGCAAGGGGACATGAGTGGGGGCCTGTTGGCAGCTGCCCCTCAGTGCTGGGGGGAGCCCTGCACTACTGGGGGGTGGGTGTGCAAGGGGACATGAGTGGGGGGCCTGCTGGCAGGTGCCCTGCACTGCTGGGGGTTGGGGGTCAAGGGGACATGGGTGGGGGCCTGTTGGCAGGTGCCCCTCAGTGCTGGGGGGTGCGTGTGCAAGGGAAGATGAGTGGGGGCCTGCGGGCAGGTGCACTGCACTGCTGGGGGGTGGGGGTGCAAGGGGACATGAGTGGGGGGCTTTTGGAAGGTGCCCTGCACTGCTGGGGGGTGGGGTGCAATGGGACATGAGTGGGGGCCTGCTGGCATGTGCCCTGCACTGCTGGGGGGTGGAGTGCAAGGGGACATGAGTGGGAGCCTGCTGGCAGGTGCCTCCCAGTGCTGGGGAGTGGGGGTGCAAGGGGACATGAGTGGGACATGAGTGGGGCACTGCTGCAGGTGTCCTGCACTGCTGGGGGGTGGAGGTGCAAGGGGACATGAGTGGGGGCCTGTTGGCAGGTGCCCTGCACTGCTGGGGGGTGGGGTGCAATGGGACATGAGTGGGGGTGCTGGGGGGTGGGGGTGCAAGGGGACATGAGTGGGGCATGAGTGGGGGCCTGCTGGCAGGTGCCCTGCACTGCTGGGGGGTGGGTGTGCAATGGGACATGAGTGGGGGCCTGATGGCAGGTGACCCTCAGTGCTGGGGGGTGGGGGTGCAAGGGGACATGAGTGGGACATGAGTGGGGCCAGCTGGCAGGTGCCCTGCACTGCTGGGGGGTGGGTGTGCAATGGGACATGAGTGGGGGCCTGATGGCAGGTGACCCTCAGTGCTGGGGGGTGGCTGTGCAAGGGGACATGAGTGGGACATGAGTGGGGCCAGCTGGCAGGTGCCCTGTACTGCTGGAGGGTGGGGGTGCAAGGGGACATGAGTGGGGGCCTGTTGGCAGGTGCCCCTCAGTGCTGGGGGGTGGGTGTGCATGGAGACATGAGTGGGACATGAGTGGGGGCCTTTTGGCAGGTGCCCTGCACTGCTGGGGGGTGGGGTGCAATGGGACATGAGTGGGGGCCTGCTGGCAGGTGCCCTGCACTGCTGGGGGGTGGAGTGCAAGGAGACATGAGTGGGAGCCTGCTGGCAGGTGCCTCTCAGTGCTGGGGGTGGGGGTGCAAGAGGACATGAGTGGGAGATGAGCGGGGGCCTGCTGGCAGGAGCCCTGCACTACTGGGGGGTGGGTGTGCAAGGGGACATGAGTGGGGGCCTGCTGGCAGGTACCTTGCACTGCTGGGGGGTAGGGGTGCAAGGGGACATTAGTGGGGGCCTGCTGGCAGGTGCCCCTCAGTGCTGGGGAGTGGGGGTGCAAGGGGACATGAGTGGGACATGAGTGGGGCCCTGCTGGCAGGTGTCCTGCACTGCTGGGGGGTGGAGGTGCAAGGAGACATGAGTGGGGGGCCTGTTGGCAGGTGCCCTGCACTGCTGGGGGTTGGAGGTGAAAGGGGACATGAGTGGGGGCCTGTTGGCAGGTGCCCCTCAGTGCTGGGGGTGGGTGTGCAAGGGGACATGAGTGGGGGGCCTGTTGGCAGGTGCCCTGCACTGCTGGGGGTTGGGGGTGCAAGGGGACATGAGTGGGGGCCTGTTGGCAGGTGCCCTGCACTGCTGGTGGGTGGGGGTGCAATGGGACATGAGTGGGGGCCTGCTGGCAGGTGCCCTGCACTGCTGGGGGGTGGGTGTGCAAGGGGAAATGAGTGGGGGCCTGATGGCAGGTGCCCTTCAGTGCTGGGGGGTGGGGGTGCAAGGGGACATGAATGGGACATGAATGGGGGCCTGCTGGCAGGTGCCCTGCACTGTTGGGGGGTGGCGGTGCAAGGGGACATGAGTGGGGGCCTGCTGGCAGGTGCCTTGCACTGCAGGCGGGTGGGGGTGCAAGGGGACATGGTTGGGGGCCTGCTGGCAGGTGTCCCTCAGTGCTGGGGGGTGGGGGTGCAAGGGGACATGAGTGGGGCATGAGTGGGGGCCTGCTGGCAGGTGCCCTGCACTGCTGGGGGGGGTGTGCAATGGGACATGAGTGGGGGCCTGATGGCAGGTGACCCACAGTGCTGGGGGGTGGGGGTGCAAGGGGACATGAGTGGGACATGAGTGGGGTCATCTGGCAGGTGCCCTGTACTGCTGGAGGGTGGGGGTGCAAGGGGACATGAGTGGGGGCCTGTTGGCAGGTGCCCCTCAGTGCTGGGGGGTGGGTGTGCATGGAGACATGAGTGGGACATGAGTGGGGGCCTGCTGGCAGGTGCCCTGCACTGCTGGGGGGTGGGGGTGCAAGGAGACATGAGTGGGGGCCTGTTGATAGGTGCCCCTCGGTGCTGGGGGGTGGGTGTGCAAGGGGACATGAGTGGGGGGCCTGCAGGCAGGTGCCCTGCACTGTTGGGGGTTGGGGGCGCAAGGGGACATGAATGGGGGCCTGTTGGCAGGTGCCCCTCAGTGCTGGGGGGTGGGTGTGCAAGGGGACATGAGTGGGGGGCCTGCGGGCAGGTGCCCTGCAATGCTGGGGGGTGGGGGTGCAAGGGGACATGAGTGGGGGCCTGTTGGCAGGTGCCCTGCACTGCTGGGGGGTGGTGGTGCAATGGGACATGAGTGGGGGGCCTGCTGGCAGGTGCCCTGCACTGCGGGGGGTGGGGGTGCAAGGGGACATGAGTGGGGGCCTGCTGGCAGGTGCCCTGCACTGCTGGTGGGTGGGAGTGCAATGGTACATGAGTGGGGGCCTGCTGGCAGGTGCCCTGCACTGCTGGGGGGTGGGTGTGCAAGGGGACTTGAGTGTGGGCCTGATGGAAGGTGCCCCTCAGTGCTGAGGGGTGGGGGTGCAAGGGGACATGAGTGGGACATGAGTGGGGGCCAGCTAGCAGGTGCCCTGCACTGCTTGGGGTGGAGGTACAAGGGGACATGAGTGGGGGCCTGTTGGCAGGTGCCCCTCAGTGCTGGGGGGTGGGTGTGCAAGGAGACATGAGTGAGACATGAGTGGGGGCCTGCTGGCAGGTGCCCTGCACTGCTGGGGGGTGGGGGTGCAAGGGGACATGAGTGGGGGCCTGTTGGCAGGTGCCCCTCAGTGCTGGGGGGTGGGTGTGCAAGGGGACATGAGTGGGGGGCCTGCTGGCAGGTGCCCTGCACTGCTGGGGGTTGGGAGTCAAGGGAACATGTGTGGGGGCCTGTTGGCAGGTGCCCCTCAGTGCTGGGGGTGGGTGTGCAAGGGGACATGAGTGGGGGGCCTGCGGGCAGGTGCACTGCACTGCTGGGATTTGGGGGTGCAAGGGGACATGAGTGGGGGCCTGTTGGCAGGTGCCCTGGACTGCTGGGGCATGGGGGTGCAATGGGACATGAGTGGGGGCCTGCTGGCAGGTGCCCTGCACTGCTGGGGGGTGGGTGTGCAAGGGGACATGAGTGGGGGCCTGCTGGCAGGTACCTTGCACTGCTGGGGGTGGGGGTACAAGGGGACATGAGTGGGGGCCTGCTGGCAGGTGCCCCTCAGTGCTGGGGAGTGGGGGTGCAAGGGGACATGAGTGGGACATGCGTGGGGGTCCTGCTGGTAGGTGCCCTGCACTGCTGGGGGTTGGGGGTGCAAGGGGACATGAGTGGGGGCCTGTTGGCAGGTGCCCTGCACTGCTGGTGGGTGGGGGTGCAACGGGACATGAGTGGGGGCCTGTTGGCAGGTGCCCCTCAGTGCTGGGAGATGGGTGTGCAAGGAGACATGAGTGGGACATGAGTGGGGGCCTGCTGGCAGATGCCCTGCACTGCTGGGAGGTGGGGGTGCAAGGGGACATGAGTGGGGGCATGCTGGCAGGTGCCCAGCACTGCTGGGGGTGGGGGTGCAAGGGGGAATGAGTGGGCGCCTGCTGACAGGTGCCCCTCAGTGCTGGGGGGTGGGGATACAAGGGGAAATGAGTGGGGGCCTACTGGCAGGTGCCCTGCACTGCTGGGGGGTGGGTGTGCAAGGGGACATGAGTTGGGGCCTGCTGCCAAGTTCCCCGACAGTGCCTGGGGGGTGGGGATGCAAGGGGACATGAATCGGACATGAGTGGGGGCCTGCTGGCAGGTGCCCTGCACTGCTGGGGGGTGGGGGTGCAAGGGGACATGAGTGGGGGCCTGTTGGCAGGTGCCCCTCAGTGCTGGGGGGTCGGTGTGCAAGGGACATGAATGGGACATGAGTGGGGGCCTGCTGGCAGGTGCCTGCACTGCTGGGGGGTGGGGGTGCAAGGGGACATGAGTGGGGGCCTGTTAGCAGGTGCCCCTCAGAACTGGGAAGTGGGTGTGCAAGGGGACATGAGTGGGGGACCTGCTGGCAGGTGCCCTGCACTGCTGGGGGGTTGGTGTGCAAGGGGTCATGAGTGGGCGCCTGCTGACAGGTGCCCCTCAGTGCTGGGGGGTGGGGATACAAGGGGAAATGAGTGGGGGCCTACTGGCAGGTGCCCTGCACTGCTGGGGGGTGGGTGTGCAAGGGGACATGAGTTGGGGCCTGCTGCCAAGTTCCCCGACAGTGCCTGGGGGGTGGGTGTGCAAGGGACATGAATGGGACATGAGTGGGGGCCTGCTGGCAGGTGCCGTGCACTGCTGGGGGTGGGTGTAGAAGGGGACATGAGTAGGGGCCTGTTTGCAGGTACCCTGCACTACTGGGGGGTGGGGGTGCAAGGGGACATGAGTGAGACATGAGTGGGGGACTGCTGGCAGGTGCCCTGCACTGCTGGGGGTGGGGGTGCAAGGGGTCATGAGTGGGGGCTTGCTGGCAGGTGCCCCTCAGTGCTGGGGGGTGGGGGTGCAAGGGGAAATGAGTGGGGGCCTTCTGGCAGGTGCCTTGCACTGCTGGGGGGTGGGGGTGCAAGGGGACATGAGTGGGGGCCTGCTGGCAGGTGCCCCTCAGTGCCTGGGGGGTGGGGGTGCAAGGGGACATGAGTCGGACATGAGTGGGGCCTGGTGGCAGGTGCCCTGCACTGCTGGGGTTTGGGGGTGCAAAGGGACATGAGTGGGGGCCTGTTGGCAGGTGCCCCTCAGTGCTGGGGGGTGGGTGTGCAAGGGGACATGAGTGGGGGGCCTGCTGCCAGGTGCCCTGCACTGCTGGGGGTGGGGGTGCAATGGGACATGAGTGGGGGCCTGCTGGCAGGTGCCCCTCAGTGCTGGGGGTGGGGGTGCAAGGGGACATGAGTGGGGGCCATCTGGCAGGTGCCCTGCACTGCTGGGGGGTGGGGGTGCAAGGGGACATGAGTGGGGGCCTGCTGGCAGGTGCCCCTCAGTGCTGGGGGGTGGGGGTGCAAGGGGACATGAGTGGGACATGAGTGGGGGCCTGCTGGAAGGTGCCCTGCACTGCTGGGGGGTGGGGGTGCAAGGGGACATGAGTGGGGGCCTGTTGGCAGGTGCCCCTCAGTGCTGGGGGGTGGGGGTGCAAGGGGACATGAGTAGGGGCCTGTTGGCAGGTGCCCCTCAGTGCTGGGGGGTGGGTGTGCAAGGGGACATGAGTGGGGGACCTGCTGGCAGGTGCCCTGCACTGCTGGGGTGTGGGTGTGCAAGGGGACATGAGTGGTGGCCTGTTAGTAGGTGCCCTGCACTGCTGGGGGGTGGGGGTGCAAGGGGACATGAGTGGGGGCCTGCTGGCAGATGCCCTTCACTGCTGGGGGTGGGAGTGCAAGGGGACATGAGTGGGGGCCTGTTGGCAGGTGCCCACAGAGCTGGGGGGTGAGTGTGCAAGGGGACATGAGTGGGACATGAGTGGGTGCCTGCTGGCAGGTGCCCTGCACTGCTGGGGGGTTGGTTGCAAGGGGACATGAGTAGGGGCCTGTTGGCAGGTGTCCTGCACTGCTGGGGGTGAGGGTGCAAGGGGACATGAGTGGGGTCCTGTTGGCAGGTGCCCTTCAGTGCTGGGGGGTGGGGGTGCAAGGGGACATGAGTGAGACATGAGTGGGGCCTGTTGGCAGGTGCCCTGCACTGCTGGGCCACGGGGGTGCAAGGGGACATGAGTGGGGGCCTGCTGGCAGGTGCCCTGCACTGCTGGGGGGTGGGGATGAAAGGGGTCATGAGTGGGGGCCTACTGGCAGGTGCCCCTCAGTGCTGGGGGGTGGGGTGCAAGGGGAAATGAGTGGGGTCCTGCTGGCAGGTGCCCTGCACTGCTGGGGGGTGGGGGTGCAAGGGGACATGAGTGGGGGCCTGCTAGCAGGTGCCCCTCAGTGCCTGGGGGTGCAAGGGGACATGAGTCGGACATGAGTGGGGGCCTTCTGGCAGGAGCCCTGCACTGCTGGGGGGTCGGAGTGCAAGGGGACATGAGAGGGGACATGTTGGCAGGTGCCCCTCAGTGCTGGGGGGTGGGTGTGCAAGGGGACATGAGTGGGGGGCCTGCTGCCAGATGCCCTGCACTGCTGGGGGGTGGGGGTGCAAGGGGTCATGAGTGGGGGCCTGTTGGCAGGTGCCCTGCACTTCTGGGGCATGGGCGTGCAAGGGGACACGAGTGGAGGCCTGCTGGCAGGTGCCCCTCTGTGCTGGGGGGTGAGGGTGCAAGGGGACATGAGTGGGGGGCCTGCTGCCAGATGCCCTGCACTGCTGGGGGGTGGGGGTGCAAGGGGTCATGAGTGGGAGCCTGCTGGAAGTTGCCTCTCAGTGATGGGGGTGGGGGTGCAAGGGGACATGAGTGGGAGATGAGTGGGGGCCTGCTGGCAGGAGCCCTGCACTACTGGGGGGTGGGTGTGCAAGGGGACATGAGTGGGGGCCTGCTGGCAGGTACCTTGCACTGCTAGGTGTGGGGGTGCAAGGGGACATGAGTGGGGGCCTGCTGGCAGGTGCCCCTCAGTGCTGGGGGGTGGGGGTGCAAGGGGAAATGAGTGGGGGCCTTCTGGCAGGTGCCTTGCACTGCTGGGGGGTGGGGGTGCAAGTGGACATGAGTGGGGGCCTGCTGGCAGGTGCCCCTCAGTGCCTGGGGGTGGGGGTGCAAGTGGACATGAGTGGGGGGCCTGCTGCCAGATGCCCTGCACTGCTGGGGGGTGGGGGTGCAAGGGGTCATGAGTGGGGGCCTGCTGGCAGGTGCCCTGCACCTCTGGGGCATGGGGGTGCAATGGGACATGAGTGGGGGCCTCCTGGCAGGTGCCCTGCACTGCTGGGGGTGGGTGTGCAAGGGGACATGAGTGGGAGCCTGCTGGAAGTTGCCTCTCAGTGATGGGGGTGGGGGTGCAAGGGGACATGAGTGGGAGATGAGTGGGGGCCTGCTGGCAGGAGCCCTGCACTGCTGGGGGGTGGGTGTGCAAGGGGACATGAGTGGGGGCCTGCTGGCAGGTACCTTGCACTGCTGGGTGTGGGGGTGCAAGGGGACATGAGTGGGGGCCTGCTGGCAGGTGCCCCTCAGTGCTGGGGAGTGGGGGTGCAAGGGGACATGAGTGGGACATGCGTGGGGGTCCTGCTGGCAGGTGCCCTGCACTGCTGGGGGTTGGGGGTGCAAGGGGACATGAGTGGGGGCCTGTTGGCAGGTGCCCTGCACTGCTGGTGGGTGGGGGTGCAACGGGACATGAATGGGGGCCTGTTGGCAGGTGCCCCTCAGTGCTGGGAGATGGGTGTGCAAGGAGACATGAGTGGGACATGAGTGGGGGCCTGCTGGCAGATGCCCTGCACTGCTGGGAGGTGGGTGTGCAAGGGGACATGAGTGGGGCCATGCTGGCAGGTGCCCAGCACTGCTGGGGGGTGGGGGTGCAAGGGGTCATGAGTGGGGGCCTGCTGACAGGTGCCCCTCAGTGCTGGGGGGTGGGGGTACAAGGGGAAATGAGTGGGGGCCTACTGGCAGGTGCCCTGCACTGCTGGGGATTGGGTGTGCAAGGGGACATGAGTTGGGGCATGCTCCCAAGTTCCCCGACAGTGCCTGGGGGGTGGGGATGCAAGGGGACATGAGTCGGACATGAGTTGGGGCCTGCTGGCAGGTGCCCCGCACTGCTGGGGGGTGGGGGTGCAAGGGGACATGAGTGGGGGCCTGTTGGCAGGTGCCCCTCAGTGCTGGGGGGTGGGTGTGCAAGGGACATGAATGGGACATGAGTGGGGGCCTGCTGGCAGGTGCCTGCACTGCTGGGGGGTGGGGGTGCAAGGGGACATGAGTGGGGGCCTGTTAGCAGGTGCCCCTCAGAACTGGGGGTGGGTGTGCAAGGGGACATGAGTGGGGGACCTGCTGGCAGGTGCCCTGCACTGCTGGGGGGTGGGTGTGCAAGGGGACATGAGTGGGGGCCTGTTGGCAGGTGCCCTGCACTGCTGGGGGGTGGGGGTGCAAAGGGGACATGAGTGGGGGCCTGCTGGCAGGTGCCCTGCACTGCTGGGGGTGGGGGTGCAAGGGGACATGAGTGGGGGCCTGTTGGCAGGTGCCCCGCAGAGCTGGGGGATGACTGTGCAAGGGGACATGAGTGGGACATGAGTGGGGGCCTGCTGGCAGGTGCCCTGCACTGCTGGGGGGTGGGTGTAGAAGGGGACATGAGTAGGGGCCTGTTTGCAGGTACCCTGCACTACTGGGGGGTGGGGGTGCAAGGGGACATGAGTGGGGGCCTGCTGGCAGGTGCCCTGCACTGCTGGGGGGTGGGGGTGCAAGGGGACATGAGTGAGTCATGAGTGGGGGACTGCTGGCAGGTGCCCTGCACTGCTGGGGGTGGGGGTGCAAGGGGTCATGAGTGGGGGCTTGCTGGCAGGTGCCCCTCAGTGCTGGGGGGTGGGGGTGCAAGGGGAAATGAGTGGGGGCCTTCTGGCAGGTGCCTTGCACTGCTGGGGGGTGGGGGTGCAAGGGGACATGAGTGGGGGCCTGCTGGCAGGTGCCCCTCAGTGCCTGGGGGTGGGGGTGCAAGTGGACATGAGTCGGACATGAGTGGGGCCTGCTGGCAGGTGCCCTGCACTGCTGGGGTGTGGGGGTGCAATGGGACATGAGTGGGGGCCTGTTGGCAGGTGCCCCTCAGTGCTGGGGGGGTGGGTGTGCAAGGGGACATGAGTGGGGGGCCTGCTGCCAGGTGCCCTGCACTGCTGGAGGGTGGGGTTGCAATGGGACATGTGTGGGGGCCTGCTGGCAAGTGCCCTGCACTGCTGGGGGGTGTGTGTGCAAGGGGACATGAGTGGGGGCCTGCTGGCAGGTGCCCCTCAGTGCTGGGAGTGGGGGTTCAAGGGGACATGAGTGGGGGCCATCTGGCAGGTGCCCTGCACTGCTGGGGGGTGGGGGTGCAAGGGGACATGAGTGGGGGCCTGCTGGCAGGTGCCCCTCAGTGCTGGGGTGTGGGGGTGCAAGGGGACATGAGTGGGACATGAGTGGGGGCCTGCTGGAAGGTGCTCTGCACGGCTGGGGGGTGGGGGTGCAAGGGGACATGAGTGGGGGCCTGTTGGCAGGTGCCCCTCAGTGCTGGGGGGTTGGGGTGCAAGGGGACATGAGTAGGGGCCTGTTGGCAGGTGCCCCTCAGTGCTGGGGGGTGGGTTTGCAAGGGGACATGAGTGGGGGACCTGCTGGCAGGTGCCCTGCACTGCTGGGGTGTGGGTGTGCAAGGGGACATGAGTGGTGGCCTGTTGGTAGGTGCCCTGCACTGCTGGGGGGTGGGGGTGCAAGGGGACATGAGAGGGGGCCTGCTGGCAGGTGCCCTTCACTGCTGGGGGTGGGAGTGCAAGGGGACATGAGTGGGGGCCTGTTGGCAGGTGCCCACAGAGCTGGGGGGTGAGTGTGCAAGGGGACATGAGTGGGACATGAGTGGGTGCCTGCTGGCAGGTGCCCTGCACTGCTGGGGGGTTGGTGTGCAAGGGGACATGAGTAGGGGCCTGTTGGCAGGTGCCCTGCACTGCTGGGGGTGAGGGTGCAAGGGGACATGAGTGGGGTCCTGTTGGTAGGTGCCCCTCAGTGCTGGGGGTGGGGGTGCAAGGGGACATGAGTGAGACATGAGTGAGGCCTGTTGGCGGTGCCCTGCACTGCTGGGCCGCGGAGGTGCAAGGGGACATGAGTGGGGGCCTGCTGGCAGGTGCCCTGCACTGCTGGGGGGTGG
Source organism: Ambystoma mexicanum (assembly GCF_040938575.1). NCBI lineage: Eukaryota > Metazoa > Chordata > Amphibia > Caudata > Ambystomatidae > Ambystoma > Ambystoma mexicanum. The sequence continues at coordinate 697,818,403 of NC_090935.1, read as the reverse complement.
GGGTGAAAGGGGTCATGAGTGGGGGCCTACTCGCAGGTGCCCCTCAGTGCTGGGGGGTGGGGGTGCAAGGGGAAATGAGTGGGGTCCTGCTGGCAGGTGCCCTGCACTGCTGGGGGGTGGGGGTGCAAGGGGACATGAGTGGGGGCCTGCTAGCAGGTGCCCCTCAGTGCCTGGGGGTGCAAGGGGACATGAGTCGGACATGAGTGGGGGCCTTCTGGCAGGAGCCCTGCACTGCTGGGGGGTCGGAGTGCAAGGGGACATGAGAGGGGACATGTTGGGTGGTGCCCCTCAGTGCTGGGGGGTGGGTGTGCAAGGGGACATGAGTGGGGGCCTGCTGCCAGATGCCCTGCACTGCTGGGGTGTGGGGGTGCAAGTGGTCATGAGTGGGGGCCTGTTGGCAGGTGCCCTGCACTTCCGGGGCATGGGTGTGCAAGGGGACACGAGTGGGGGCCTGCTGGCAGGTGCCCCTCAGTGCTGGGGATGAGGGTGCAGGAGGACATGAGTGGGACATGAGTGGTGGCCTGCTGGCAGGTGCCGTGCACTGCTGTGGGGTGGGGGTGCAAGGGGACATGAGTGGGGGCCTGCTGACAGGTGCCCCTCAGTGCTGGGGTTGGGGGTGCAAGGGGACATGAGTGGGACATGAGTGGGGGCCTGCTGGCAGGTGCCTTGCACTGCTGGGGGGTGGGGGTGCAAGGGGACATGAGAGGGGGCCTGCTGGCAGGTGCCCCTCAGTGCTGGGGAGTGGGGGTGCAAGGGGACATGAGTGGGACATGCGTGGGGGTCCTGCTGGCAGGTGCCCTGCACTGCTGGGGGTTGGGGGTGCAAGGGGACATGAGTGGGGGCCTGTTGGCAGGTGCCCTGCACTGCTGGTGGGTGGGGGTGCAACGGGACATGAGTGGGGGCCTGTTGGCAGGTGCCCCTCAGTGCTGGGAGATGGGTGTGCAAGGAGACATGAGTGGGACATGAGTGGGGGCCTGCTGGCAGATGCCCTGCACTGCTGGGAGGTGGGGGTGCAAGGGGACATGAGTGGGGCCATGCTGGCAGGTGCCCAGCACTGCTGGGGGGTGGGGGTGCAAGGGGTCATGAGTGGGGGCCTGCTGACAGGTGCCCCTCAGTGCTGGGGGGTGGGGGTACAAGGGGAAATGAGTGGGGGCCTACTGGCAGGTGCCCTGCACTGCTGGGGATTGGGTGTGCAAGGGGACATGAGTTGGGGCCTGCTCCCAAGTTCCCCGACAGTGCCTGGGGGGTGGGGATGCAAGGGGACATGAGTCGGACATGAGTGGGGGCCTGCTGGCAGGTGCCCCGCACTGCTGGGGGGTGGGGGTGCAAGGGGACATGAGTGGGGGCCTGTTGGCAGGTGCCCCTCAGTGCTGGGGGGTGGGTGTGCAAGGGACATGAATGGGACATGAGTGGGGGCCTGCTGGCAGGTGCCTGCACTGCTGGGGGGTGGGGGTGCAAGGGGACATGAGTGGGGGCCTGTTGGCAGGTGCCCTGCACTGCTGGGGGGTGGGGGTGCAAAGGGGACATGAGTGGGGGCCTGCTGGCAGGTGCCCTGCACTGCTGGGGGTGGGGGTGCAAGGGGACATGAGTGGGGGCCTGTTGGCAGGTGCCCCGCAGAACTGGGGGTGGGTGTGCAAGGGGACATGAGTGGGGGCCTGTTGGCAGGTGCCCTGCACTGCTGGGGGGTGGGGGTGCAAAGGGGACATGAGTGGGGGCCTGCTGGCAGGTGCCCTGCACTGCTGGGGGTGGGGGTGCAAGGGGACATGAGTGGGGGCCTGTTGGCAGGTGCCCCGCAGAGCTGGGGGATGACTGTGCAAGGGGACATGAGTGGGGGCCTGCTGGCAGGTGCCCTGCACTGCTGGGGGGTGGGTGTAGAAGGGGACATGAGTAGGGGCCTGTTTGCAGGTACCCTGCACTACTGGGGGGTGGGGGTGCAAGGGGACATGAGTGGGGGCCTGCTGGCAGGTGCCCTGCACTGCTGGGGGGGGGGATGGGGGTGCAAGGGGACATGAGTGAGACATGAGTGGGGGACTGCTGGCAGGTGCCCTGCACTGCTGGGGGTGGGGGTGCAAGGGGTCATGAGTGGGGGCTTGCTGGCAGGTGCCCCTCAGTGCTGGGGGGTGGGGGTGCAAGAGGAAATGAGAGGGGGCCTTCTGGCAGGTGCCTTGCACTGCTGGGGGGGGGGATGGGGGTGCAAGGGGACATGAGTGAGACATGAGTGGGGGACTGCTGGCAGGTGCCCTGCACTGCTGGGGGTGGGGGTGCAAGGGGACATGAGTGGGGGCCTGCTGGCAAGTGCCCCTCAGTGCCTGGGGGTGGGGGTGCAAGTGGACATGAGTCGGACATGAGTGGGGCCTGCTGGCAGGTGCCCTGCACTGCTGGGGTGTGGGGGTGCAATGGGACATGAGTGGGGGCCTGTTGGCAGGTGCCCCTCAGTGCTGGGGGGGTGGGTGTGCAAGGGGACATGAGTGGGGGGCCTGCTGCCAGGTGCCCTGCACTGCTGGAGGGTGGGGTTGCAATGGGACATGTGTGGGGGCCTGCTGGCAAGTGCCCTGCACTGCTGGGGGGTGTGTGTGCAAGGGGACATGAGTGGGGGCCTGCTGGCAGGTGCCCCTTAGTGCTGGGAGTGGGGGTGCAAGGGGACATGAGTGGGGGCCATCTGGCAGGTGCCCTGCACTGCTGGGGGGTGGGGGTGCAAGGGGACATGAGTGGGGGCCTGCTGGCAGGTGCCCCTCAGTGCTGGGGGGTGGGGGTGCAAGGGGACATGAGTGGGACATGAGTGGGGGCCTGCTGGAAGGTGCCCTGCACTGCTGGGGGGTGGGGGTGCAAGGGGACATGAGTGGGGGCCTGTTGGCAGGTGCCCCTCAGTGCTGGGGGGTTGGGGTGCAAGGGGACATGAGTAGGGGCCTGTTGGCAGGTGCCCCTCAGTGCTGGGGGGTGGGTTTGCAAGGCGACATGAGTGGCGGACCTGCTGGCAGGTGCCCTGCACTGCTGGGGTGTGGGTGTGCAAGGGGACATGAGTGGTAGGCCTGTTGGTAGGTGCCCTGCACTGCTGGGGGGTGGGGGTGCAAGGGGACATGAGTGGGGGCCTGCTGGCAGGTGCCCTTCACTGCTGGGGGTGGGAGTGCAAGGGGACATGAGTGGGGGCCTGTTAGCAGGTGCCCACAGAGCTGGGGGGTGAGTGTGCAAGGGGACATGAGTGGGACATGAGTGGGGGCCTGCTGGCAGGTGCCTTGCACTGCTGGGGGGTGGGGGTGCAAGGGGACATGAGTGGGGGCATGCTGGCAGGTGTCCCTCAGTGCAGGGGGTGGGGTGCAAGGGGACATGAGTGGGACATGAGTATGAGCCTGCTGGCAGGTGCCCTGCACTGCTGGTGCGTGGGGGTGCAATGGGACATAAGTGGGGGCCTGCTGGCAGGTGCCCTGCACTGCTTGGGGGGTGGTGTGCAAGGGGACATGAGTGGGGGCCTGAATGGCAGGTGCCCCTCAGTGCTGGGCGGTCAGGGTGCAAGGGGACATGTGTGGGACATGAGTGGGGGCCATCTGGCAGGTGCCCTGCATTGCTTGGGGGTGGGGGTGCAACGGGACATGAGTGGGGGCCTGTTGGCAGGTGCCCCTCAGTGCTGGGTGTGGGTGTGCAAGGAGAAATGAGTGGGACATGAGTGGGGGCCTGCTGGCAGGTGCCCTGCACTGCTGGGGGGTGGGGGTGCAAGGGGACATGAGTGGGGTCCTGTTGGCAGGTGCCCCTCAGTGCTGGGGGGTGGGTGTGCAAGGGGACATGAGTGGGGGGCCTGCTGGCAGGTGCCCTGCACTGCTGGGGGTTGGGGTCAAGGGGACATGAGTGGGGGCCTGTTGGCAGGTGCCCCTCAGTGCTGGGGGGTGGGTGTGCAAGGGGACATGAGTGGGGGGCCTGTTGGCAGGTGCCCTGCCCTGCTGGGGGGTGGGGGTGCAATGAGACATGAGTGGGGGCCTGCTGGCAGGTGCCCTGCACTGCTGGGGGGTGGGTGTGCAAGGGGACATGAGTGGGAGCCTGCTGGCAGGTGCCTCTCAGTGCTGGGGGTGGGGGTGCAAGAGGACATGAGTGGGAGATGAGTGGGGGCCTGCTGGCAGGAGCCCTGCACTTCTGGGGGGTGGGTGTGCAAGGGGACATGAGTGGGGGCCTGCTGGCAGGTACCTTGCACTGCTGGGGGGTGGGGGTGCAAGGGGACATGAGTGGGACATGAGTGGGGGCCATCTGGCAGGTGCCCTGCATTGCTTGGGGGTGGGGGTGCAACGGGACATGAGTGGGGGCCTGTTGGCAGGTGCCCCTCAGTGCTGGGGGTGGGTGTGCAAGGAGACATGAGTGGGATATGAGTGGGGGCCTGCTGGCAGGTGCCCTGCACTGCTGGGGGGTGGGGGTGCAAGGGGACATGAGTGGGGGCCTGTTGGCAGGTGCCCCTCAGTGCTGGGGGGTGGGTGTGCAATGGGACATGAGTGGGGGACCTGCTGGCATGTGCCCTGCACTGCTGGGGTTTGGGGGTCAAGGGGACATAAGTGGGGGCCTGTTGGCAGGTGCCCCTCAGTGCTGGGGGGTGGGTGTGCAAGGGGACATGAGTGGGGGGCCTGCGGGCAGGTGCACTGCACTCCTGGGGGGTGGGGATGCAAGGGGACATGAGTGGGGGCCTGTTGGCAGGTGCCCTGCACTGCTGGGGGGTGGGGGTGCAATGAGACATGAGTGGGGGCCTGCTGGCAGGTGCCCTGCACTGCTGGGGGGTGGGTGTGCAAGGGGACATGAGTGGGAGCCTGCTGGCAGGTGCCTCTCAGTGATGGGGGTGGGGGTGCAAGAGGACATGAGTGGGAGATGAGTGGGGGCCTGCTGGCAGGAGCCCTGCACTGCTGGGGGGTGGGTGTGCAAGGGGACATGAGTGGGGGCCTGCTGGCAGGTACCTTGCACTGCTGGGGGGTGGGGGTGCAAGGGGACATGAGTGGGGGCCTGCAGGCAGGTGCCCCTCAGTGCTGGGGAGTGGGGGTGCAAGGGGACATGAGTGGGACATGAGTAGGGCCCTGCTGGCAGGTGTTCTGCACTGCTGGGGGGTGGGGGTGCAAGGGGTCATGAGTGGGGGCCTGTTGGCAGGTGCCCTGCACTTCTGGGGCATGGGCGTGCAAGGGGACACGAGTGGGGGCCTGCTGGTAGGTGCCCCTCTGTGCTGGGGGGTGAGGGTGCAAGGGGACATGAGTGGGGGGCCTGCTGCCAGATGCCCTGCACTGCTGGGGGGTGGGGGTGCAAGGGGTCATGAGTGGGGGCCTGCTGGCAGGTGCCCTGCACCTCTGGGGCATGGGGGTGCAATGGGACATGAGTGGGGGCCTCCTGGCAGGTGCCCTGCACTGCTGGGGGTGGGTGTGCAAGGGGACATGAGTGGGAGCCTGCTGGAAGTCGCCTCTCAGTGATGGGGGTGGGGGTGCAAGGGGACATGAGTGGGAGATGAGTGGGGGCCTGCTGGCAGGAGCCCTGCACTGCTGGGGGGTGGGTGTGCAAGGGGACATGAGTGGGGGCCTGCTGGCAGGTACCTTGCACTGCTGGGTGTGGGGGTGCAAGGGGACATGAGTGGGGGCCTGCTGGCAGGTGCCCCTCAGTGCTGGGGAGTGGGGGTGCAAGGGAACATGAGTGGGACATGCGTGGGGGTCGTGCTGGCAGGTGCCCTGCACTGCTGGGGGTTGGGGGTGCAAGGGGACATGAGTGGGGGCCTGTTGGCAGGTGCCCTGCACTGCTGGTGGGTGGGGGTGCAACGGGACATGAGTGGGGGCCTGCTGGCAGGTGCCCTGCACTGCTGGTGGGTGGGAGTGCAATGGTACATGAGTGGGGGCCTGCTGGCAGGTGCCCTGCACTGCTGGGGGGTGGGTGTGCAAGGGGACTTGAGTGTGGGCCTGATGGAAGGTGCCCCTCAGTGCTGAGGGGTGGGGGTGCAAGGGGACATGAGTGGGACATGAGTGGGGGCCAGCTAGCAGGTGCCCTGCACTGCTTGGGGTGGGGGTACAAGGGGACATGAGTGGGGGCCTGTTGGCAGGTGCCCCTCAGTGCTGGGGGGTGGGTGTGCAAGGAGACATGAGTGAGACATGAGTGGGGGCCTGCTGGCAGGTGCCCTGCACTGCTGGGGGGTGGGGGTGCAAGGGGACATGAGTGGGGGCCTGTTGGCAGGTGCCCCTCAGTGCTGGGGGGTGGGTGTGCAAGGGGACATGAGTGGGGGGCCTGCTGGCAGGTGCCCTGCACTGCTGGGGGTTGGGAGTCAAGGGAACATGTGTGGGGGCCTGTTGGCCGGTGCCCCTCAGTGCTGGGGGTGGGTGTGCAAGGGGACATGAGTGGGGGGCCTGCGGGCAGGTGCACTGCACTGCTGGGATTTGGGGGTGCAAGGGGACATGAGTGGGGGCCTGTTGGCAGGTGCCCTGGACTGCTGGGGCATGGGGGTGCAATGGGACATGAGTGGGGGCCTGCTGGCAGGTGCCCTGCACTGCTGGGGGGTGTGTGTGCAAGGGGACATGAGTGGGGGCCTGCTGGCAGGTACCTTGCACTGCTGGGGGTGGGGGTACAAGGGGACATGAGTGGGGGCCTGCTGGCAGGTGCCCCTCAGTGCTGGGGAGTGGGGGTGCAAGGGGACATGAGTGGGACATGCGTGGGGGTCCTGCTGGTAGGTGCCCTGCACTGCTGGGGGTGGGGGGTGCAAGGGGACATGAGTGGGGGCCTGTTGGCAGGTGCCCTGCACTGCTGGTGGGTGGGGGTGCAACGGGACATGAGTGGGGGCCTGTTGGCAGGTGCCCCTCAGTGCTGGGAGATGGGTGTGCAAGGAGACATGAGTGGGACATGAGTGGGGGCCTGCTGGCAGATGCCCTGCACTGCTGGGAGGTGGGGGTGCAAGGGGACATGAGTGGGGGCATGCTGGCAGGTGCCCAGCACTGCTGGGGGTGGGGGTGCAAGGGGGCATGAGTGGGCGCCTGCTGACAGGTGCCCCTCAGTGCTGGGGGGTGGGGATACAAGGGGAAATGAGTGGGGGCCTACTGGCAGGTGCCCTGCACTGCTGGGGGGTGGGTGTGCAAGGGGACATGAGTTGGGGCCTGCTGCCAAGTTCCCCGACAGTGCCTGGGGGGTGGGGATGCAAGGGGACATGAATCGGACATGAGTGGGGGCCTGCTAGCAGGTGCCCTGCACTGCTGGGGGGTGGGGGTGCAAGGGGACATGAGTGGGGGCCTGTTGGCAGGTGCCCCTCAGTGCTGGGGGGTCGGTGTGCAAGGGACATGAATGGGACATGAGTGGGGGCCTGCTGGCAGGTTCCTGCACTGCTGGGGGGTGGGGGTGCAAGGGGACATGAGTGGGGGCCTGTTAGCAGGTGCCCCTCAGAACTGGGGAGTGGGTGTGCAAGGGGACATGAGTGGGGGACCTGCTGGCAGGTGCCCTGCACTGCTGGGGGGTTGGTGTGCAAGGGGTCATGAGTGGGCGCCTGCTGACAGGTGCCCCTCAGTGCTGGGGGGTGGGGATACAAGGGGAAATGAGTGGGGGCCTACTGGCAGGTGCCCTGCACTGCTGGGGGGTGGGTGTGCAAGGGGACATGAGTTGGGGCCTGCTGCCAAGTTCCCCGACAGTGCCTGGGGGGTGGGTGTGCAAGGGACATGAATGGGACATGAGTGGGGGCCTGCTGGCAGGTGCCGTGCACTGCTGGGGGTGGGTGTAGAAGGGGACATGAGTAGGGGCCTGTTTGCAGGTACCCTGCACTACTGGGGGGTGGGGGTGCAAGGGGACATGAGTGAGACATGAGTGGGGGACTGCTGGCAGGTGCCCTGCACTGCTGGGGGTGGGGGTGCAAGGGGTCATGAGTGGGGGCTTGCTGGCAGGTGCCCCTCAGTGCTGGGGGGTGGGGGTGCAAGGGGAAATGAGTGGGGGCCTTCTGGCAGGTGCCTTGCACTGCTGGGGGGTGGGGGTGCAAGGGGACATGAGTGGGGGCCTGCTGGCAGGTGCCCCTCAGTGCCTGGGGGGTGGGGGTGCAAGGGGACATGAGTCGGACATGAGTGGGGCCTGGTGGCAGGTGCCCTGCACTGCTGGGGTTTGGGGGTGCAAAGGGACATGAGTGGGGGCCTGTTGGCAGGTGCCCCTCAGTGCTGGGGGGTGGGTGTGCAAGGGGACATGAGTGGGGGGCCTGCTGCCAGGTGCCCTGCACTGCTGGGGGTGGGGGTGCAATGGGACATGAGTGGGGGCCTGCTGGCAGGTGCCCCTCAGTGCTGGGGGTGGGGGTGCAAGGGGACATGAGTGGGGGCCATCTGGCAGGTGCCCTGCACTGCTGGGGGGTGGGGGTGCAAGGGGACATGAGTGGGGGCCTGCTGGCAGGTGCCCCTCAGTGCTGGGGGGTGGGGGTGCAAGGGGACATGAGTGGGACATGAGTGGGGGCCTGCTGGAAGGTGCCCTGCACTGCTGGGGGGTGGGTGTGCAAGGGGACATGAGTTGGGGCCTGCTGCCAAGTTCCCCGACAGTGCCTGGGGGGTGGGTGTGCAAGGGACATGAATGGGACATGAGTGGGGGCCTGCTGGCAGGTGCCGTGCACTGCTGGGGGTGGGTGTAGAAGGGGACATGAGTAGGGGCCTGTTTGCAGGTACCCTGCACTACTGGGGGGTGGGGGTGCAAGGGGACATGAGTGAGACATGAGTGGGGGACTGCTGGCAGGTGCCCTGCACTGCTGGGGGTGGGGGTGCAAGGGGTCATGAGTGGGGGCTTGCTGGCAGGTGCCCCTCAGTGCTGGGGGGTGGGGGTGCAAGGGGAAATGAGTGGGGGCCTTCTGGCAGGTGCCTTGCACTGCTGGGGGGTGGGGGTGCAAGGGGACATGAGTGGGGGCCTGCTGGCAGGTGCCCCTCAGTGCCTGGGGGGTGGGGGTGCAAGGGGACATGAGTCGGACATGAGTGGGGCCTGGTGGCAGGTGCCCTGCACTGCTGGGGTTTGGGGGTGCAAAGGGACATGAGTGGGGGCCTGTTGGCAGGTGCCCCTCAGTGCTGGGGGGTGGGTGTGCAAGGGGACATGAGTGGGGGGCCTGCTGCCAGGTGCCCTGCACTGCTGGGGGTGGGGGTGCAATGGGACATGAGTGGGGGCCTGCTGGCAGGTGCCCCTCAGTGCTGGGGGTGGGGGTGCAAGGGGACATGAGTGGGGGCCATCTGTCAGGTGCCCTGCACTGCTGGGGGGTGGGGGTGCAAGGGGACATGAGTGGGGGCCTGCTGGCAGGTGCCCCTCAGTGCTGGGGGGTGGGGGTGCAAGGGGACATGAGTGGGACATGAGTGGGGGCCTGCTGGAAGGTGCCCTGCACTGCTGGGGGGTGGGGGTGCAAGGGGACATGAGTGGGGGCCTGTTGGCAGGTGCCCCTCAGTGCTGGGGGGTGGGGGTGCAAGGGGACATGAGTAGGGGCCTGTTGGCAGGTGCCCCTCAGTGCTGGGGGGTGGGTGTGCAAGGGGACATGAGTGGGGGACCTGCTGGCAGGTGCCCTGCACTGCTGGGGTGTGGGTGTGCAAGGGGACATGAGTGGTGGCCTGTTAGTAGGTGCCCTGCACTGCTGGGGGGTGGGGGTGCAAGGGGACATGAGTGGGGGCCTGCTGGCAGATGCCCTTCACTGCTGGGGGTGGGAGTGCAAGGGGACATGAGTGGGGGCCTGTTGGCAGGTGCCCACAGAGCTGGGGGGTGAGTGTGCAAGGGGACATGAGTGGGACATGAGTGGGTGCCTGCTGGCAGGTGCCCTGCACTGCTGGGGGGTTGGTTGCAAGGGGGCATGAGTAGGGGCCTGTTGGCAGGTGTCCTGCACTGCTGGGGGTGAGGGTGCAAGGGGACATGAGTGGGGTCCTGTTGGCAGGTGCCCTTCAGTGCTGGGGGGTGGGGGTGCAAGGGGACATGAGTGAGACATGAGTGGGGCCTGTTGGCAGGTGCCCTGCACTGCTGGGCCACGGGGGTGCAAGGGGACATGAGTGGGGGCCTGCTGGCAGGTGCCCTGCACTGCTGGGGGGTGGGGATGAAAGGGGTCATGAGTGGGGGCCTACTGGCAGGTGCCCCTCAGTGCTGGGGGGTGGGGGTGCAAGGGGAAATGAGTGGGGTCCTGCTTGCAGGTGCCCTGCACTGCTGGGGGGTGGGGGTGCAAGGGGACATGAGTGGGGGCCTGCTAGCAGGTGCCCCTCAGTGCCTGGGGGTGCAAGGGGACATGAGTCGGACATGAGTGGGGGCCTTCTGGCAGGAGCCCTGCACTGCTGGGGGGTCGGAGTGCAAGGGGACATGAGAGGGGACATGTTGGCAGGTGCCCCTCAGTGCTGGGGGGTGGGTGTGCAAGGGGACATGAGTGGGGGGCCTGCTGCCAGATGCCCTGCACTGCTGGGGGGTGGGGGTGCAAGGGGTCATGAGTGGGGGCCTGTTGGCAGGTGCCCTGCACTTCTGGGGCATGGGCGTGCAAGGGGACACGAGTGGGGGCCTGCTGGCAGGTGCCCCTCTGTGCTGGGGGGTGAGGGTGCAAGGGGACATGAGTGGGGGGCCTGCTGCCAGATGCCCTGCACTGCTGGGGGGTGGGGGTGCAAGGGGTCATGAGTGGGAGCCTGCTGGAAGTTGCCTCTCAGTGATGGGGGTGGGGGTGCAAGGGGACATGAGTGGGAGATGAGTGGGGGCCTGCTGGCAGGAGCCCTGCACTGCTGGGGGGTGGGTGTGCAAGGGGACATGAGTGGGGGCCTGCTGGCAGGTACCTTGCACTGCTGGGTGTGGGGGTGCAAGGGGACATGAGTGGGGGCCTGCTGGCAGGTGCCCCTCAGTGCTGGGGGGTGGGGGTGCAAGGGGAAATGAGTGGGGGCCTTCTGGCAGGTGCCTTGCACTGCTGGGGGGTGGGGGTGCAAGTGGACATGAGTGGGGGCCTGCTGGCAGGTGCCCCTCAGTGCCTGGGGGTGGGGGTGCAAGTGGACATGAGTGGGGGGCCTGCTGCCAGATGCCCTGCACTGCTGGGGGGTGGGGGTGCAAGGGGTCATGAGTGGGGGCCTGCTGGCAGGTGCCCTGCACCTCTGGGGCATGGGGGTGCAATGGGACATGAGTGGGGGCCTCCTGGCAGGTGCCCTGCACTGCTGGGGGTGGGTGTGCAAGGGGACATGAGTGGGAGCCTGCTGGAAGTTGCCTCTCAGTGATGGGGGTGGGGGTGCAAGGGGACATGAGTGGGAGATGAGTGGGGGCCTGCTGGCAGGAGCCCTGCACTGCTGGGGGGTGGGTGTGCAAGGGGACATGAGTGGGGGCCTGCTGGCAGGTACCTTGCACTGCTGGGTGTGGGGGTGCAAGGGGACATGAGTGGGGGCCTGCTGGCAGGTGCCCCTCAGTGCTGGGGAGTGGGGGTGCAAGGGGACATGAGTGGGACATGCGTGGGGGTCCTGCTGGCAGGTGCCCTGCACTGCTGGGGGTTGGGGGTGCAAGGGGACATGAGTGGGGGCCTGTTGGCAGGTGCCCTGCACTGCTGGTGGGTGGGGGTGCAACGGGACATGAATGGGGGCCTGTTGGCAGGTGCCCCTCAGTGCTGGGAGATGGGTGTGCAAGGAGACATGAGTGGGACATGAGTGGGGGCCTGCTGGCAGATGCCCTGCACTGCTGGGAGGTGGGGGTGCAAGGGGACATGAGTGGGGCCATGCTGGCAGGTGCCCAGCACTGCTGGGGGGTGGGGGTGCAAGGGGTCATGAGTGGGGGCCTGCTGACAGGTGCCCCTCAGTGCTGGGGGGTGGGGGTACAAGGGGAAATGAGTGGGGGCCTACTGGCAGGTGCCCTGCACTGCTGGGGATTGGGTGTGCAAGGGGACATGAGTTGGGGCATGCTCCCAAGTTCCCCGACAGTGCCTGGGGGGTGGGGATGCAAGGGGACATGAGTCGGACATGAGTGGGGGCCTGCTGGCAGGTGCCCCGCACTGCTGGGGGGTGGGGGTGCAAGGGGACATGAGTGGGGGCCTGTTGGCAGGTGCCCCTCAGTGCTGGGGGGTGGGTGTGCAAGGGACATGAATGGGACATGAGTGGGGGCCTGCTGGCAGGTGCCCCGCACTGCTGGGGGGTGGGGGTGCAAGGGGACATGAGTGGGGGCCTGTTAGCAGGTGCCCCTCAGAACTGGGGGTGGGTGTGCAAGGGGACATGAGTGGGGGACCTGCTGGCAGGTGCCCTGCACTGCTGGGGGGTGGGTGTGCAAGGGGACATGAGTGGGGGCCTGTTGGCAGGTGCCCTGCACTGCTGGGGGGTGGGGGTGCAAAGGGGACATGAGTGGGGGCCTGCTGGCAGGTGCCCTGCACTGCTGGGGGTGGGGGTGCAAGGGGACATGAGTGGGGGCCTGTTGGCAGGTGCCCCGCAGAGCTGGGGGATGACTGTGCAAGGGGACATGAGTGGGACATGAGTGGGGGCCTGCTGGCAGGTGCCCTACACTGCTGGGGGGTGGGTGTAGAAGGGGACATGAGTAGGGGCCTGTTTGCAGGTACCCTGCACTACTGGGGGGTGGGGGTGCAAGGGGACATGAGTGGGGGGCTGCTGGCAGGTGCCCTGCACTGCTGGGGGGTGGGGGTGCAAGGGGACATGAGTGAGTCATGAGTGGGGGACTGCTGGCAGGTGCCCTGCACTGCTGGGGGTGGGGGTGCAAGGGGTCATGAGTGGGGGCTTGCTGGCAGGTGCCCCTCAGTGCTGGGGGGTGGGGGTGCAAGGGGAAATGAGTGGGGGCCTTCTGGCAGGTGCCTTGCACTGCTGGGGGGTGGGGGTGCAAGGGGACATGAGTGGGGGCCTGCTGGCAGGTGCCCCTCAGTGCCTGGGGATGGGGGTGCAAGTGGACATGAGTCGGACATGAGTGGGGCCTGCTGGCAGGTGCCCTGCACTGCTGGGGTGTGGGGGTGCAATGGGACATGAGTGGGGGCCTGTTGGCAGGTGCCCCTCAGTGCTGGGGGGGTGGGTGTGCAAGGGGACATGAGTGGGGGGCCTGCTGCCAGGTGCCCTGCACTGCTGGAGGGTGGGGTTGCAATGGGACATGTGTGGGGGCCTGCTGGCAAGTGCCCTGCACTGCTGGGGGGTGTGTGTGCAAGGGGACATGAGTGGGGGCCTGCTGGCAGGTGCCCCTCAGTGCTGGGAGTGGGGGTGCAAGGGGACATGAGTGGGGGCCATCTGGCAGGTGCCCTGCACTGCTGGGGGGTGGGGGTGCAAGGGGACATGAGTGGGGGCCTGCTGGCAGGTGCCCCTCAGTGCTGGGGGGTGGGGGTGCAAGGGGACATGAGTGGGACATGAGTGGGGGCCTGCTGGAAGGTGCTCTGCACGGCTGGGGGGTGGGGGTGCAAGGGGACATGAGTGGGGGCCTGTTGGCAGGTGCCCCTCAGTGCTGGGGGGTTGGGGTGCAAGGGGACATGAGTAGGGGCCTGTTGGCAGGTGCCCCTCAGTGCTGGGGGGTGGGTTTGCAAGGGGACATGAGTGGGGGACCTGCTGGCAGGTGCCCTGCACTGCTGGGGTGTGGGTGTGCAAGGGGACATGAGTGGTGGCCTGTTGGTAGGTGCCCTGCACTGCTGGGGGGTGGGGGTGCAAGGGGACATGAGAGGGGGCCTGCTGGCAGGTGCCCTTCACTGCTGGTGGTGGGAGTGCAAGGGGACATGAGTGGGGGCCTGTTGGCAGGTGCCCACAGAGCTGGGGGGTGAGTGTGCAAGGGGACATGAGTGGGACATGAGTGGGTGCCTGCTGGCAGGTGCCCTGCACTGCTGGGGGGTTGGTGTGCAAGGGGACATGAGTAGGGGCCTGTTGGCAGGTGCCCTGCACTGCTGGGGGTGAGGGTGCAAGGGGACATGAGTGGGGTCCTGTTGGTAGGTGCCCCTCAGTGCTGGGGGTGGGGGTGCAAGGGGACATGAGTGAGACATGAGTGAGGCCTGTTGGCGGTGCCCTGCACTGCTGGGCCGCGGAGGTGCAAGGGGACATGAGTGGGGGCCTGCTGGCAGGTGCCCTGCACTGCTGGGGGGTGGGGGTGAAAGGGGTCATGAGTGGGGGCCTACTCGCAGGTGCCCCTCAGTGCTGGGGGGTGGGGGTGCAAGGGGAAATGAGTGGGGTCCTGCTGGCAGGTGCCCTGCACTGCTGGGGGGTGGGGGTGCAAGGGGACATGAGTGGGGGCCTGCTAGCAGGTGCCCCTCAGTGCCTGGGGGTGCAAGGGGACATGAGTCGGACATGAGTGGGGGCCTTCTGGCAGGAGCCCTGCACTGCTGGGGGGTCGGAGTGCAAGGGGACATGAGAGGGGACATGTTGGGTGGTGCCCCTCAGTGCTGGGGGGTGGGTGTGCAAGGGGACATGAGTGGGGGCCTGCTGCCAGATGCCCTGCACTGCTGGGGTGTGGGGGTGCAAGTGGTCATGAGTGGGGGCCTGTTGGCAGGTGCCCTGCACTTCCGGGGCATGGGTGTGCAAGGGGACACGAGTGGGGGCCTGCTGGCAGGTGCCCCTCAGTGCTGGGGGTGAGGGTGCAGGAGGACATGAGTGGGACATGAGTGGTGGCCTGCTGGCAGGTGCCGTGCACTGCTGTGGGGTGGGGGTGCAAGGGGACATGAGTGGGGGCCTGCTGACAGGTGCCCCTCAGTGCTGGGGTTGGGGGTGCAAGGGGACATGAGTGGGACATGAGTGGGGGCCTGCTGGCAGGTGCCTTGCACTGCTGGGGGGTGGGGGTGCAAGGGGACATGAGTGGGGGCCTGCTGGCAGGTGCCCCTCAGTGCTGGGGAGTGGGGGTGCAAGGGGACATGAGTGGGACATGCGTGGGGGTCCTGCTGGCAGGTGCCCTGCACTGCTGGGGGTTGGGGGTGCAAGGGGACATGAGTGGGGGCCTGTTGGCAGGTGCCCTGCACTGCTGGTGGGTGGGGGTGCAACGGGACATGAGTGGGGGCCTGTTGGCAGGTGCCCCTCAGTGCTGGGAGATGGGTGTGCAAGGAGACATGAGTGGGACATGAGTGGGGGCCTGCTGGCAGATGCCCTGCACTGCTGGGAGGTGGGGGTGCAAGGGGACATGAGTGGGGCCATGCTGGCAGGTGCCCAGCACTGCTGGGGGGTGGGGGTGCAAGGGGTCATGAGTGGGGGCCTGCTGACAGGTGCCCCTCAGTGCTGGGGGGTGGGGGTACAAGGGGAAATGAGTGGGGGCCTACTGGCAGGTGCCCTGCACTGCTGGGGATTGGGTGTGCAAGGGGACATGAGTTGGGGCCTGCTCCCAAGTTCCCCGACAGTGCCTGGGGGGTGGGGATGCAAGGGGACATGAGTCGGACATGAGTGGGGGCCTGCTGGCAGGTGCCCCGCACTGCTGGGGGGTGGGGGTGCAAGGGGACATGAGTGGGGGCCTGTTGGCAGGTGCCCCTCAGAACTGGGGGTGGGTGTGCAAGGGGACATGAGTGGGGGCCTGTTAGCAGGTGCCCCTCAGAACTGGGGGTGGGTGTGCAAGGGGACATGAGTGGGGGCCTGTTGGCAGGTGCCCTGCACTGCTGGGGGGTGGGGGTGCAAAGGGGACATGAGTGGGGGCCTGCTGGCAGGTGCCCTGCACTGCTGGGGGTGGGGGTGCAAGGGGACATGAGTGGGGGCCTGTTGGCAGGTGCCCCGCAGAACTGGGGGTGGGTGTGCAAGGGGACATGAGTGGGGGCCTGTTGGCAGGTGCCCTGCACTGCTGGAGGGTGGGGGTGCAAAGGGGACATGAGTGGGGGCCTGCTGGCAGGTGCCCTGCACTGCTGGGGGTGGGGGTGCAAGGGGACATGAGTGGGGGCCTGTTGGCAGGTGCCCCGCAGAGCTGGGGGATGACTGTGCAAGGGGACATGAGTGGGACATGAGTGGGGGCCTGCTGGCAGGTGCCCTGCACTGCTGGGGGGTGGGTGTAGAAGGGGACATGAGTAGGGGCCTGTTTGCAGGTACCCTGCACTACTGGGGGGTGGGGGTGCAAGGGGACATGAGTGGGGGCCTGCTGGCAGGTGCCCTGCACTGCTGGGGGGGGGGTGGGGGTGCAAGGGGACATGAGTGAGACATGAGTGGGGGACTGCTGGCAGGTGCCCTGCACTGCTGGGGGTGGGGGTGCAAGGGGTCATGAGTGGGGGCTTGCTGGCAGGTGCCCCTCAGTGCTGGGGGGTGGGGGTGCAAGAGGAAATGAGAGGGGGCCTTCTGGCAGGTGCCTTGCACTGCTGGGGGGTGGGGGTGCAAGGGGACATGAGTGGGGGCCTGCTGGCAAGTGCCCCTCAGTGCCTGGGGGTGGGGGTGCAAGTGGACATGAGTCGGACATGAGTGGGGCCTGCTGGCAGGTGCCCTGCACTGCTGGGGTGTGGGGGTGCAATGGGACATGAGTGGGGGCCTGTTGGCAGGTGCCCCTCAGTGCTGGGGGGGTGGGTGTGCAAGGGGACATGAGTGGGGGGCCTGCTGCCAGGTGCCCTGCACTGCTGGAGGGTGGGGTTGCAATGGGACATGTGTGGGGGCCTGCTGGCAAGTGCCCTGCACTGCTGGGGGGTGTGTGTGCAAGGGGACATGAGTGGGGGCCTGCTGGCAGGTGCCCCTCAGTGCTGGGAGTGGGGGTGCAAGGGGACATGAGTGGGGGCCATCTGGCAGGTGCCCTGCACTGCTGGGGGGTGGGGGTGCAAGGGGACATGAGTGGGGGCCTGCTGGCAGGTGCCCCTCAGTGCTGGGGGGTGGGGGTGCAAGGGGACATGAGTGGGACATGAGTGGGGGCCTGCTGGAAGGTGCCCTGCACTGCTGGGGGGTGGGGGTGCAAGAGGACATGAGTGGGGGCCTGTTGGCAGGTGCCCCTCAGTGCTGGGGGGTTGGGGTGCAAGGGGACATGAGTAGGGGCCTGTTGGCAGGTGCCCCTCAGTGCTGGGGGGTGGGTTTGCAAGGCGACATGAGTGGCGGACCTGCTGGCAGGTGCCCTGCACTGCTGGGGTGTGGGTGTGCAAGGGGACATGAGTGGTAGGCCTGTTGGTAGGTGCCCTGCACTGCTGGGGGGTGGGGGTGCAAGGGGACATGAGTGGGGGCCTGCTGACAGGTGCCCTTCACTGCTGGGGGTGGGAGTGCAAGGGGACATGAGTGGGGGCCTGTTAGCAGGTGCCCACAGAGCTGGGGGGTGAGTGTGCAAGGGGACATGAGTGGGACATGAGTGGGGGCCTGCTGGCAGGTGCCTTGCACTGCTGGGGGGTGGGGGTGCAAGGGGACATGAGTGGGGGCATGCTGGCAGGTGTCCCTCAGTGCAGGGGGTGGGGTGCAAGGGGACATGAGTGGGACATGAGTATGAGCCTGCTGGCAGGTGCCCTGCACTGCTGGTGCGTGGGGGTGCAATGGGACATAAGTGGGGGCCTGCTGGCAGGTGCCCTGCACTGCTTGGGGGGTGGTGTGCAAGGGGACATGAGTGGGGGCCTGAATGGCAGGTGCCCCTCAGTGCTGGGGGGTCAGGGTGCAAGGGGACATGTGTGGGACATGAGTGGGGGCCATCTGGCAGGTGCCCTGCATTGCTTGGGGGTGGGGGTGCAACGGGACATGAGTGGGGGCCTGTTGGCAGGTGCCCCTCAGTGCTGGGTGTGGGTGTGCAAGGAGAAATGAGTGGGACATGAGTGGGGGCCTGCTGGCAGGTGCCCTGCACTGCTGGGGGGTGGGTGTGCAAGGGGACATGAGTGGGGGGCCTGCTGGCAGGTGCCCTGCACTGCTGGGGGTTGGGGTCAAGGGGACATGAGTGGGGGCCTGTTGGCAGGTGCCCCTCAGTGCTGGGGGGTGGGTGTGCAAGGGGACATGAGTGGGGGGCCTGTTGGCAGGTGCCCTGCCCTGCTGGGGGGTGGGGGTGCAATGAGACATGAGTGGGGGCCTGCTGGCAGGTGCCCTGCACTGCTGGGGGGTGGGTGTGCAAGGGGACATGAGTGGGAGCCTGCTGGCAGGTGCCTCTCAGTGCTGGGGGTGGGGGTGCAAGAGGACATGAGTGGGAGATGAGTGGGGGCCTGCTGGCAGGAGCCCTGCACTTCTGGGGGGTGGGTGTGCAAGGGGACATGAGTGGGGGCCTGCTGGCAGGTACCTTGCACTGCTGGGGGGTGGGGGTGCAAGGGGACATGAGTGGGACATGAGTGGGGGCCATCTGGCAGGTGCCCTGCATTGCTTGGGGGTGGGGGTGCAACGGGACATGAGTGGGGGCCTGTTGGCAGGTGCCCCTCAGTGCTGGGGGTGGGTGTGCAAGGAGACATGAGTGGGATATGAGTGGGGGCCTGCTGGCAGGTGCCCTGCACTGCTGGGGGGTGGGGGTGCAAGGGGACATGAGTGGGGGCCTGTTGGCAGGTGCCCCTCAGTGCTGGGGGGTGGGTGTGCAATGGGACATGAGTGGGGGACCTGCTGGCATGTGCCCTGCACTGCTGGGGTTTGGGGGTCAAGGGGACATGAGTGGGGGCCTGTTGGCAGGTGCCCCTCAGTGCTGGGGGGTGGGTGTGCAAGGGGACATGAGTGGGGGGCCTGCGGGCAGGTGCACTGCACTCCTGGGGGGTGGGGATGCAAGGGGACATGAGTGGGGGCCTGTTGGCAGGTGCCCTGCACTGCTGGGGGGTGGGGGTGCAATGAGACATGAGTGGGGGCCTGCTGGCAGGTGCCCTGCACTGCTGGGGGGTGGGTGTGCAAGGGGACATGAGTGGGAGCCTGCTGGCAGGTGCCTCTCAGTGCTGGGGGTGGGGGTGCAAGAGGACATGAGTGGGAGATGAGTGGGGGCCTGCTGGCAGGAGCCCTGCACTGCTGGGGGGTGGGTGTGCAAGGGGACATGAGTGGGGGCCTGCTGGCAGGTACCTTGCACTGCTGGGGGGTGGGGGTGCAAGGGGACATGAGTGGGGGCCTGCAGGCAGGTGCCCCTCAGTGCTGGGGAGTGGGGGTGCAAGGGGACATGAGTGGGACATGAGTAGGGCCCTGCTGGCAGGTGTTCTGCACTGCTGGGGGGTGGGGGTGCAAGGGGTCATGAGTGGGGGCCTGTTGGCAGGTGCCCTGCACTTCTGGGGCATGGGCGTGCAAGGGGACACGAGTGGGGGCCTGCTGGTAGGTGCCCCTCTGTGCTGGGGGGTGAGGGTGCAAGGGGACATGAGTGGGGGGCCTGCTGCCAGATGCCCTGCACTGCTGGGGGGTGGGGGTGCAAGGGGTCATGAGTGGGGGCCTGCTGGCAGGTGCCCTGCACCTCTGGGGCATGGGGGTGCAATGGGACATGAGTGGGGGCCTCCTGGCAGGTGCCCTGCACTGCTGGGGGTGGGTGTGCAAGGGGACATGAGTGGGAGCCTGCTGGAAGTCGCCTCTCAGTGATGGGGGTGGGGGTGCAAGGGGACATGAGTGGGAGATGAGTGGGGGCCTGCTGGCAGGAGCCCTGCACTGCTGGGGGGGGGGTGTGCAAGGGGACATGAGTGGGGGCCTGCTGGCAGGTACCTTGCACTGCTGGGTGTGGGGGTGCAAGGGGACATGAGTGGGGGCCTGCTGGCAGGTGCCCCTCAGTGCTGGGGAGTGGGGGTGCAAGGGAACATGAGTGGGACATGCGTGGGGGTCGTGCTGGCAGGTGCCCTGCACTGCTGGGGGTTGGGGGTGCAAGGGGACATGAGTGGGGGCCTGTTGGCAGGTGCCCTGCACTGCTGGTGGGTGGGGGTGCAACGGGACATGAGTGGGGGCCTGTTGGCAGGTGCCCCTCAGTGCTGGGAGATGGGTGTGCAAGGAGACATGAGTGGGACATGAGTGGGGGCCTGCTGGCAGATGCCCTGCACTGCTGGGGGTGGGGGTGCAAGGGGACATGAGTGGGGGCCTGTTGGCAGGTGCCCCGCAGAGCTGGGGGATGACTGTGCAAGGGATCATGAGTGGGACATGAGTGGGGGCCTGCTGGCAGGTGCCCTGCACTGCTGGGGGGTGGGTGTAGAAGGGGACATGAGTAGGGGCCTGTTTGCAGGTACCCTGCACTACTGGGGGGTGGGGGTGCAAGGGGACATGAGTGGGGGCCTGCTGGCAGGTGCCCTGCACTGCTGGGGGGTGGGGGTGCAAGGGGACATGAGTGAGACATGAGTGGAGGACTGCTGGCAGGTGCCCTGCACTGCTGGGGGTGGGGGTGCAAGGGGTCATGAGTGGGGGCTTGCTGGCAGGTGCCCCTCAGTGCTGGGGGGTGGGGGTGCAAGTGGACATGAGTCGGACATGAGTGGGGCCTGCTGGCAGGTGCCCTGCACTGCTGGGGTGTGGGGGTGCAATGGGACATGAGTGGGGGCCTGTTGGCAGGTGCCCCTCAGTGCTGGGGGGTTGGGTGTGCAAGGGGACATGAGTGGGGGGCCTGCTGCCAGGTGCCCTGCACTGCTGGAGGGTGGGGTTGCAATGGGACATGTGTGGGGGCCTGCTGGCAAGTGCCCTGCACTGCTGGGGGGTGTGTGTGCAAGGGGACATGAGTGGGGGCCTGCTGGCAGGTGCCCCTCAGTGCTGGGAGTGGGGGTGCAAGGGGACATGAGTGGGGGCCATCTGGCAGGGGCCCTGCACTGCTGGGGGGTGGGGGTGCAAGGGGACATGAGTGGGGGCCTGCTGGCAGGTGCCCCTCAGTGCTGGGGGGTGGGGGTGCAAGGGGACATGAGTGGGACATGAGTGGGGGCCTGCTGGAAGGTGCCCTGCACTGCTGGGGGGTGGGGGTGCAAGGGGACATGAGTGGGGGCCTGTTGGCAGGTGCCCCTCAGTGCTGGGGGGTTGGGGTGCAAGGGGACATGAGTAGGGGCCTGTTGGCAGGTGCCCCTCAGTGCTGGGGGGTGGGTTTGCAAGGGGACATGAGTGGGGGACCTGCTGGCAGGTGCCCTGCACTGCTGGGGTGTGGGTGTGCAAGGGGACATGAGTGGTGGCCTGTTGGTAGGTGCCCTGCACTGCTGGGGGGTGGGGGTGAAGGGGACATGAGAGGGGGCCTGCTGGCAGGTGCCCTTCACTGCTGGGGGTGGGAGTGCAAGGGGACATGAGTGGGGGCCTGTTGGCAGGTGCCCACAGAGCTGGGGGGTGAGTGTGCAAGGGGACATGAGTGGGACATGAGTGGGTGCCTGCTGGCAGGTGCCCTGCACTGCTGGGGGGTTGGTGTGCAAGGGGACATGAGTAGGGGCCTGTTGGCAGGTGCCCTGCACTGCTGGGGGTGAGGGTGCAAGGGGACATGAGTGGGGTCCTGTTGGTAGGTGCCCCTCAGTGCTGGGGGGTGGGGGTGCAAGGGGACATGAGTGAGACATGAGTGAGGCCTGTTGGCGGTGCCCTGCACTGCTGGGCCGCGGGGGTGCAAGGGGACATGAGTGGGGGCCTGCTGGCAGGTGCCCTGCACTGCTGGGGGGTGGGGGTGAAAGGGGTCATGAGTGGGGGCCTACTCGCAGGTGCCCCTCAGTGCTGGGGGGTGGGGGTGCAAGGGGAAATGAGTGGGGTCCTGCTGGCAGGTGCCCTGCACTGCTGGGGGGTGGGGGTGCAAGGGGACATGAGTGGGGGCCTGCTAGCAGGTGCCCCTCAGTGCCTGGGGGTGCAAGGGGACATGAGTCGGACATGAGTGGGGGCCTTCTGGCAGGAGCCCTGCACTGCTGGGGGGTCGGAGTGCAAGGGGACATGAGAGGGGACATGTTGGGTGGTGCCCCTCAGTGCTGGGGGGTGGGTGTGCAAGGGGACATGAGTGGGGGCCTGCTGCCAGATGCCCTGCACTGCTGGGGTGTGGGGGTGCAAGTGGTCATGAGTGGGGGCCTGTTGGCAGGTGCCCTGCACTTCCGGGGCATGGGTGTGCAAGGGGACACGAGTGGGGGCCTGCTGGCAGGTGCCCCTCAGTGTTGGGGGTGAGGGTGCAGGAGGACATGAGTGGGACATGAGTGGTGGCCTGCTGGCAGGTGCCGTGCACTGCTGTGGGGTGGGGGTGCAAGGGGACATGAGTGGGGGCCTGCTGACAGGTGCCCCTCAGTGCTGGGGTTGGGGGTGCAAGGGGACATGAGTGGGACATGAGTGGGGGCCTGCTGGCAGGTGCCTTGCACTGCTGGGGGGTGGGGGTGCAAGGGGACATGAGTGGGACATGCGTGGGGGTCCTGCTGGCAGGTGCCCTGCACTGCTGGGTGTTGGGGGTGCAAGGGGACATGAGTGGGGGCCTGTTGGCAGGTGCCCTGCACTGCTGGTGGGTGGGGGTGCAACGGGACATGAGTGGGGGCCTGTTGGCAGGTGCCCCTCAGTGCTGGGAGATGGGTGTGCAAGGAGACATGAGTGGGACATGAGTGGGGGCCTGCTGGCAGATGCCCTGCACTGCTGGGAGGTGGGGGTGCAAGGGGACATGAGTGGGGCCATGCTGGCAGGTGCCCAGCACTGCTGGGGGGTGGGGGTGCAAGGGGTCATGAGTGGGGGCCTGCTGACAGGTGCCCCTCAGTGCTGGGGGTGGGGGTACAAGGGGAAATGAGTGGGGGCCTACTGGCAGGTGCCCTGCACTGCTGGGGATTGGGTGTGCAAGGGGACATGAGTTGGGGCCTGCTCCCAAGTTCCCCGACAGTGCCTGGGGGGTGGGGATGCAAGGGGACATGAGTCGGACATGAGTGGGGGCCTGTTGGCAGGTGCCCCTCAGTGCTGGGGGGTGGGTGTGCAAGGGACATGAATGGGACATGAGTGGGGGCCTGCTGGCAGGTGCCTGCACTGCTGGGGGGTGGGGGTGCAAGGGGACATGAGTGGGGCCTGTTAGCAGGTGCCCCTCAGAACTGGGGGTGGGTGTGCAAGGGGACATGAGTGGGGGACCTGCTGGCAGGTGCCCTGCACTGCTGGGGGGTGGGTGTGCAAGGGGACATGAGTGGGGGCCTGTTGGCAGGTGCCCTGCACTGCTGGGGGGTGGGGGTGCAAAGGGGACATGAGTGGGGGCCTGCTGGCAGGTGCCCTGCACTGCTGGGGGTGGGGGTGCAAGGGGACATGAGTGGGGGCCTGTTGACAGGTGCCCCGCAGAGCTGGGGGATGACTGTGCAAGGGGACATGAGTGGGACATGAGTGGGGGCCTGCTGGCAGGTGCCCTGCACTGCTGCGAGTGGGTGTAGAAGGGGACATGAGTAGGGGCCTGTTTGCAGGTACCCTGCACTACTGGGGGGTGGGGGTGCAAGGGGACATGAGTGGGGGCCTGCTGGCAGGTGCCCTGCACTGCTGGGGGGGTGGGGGTGCAAGGGGACATGAGTGAGACATGAGTGGGGGACTGCTGGCAGATGCCCTGCACTGCTGGGGGTGGGGGTGCAAGGGGTCATGAGTGGGGGCTTGCTGACAGGTGCCCCTCAGTGCTGGGGGGTGGGGGTGCAATGGGAAATGAGTGGGGGCCTTCTGGCAGGTGCCTTGCACTGCTGGGGGGTGGGGGTGCAAGGGGACATGAGTGGGGGACTGCTGGCAGGTGCCCCTCAGTGCCTGGGGGTGGGGGTGCAAGTGGACATGAGTCGGACATGAGTGGGGCCTGCTGGCAGGTGCCCTGTACTGCTGGGGTGTGGGGGTGCAATGGGACATGAGTGGGGGCCGGCCTGTTGGCAGGTGCCCCTCAGTGCTGGGGGGGTGGGTGTGCAAGGGGACATGAGTGGGGGGCCTGCTGCCAGGTGCCCTGCACTGCTGGAGGGTGGGGTTGCAATGGGACATGTGTGGGGGCCTGCTGGCAAGTGCCCTGCACTGCTGGGGGGTGTGTGTGCAAGGGGACATGAGTGGGGGCCTGCTGGCAGGTGCCCCTCAGTGCTGGGGGGTGGGGGTGCAAGGGGACATGAGTGGGACATGAGTGGGGGCCTGCTGGAAGGTGCCCTGCACTGCTGGGGGGTGGGGGTGCAAGGGGACATGAGTGGGGGCCTGTTGGCAGGTGCCCCTCAGTCCTGGGGGGTTGGGGTGCAAGGGGACATGAGTAGGGGCCTGTTGGCAGGTGCCCCTCAGTGCTGGGGGGTGGGTTTGCAAGGGGACATGAGTGGGGGACCTGCTGGCAGGTGCCCTGCACTGCTGGGGTGTGGGTGTGCAAGGGGACATGAGTGGTGGCCTGTTGGTAGGTGCCCTGCACTGCTGGGGGGTGGGGGTGCAAGGGGACATGAGAGGGGGCCTGCTGGCAGGTGCCCTTCACTGCTGGGGGTGGGAGTGCAAGGGGACATGAGTGGGGGCCTGTTGGCAGGTGCCCACAGAGCTGGGGGGTGAGTGTGCAAGGGGACATGAGTGGGACATGAGTGGGTGCCTGCTGGCAGGTGCCCTGCACTGCTGGGGGGTTGGTGTGCAAGGGGACATGAGTAGGGGCCTGTTGGCAGGTGCCCTGCACTGCTGGGGGTGAGGGTGCAAGGGGACATGAGTGGGGTCCTGTTGGTAGGTGACCCTCAGTGCTGGGGGGTGGGGGTGCAAGGGGACATGAGTGAGACATGAGTGAGGCCTGTTGGCGGTGCCCTGCACTGCTGGGCCGCGGGGGTGCAAGGGGACATGAGTGGGGGCCTGCTGGCAGGTGCCCTGCACTGCTGGGGGGTGGGGGTGAAAGGGGTCATGAGTGGGGGCGTACTCGCAGGTGCCCCTCAGTGCTGGGGGGTGGGGGTGCAAGGGGAAATGAGTGGGGTCCTGCTGGCAGGTGCCCTGCACTGCTGGGGGGTGGGGGTGCAAGGGGACATGAGTGGGGGCCTGCTAGCAGGTGCCCCTCAGTGCCTGGGGGTGCAAGGGGACATGAGTCGGACATGAGTGGGGGCCTTCTGGCAGGAGCCCTGCACTGCTGGGGGGTCGGAGTGCAAGGGGACATGAGAGGGGACATGTTGGGTGGTGCCCCTCAGTGCTGGGGGGTGGGTGTGCAAGGGGACATGAGTGGGGGCCTGCTGCCAGATGCCCTGCACTGCTGGGGTGTGGGGGTGCAAGTGGTCATGAGTGGGGGCCTGTTGGCAGGTGCCCTGCACTTCCGGGGCATGGGTGTGCAAGGGGACACGAGTGGGGGCCTGCTGGCAGGTGCCCCTCAGTGCTGGGGGTGAGGGTGCAGGAGGACATGAGTGGGACATGAGTGGTGGCCTGCTGGCAGGTGCCGTGCACTGCTGTGGGGTGTGGGTGCAAGGGGACATGAGTGGGGGCCTGCAGACAGGTGCCCCTCAGTGCTGGGGTTGGGGGTGCAAGGGGGACATGAGTGGGACATGAGTGGGGGCCTGCTGGCAGGTGCCTTGCACTGCTGGGGGGTGGGGGTGCAAGGGGACATGAGTGGGGGCCTGCTGGCAGGTGCCCCTCAGTGCTGGGGAGTGGGGGTGCAAGGGGACATGAGTGGGACATGCGTGGGGGTCCTGCTGGCAGGTGCCCTGCACTGCTGGGGGTTGGGGGTGCAAGGGGACATGAGTGGGGGCCTGTTGGCAGGTGCCCTGCACTGCTGGTGGGTGGGGGTGCAACGGGACATGAGTGGGGGCCTGTTGGCAGGTGCCCCTCAGTGCTGGGAGATGGGTGTGCAAGGAGACATGAGTGGGACATGAGTGGGGGCCTGCTGGCAGATGCCCTGCACTGCTGGGAGGTGGGGGTGCAAGGGGACATGAGTGGGGCCATGCTGGCAGGTGCCCAGCACTGCTGGGGGGTGGGGGTGCAAGGGGCCATGAGTGGGGGCCTGCTGACAGGTGCCCCTCAGTGCTGGGGGGTGGGGGTACAAGGGGAAATGAGTGGGGGCCTACTGGCAGGTGCCCTGCACTGCTGGGGATTGGGTGTGCAAGGGGACATGAGTTGGGGCCTGCTCCCAAGTTCCCTGACAGTGCCTGGGGGGTGGGGATGCAAGGGGACATGAGTCGGACATGAGTGGGGGCCTGCCGGCAGGTGCCCCGCACTGCTGGGGGGTGGGGGTGCAAGGGGACATGAGTGGGGGCCTGTTGGCAGGTGCCCCTCAGTGCTGGGGGTGGGTGTGCAAGGGACATGAATGGGACATGAGTGGGGGCCTGCTGGCAGGTGCCTGCACTGCTGGGGGGTGGGGGTGCAAGGGGACATGAGTGGGGGCCTGTTAGCAGGTGCCCCTCAGAACTGGGGGTGGGTGTGCAAGGGGACATGAGTGGGGGACCTGCTGGCAGGTGCCCTGCACTGCTGGGGGGTGGGTGTGCAAGGGGACATGAGTGGGGGCCTGTTGGCAGGTGCCCTGCACTGCTGGGGGTGGGGGTGCAAAGGGGACATGAGTGGGGGCCTGCTGGCAGGTGCCCTGCACTGCTGGGGGTGGGGGTGCAAGGGGACATGAGTGGGGGCCTGTTGGCAGGTGCCCCGCAGAGCTGGGGGATGACTGTGCAAGGGGACATGAGTGGGGCATGAGTGGGGGCCTGCTGGCAGGTGCCCTGCACTGCTGGGGGTGGGTGTAGAAGGGGACATGAGTAGGGGCCTGTTTGCAGGTACCCTGCACTACTGGGGGGTGGGGGTGCAAGGGGACATGAGTGAGACATGAATGGGGGACTGCTGGCAGGTGCCCTGCACTGCTGGGGGTGGGGGTGCAAGGGGTCATGAGTGGGGGCTTGCTGGCAGGTGCCCCTCAGTGCTGGGGGGTGGGGGTGCAAGGGGAAATGAGTGGGGGCCTTCTGGCAGGTGCCTTGCACTGCTGGGGGGTGGGGGTGCAAGGGGACATGAGTGGGGGCCTGCTGGCAGGTGCCCCTCAGTGCCTGGGGGTGGGGGTGCAAGTGGACATGAGTCGGACATGAGTGGGGCCTGCTGGCAGGTGCCCTGCACTGCTGGGGTGTGGGGGTGCAATGGGACATGAGTGGGGGCCTGTTGGCAGGTGCCCCTCAGTGCTGGGGGGGTGGGTGTGCAAGGGGACATGAGTGGGGGGCCTGCTGCCAGGTGCCCTGCACTGCTGGAGGGTGGGGTTGCAATGGGACATGTGTGGGGGCCTGCTGGCAAGTGCCCTGCACTGCTGGGGGGTGTGTGTGCAAGGGGACATGAGTGGGGCCTGCTGGCAGGTGCCCCTCAGTGCTGGGAGTGGGGGTGCAAGGGGACATGAGTGGGGGCCATCTGGCAGGTGCCCTGCACTGCTGGGGGGTGGGTGTGCAAGGGGACATGAGTGGGGGCCTGCTGGCAGGTGCCCCTCAGTGCTGGGGGGTGGGGGTGCAAGGGGACATGAGTGGGACATGAGTGGGGGCCTGCTGGAAGGTGCCCTGCACTGCTGGGGGGTGGGGGTGCAAGGGGACATGAGTGGGGGCCTATTGGCAGGTGCCCCTCAGTGCTGGGGGGTTGGGGTGCAAGGGGACATGAGTAGGGGCCTGTTGGCAGGTGCCCCTCAGTGCTGGGGGGTGGGTTTGCAAGGGGACATGAGTGGGGGACCTGCTGGCAGGTGCCCTGCACTGCTGGGGTGTGGGTGTGCAAGGGGACATGAGTGGTAGGCCTGTTGGTAGGTGCCCTGCACTGCTGGGGGGTGGGGGTGCAAGGGGACATGAGTGGGGGCCTGCTGGCAGGTGCCCTTCACTGCTGGGGGTGGGAGTGCAAGGGGACATGAGTGGGGGCCTGTTGGCAGGTGCCCACAGAGCTGGGGGGTGAGTGTGCAAGGGGACATGAGTGGGACATGAGTGGGTGCCTGCTGGCAGGTGCCCTGCACTGCTGGGGGGTTGGTGTGCAAGGGGTCATGAGTAGGGGCCTGTTGGCAGGTGCCCTGCACTGCTGGGGGTGAGGGTGCAAGGGGACATGAGTGGGGTCCTGTTGGTAGGTGCCCCTCAGTGCTGGGGGGTGGGGGTGCAAGGGGACATGAGTGAGACATGAGTGAGGCCTGTTGGCGGTGCCCTGCACTGCTGGGCCGCGGGGGTGCAAGGGGACATGAGTGGGGGCCTGCTGGCAGGTGCCCTGCACTGCTGGGGGGTGGGGGTGAAAGGGGTCATGAGTGGGGGCCTACTCGCAGGTGCCCCTCAGTGCTGGGGGGTGGGGGTGCAAGGGGAAATGAGTGGGGTCCTGCTGGCAGGTGCCCTGCACTGCTGGGGGGTGGGGGTGCAAGGGGACATGAGTGGGGGCCTGCTAGCAGGTGCCCCTCAGTGCCTGGGGGTGCAAGGGGACATGAGTCGGACATGAGTGGGGGTCTTCTGACAGGAGCCCTGCACTGCTGGGGGGTCGGAGTGCAAGGGGACATGAGAGGGGACATGTTGGGTGGTACCCCTCAGTGCTGGGGGGTGGGTGTGCAAGGGGACATGAGTGGGGGCCTGCTGCCAGATGCCCTGCACTGCTGGGGTGTGGGGGTGCAAGTGGTCATGAGTGGGGGCCTGTTGGCAGGTGCCCTGCACTTCCGGGGCATGGGTGTGCAAGGGGACACGAGTGGGGGCCTGCTGGCAGGTGCCCCTCAGTGCTGGGGGTGAGGGTGCAGGAGGACATGAGTGGGACATGAGTGGTGGCCTGCTGGCAGGTGCCGTGCACTGCTGTGGGGTGGGGGTGCAAGGGGACATGAGTGGGGGCCTGCTGACAGGTGCCCCTCAGTGCTGGGGTTGGGGGTGCAAGGGGACATGAGTGGGACATGAGTGGGGGCCTGCTGGCAGGTGCCTTGCACTGCTGGGGGGTGGGGGTGCAAGGGGACATGAGTGGGGGCATGCTGGCAGGTGTCCCTCAGTGCAGGGGGTGGGGTGCAAGGGGACATGAGTGGGACATGAGTGGGAGCCTGCTGGCAGGTGCCCTGCACTGCTGGTGCGTGGGGGTGCAATGGGACATAAGTGGGGGCCTGCTGGCAGGTGCCCTGCACTGCTTGGGGGGTGGTGTGCAAGGGGACATGAGTGGGGGCCTGAATGGCAGGTGCCCCTCAGTGCTGGGGGGTTGGGGTGCAAGGGGACATGAGTGGGACATGAGTGGGGGCCATCTGGCAGGTGCCCTGCATTGCTTGGGGGTGGGGGTGCAACGGGACATGAGTGGGGGCCTGTTGGCAGGTGCCCCTCAGTGCTGGGTGTGGGTGTGCAAGGAGACATGAGTGGGACATGAGTGGGGGCCTGCTGGCAGGTGCCCTGCACGGCTGGGGGGTGGGGGTGCAAGGGGACATGAGTGGGGTCCTGTTGGCAGGTGCCCCTCAGTGCTGGGGGGTGGGTGTGCAAGGGGACATGAGTGGGGGGCCTGCTGGCAGGTGCCCTGCACTGCTGGGGGTTGGGGTCAAGGGGACATGAGTGGGGGCCTGTTGGCAGGTGCCCCTCAGTGCTGGGGGGTGGGTGTGCAAGGGGACATGAGTGGGGGCCTGTTGGCAGGTGCCCTGCCCTGCTGGGGGGTGGGGGTGCAATGAGACATGAGTGGGGGCCTGCTGGCAGGTGCCCTGCACTGCTGGGGGGTGGGTGTGCAAGGGGACATGAGTGGGAGCCTGCTGGCAGGTGCCTCTCAGTGCTGGGGGTGGGGGTGCAAGAGGACATGAGTGGGAGATGAGTGGGGGCCTGCTGGCAGGAGCCCTGCACTTCTGGGGGGTGGGTGTGCAAGGGGACTTGAGTGGGGGCCTGCTGGCAGGTACCTTGCACTGCTGGGGGGTGGGGGTGCAAGGGGACATGAGTGGGACATGAGTGGGGGCCACCTGGCAGGTGCCCTGCATTGCTTGGGGGTGGGGGTGCAACGGGACATGAGTGGGGGCCTGTTGGCAGTTGCCCCTCAGTGCTGGGGGTGGGTGTGCAAGGAGACATGAGTGGGACATGAGTGGGGGCCTGCTGGCAGGAGCCTTGCACTTCTGGGGGGTGGGTGTGCAAGGGGACATGAGTGGGGGCCTGCTGGCAGGTACCTTGCACTGCTGGGGGGTGGGGGTGCAAGGGGACATGAGTGGGACATGAGTGGGGACCATCTGGCAGGTGCCCTGTACTGCTGGGGGGTGGGGGTGCAAGGGGACATGAGTGGGGGCCTGTTGGCAGGTGCCCCTCAGTGCTGGGGAGTGGGTGTGCAAGGGGACATGAGTGGGGGACCTGCTGGCATGTGCCCTGCACTGCTGGGGGTTGGGGGTCAAGGGGATATGAGTGGGGGCCTGTTGGCAGGTGCCCCTCAGTGCTGGGGGGTGGGTGTGCAAGGGGACATGAGTGGGGGGCCTGCGGGCAGGTTCACTGCACTCCTGGGGGGTGGGGATGCAAGGGGACATGAGTGGGGGCCTGTTGGCAGGTGCCCTGCACTGCTGGTGGGTGGGGGTGCAATGAGACATGAGTGGGGGCCTGCTGGCAGGTGCCCTACACTGCTGGGGGGTGGGTGTGCAAGGGGACATGAGTGGGAGCCTGCTGGCAGGTGCCTCTCAGTGCTGGGGGTGGGGGTGCAAGAGGACATGAGTGGGAGATGAGTGGGGGCCTTCTGGCAGGAGCCCTGCACTGCTGGGGGGTGGGTGTGCAAGGGGACAATAGTGGGGGCCTGCTGGCAGGTACCTTGCACTGCTGGGGGGTGGGGGTGCAAGGGGACATGAGTGGGGGCCTGCAGGCAGGTGCCCCTCAGTGCTGGGGAGTGGGGGTGCAAGGGGACATGAGTGGGACATGAGTAGGGCCCTGCTGGCAGGTGTTCTGCACTGCTGGGGGGTGGGGGTGCAAGGGGTCATGAGTGGGGGCCTGTTGGCAGGTGCCATGCACTTCTGGGGCATGGGCGTGCAAGGGGACACGAGTGGGGGCCTGCTGGCAGGTGCCCCTCTGTGCTGGGGGGTGAGGGTGCAAGGGGACATGAGTGGGGGGCCTGCTGCCAGATGCCCTGCACTGCTGGGGGGTGGGGGTGCAAGGGGTCATGAGTGGGGGCCTGCTGGCAGGTGCCCTGCACCTCTGGGGCATGGGGGTGCAATGGGACATGAGTGGGGGCCTCCTGGCAGGTGCCCTGCACTGCTGGGGGTGGGTGTGCAAGGGGACATGAGTGGGAGCCTGCTGGAAGTCGCCTCTCAGTGATGGGGGTGGGGGTGCAAGGGGACATGAGTGGGAGATGAGTGGGGGCCTGCTGGCAGGAGCCCTGCACTGCTGGGGGCTGGGTGTGCAAGGGGACATGAGTGGGGGCCTGCTGGCAGGTACCTTGCACTGCTGGGTGTGGGGGTGCAAGGGGACATGAGTGGGGGCCTGCTGGCAGGTGCCCCTCAGTGCTGGGGAGTGGGGGTGCAAGGGGACATGAGTGGGACATGCGTGGGGGTCCTGCTGGCAGGTGCCCTGCACTGCTGGGGGTTGGGGGTGCAAGGGGACATGAGTGGGGGCCTGTTGGCAGGTGCCCTGCACTGCTGGTGGGTGGGGGTGCAACGGGACATGAGTGGGGGCCTGTTGGCAGGTGCCCCTCAGTGCTGGGAGATGGGTGTGCAAGGAGACATGAGTGGGACATGAGTGGGGGCCTGCTGGCAGATGCCCTGCACTGCTGGGAGGTGGGGGTGCAAGGGGACATGAGTGGGGCCATGCTGGCAGGTGCCCAGCACTGCTAGGGGGTGGGGGTGCAAGGGGTCATGAGTGGGGGCCTGCTGACAGGTGCCCCTCAGTGCTGGGGGGTGGGGGTACAAGGGGAAATGAGTGGGGGCCTACTGGCAGGTGCCCTGCACTGCTGGGGATTGGGTGTGCAAGGGGACATGAGTTGGGGCCTGCTCCCAAGTTCCCCAACAGTGCCTGGGGGGTGGGGATGCAAGGGGACATGAGTCGGACATGAGTGGGGGCCTGCTGGCAGGTGCCCCGCACTGCTGGGGGGTGGGGGTGCAAGGGGACATGAGTGGGGGCCTGTTGGCAGGTGCCCCTCAGTGCTGGGGGGTGGGTGTGCAAGGGACATGAATGGGACATGAGTGGGGGCCTGCTGGCAGGTGCCTGCACTGCTGGGGGGTGGGGGTGCAAGGGGACATGAGTGGGGGCCTGTTAGCAGGTGCCCCTCAGAACTGGGGGTGGGTGTGCAAGGGGACATGAGTGGCGGACCTGCTGGCAGGTGCCCTGCACTGCTGGGGGGTGGGTGTGCAAGGGGACATGAGTGGGGGCCTGTTGGCAGGTGCCCTGCACTGCTGGGGGGTGGGGGTGCAAAGGGGACATGAGTGGGGGCCTGCTGGCAGGTGCCCTGCACTGCTGGGGGTGGGGGTGCAAGGGGACATGAGTGGGGGCCTGTTGGCAGGTGCCCCGCAGAGCTGGGGGATGACTGTGCAAGGGGACATGAGTGGGACATGAGTGGGGGCCTGCTGGCAGGTGCCCTGCACTGCTGGGGGGTGTGTGTAGAAGGGGACATGAGTAGGGGCCTGTTTGCAGGTACCCTGCACTACTGGGGGTGGGGGTGCAAAGGGACATGAGTGGGGGCCTGCTGGCAGGTGCCCTGCACTGCTGGGGGGTGGGAGTGCAAGGGGACATGAGTGAGACATGAGTGGGGGACTGCTGGCAGGTGCCCTGCACTGCTGGGGGTGGGGGTGCAAGGGGTCATGAGTGATGGCTTGCTGGCAGGTGCCCCTCAGTGCTGGGGGGTGGGGGTGCAAGGGGAAATGAGTGGGGGCCTTCTGGCAGGTGCCTTGCACTGCTGGGGGGTGGGGGTGCAAGGGGACATGAGTGGGGGCCTGCTGGCAGGTGCCCCTCAGTGCCTGGGGGGTGGGGGTGCAAGTGGACATGAGTCGGACATGAGTGGGGCCTGCTGGCAGGTGCCCTGCACTGCTAGGGTGTGGGGGTGCAATGGGACATGAGTGGGGGCCTGCTGGCAAGTGCCCTGCACTGCTGGGGGGTGTGTGTGCAAGGGGACATGAGTGGGGGCCTGCTGGCAGGTGCCCCTCAGTGCTGGGAGTGGGGGTGCAAGGGGACATGAGTGGGGGCCATCTGGCAGGTGCCCTGCACTGCTGGGGGGTGGGGGTGCAAGGGGACATGAGTGGGGGCCTGCTGGCAGGTGCCCCTCAGTGCTGGGGGGTGGGGGTGCAAGGGGACATGAGTGGGACATGAGTGGGGGCCTGCTGGAAGGTGCCCTGCACTGCTGGGGGGTGGGGGTGCAAGGGGACATGAGTGGGGGCCTGTTGGCAGGTGCCCCTCAGTGCTGGGGGGTTGGGGTGCAAGGGGACATGAGTAGGGGCCTGTTGGCAGGTGCCCCTCAGTGCTGGGGGGTGGGTTTGCAAGGGGACATGAGTGTGGGACCTGCTGGCAGGTGCCCTGCACTGCTGGGGTGTGGGTGTGCAAGGGGACATGAGTGGTGGCCTGTTGGTAGGTGCCCTGCACTCCTGGGGGGTGGGGGTGCAAGGGGACATGAGTGGGGGCCTGCTGGCAGGTGCCCTTCACTGCTGGGGGTGGGAGTGCAAGGGGACATGAGTGGGGGCCTGTTGGCAGGTGCCCACAGAGCTGGGGGGTGAGTGTGCAAGGGGACATGAGTGGGACATGAGTGGGTGCCTGCTGGCAGGTGCCCTGCACTGCTGGGGGGTTGGTGTGCAAGGGGACATGAGTAGGGGCCTGTTGGCAGGTGCCCTGCACTGCTGGGGGTGAGGGTGCAAGGGGACATGAGTGGGGTCCTGTTGGTAGGTGCCTCTCAGTGCTGGGGGGTGGGGTGCAAGGGGACATGAGTGAGACATGAGTGAGGCCTGTTGGCGGTGCCCTGCACTGCTGGGCCGCGGGGGTGCAAGGGGACATGAGTGGGGGCCTGCTGGCAGGTGCCCTGCACTGCTGGGGGGTGGGGGTGAAAGGGGTCATGAGTGGGGGCCTACTCGCAGGTGCCCCTCAGTGCTGGGGGGTGGGGTGCAAGGGGAAATGAGTGGGGTCCTGCTGGCAGGTGCCCTGCACTGCTGGGGGGTGGGGGTGCAAGGGGACATGAGTGGGGGCCTGCTAGCAGGTGCCCCTCAGTGCCTGGGGGTACAAGGGGACATGAGTCGGACATGAGTGGGGGCCTTCTGGCAGGAGCCCTGCACTGCTGGGGGGTCGGAGTGCAAGGGGACATGAGAGGGGACATGTTGGGTGGTGCCCCTCAGTGCTGGGGGGTGGGTGTGCAAGGGGACATGAGTGGGGGCCTGCTGCCAGATGCCCTGCACTGCTGGGGTGTGGGGGTGCAAGTGGTCATGAGTGGGGGCCTGTTGGCAGGTGCCCTGCACTTCCGGGGCATGGGTGTGCAAGGGGACACGAGTGGGGGCCTGCTGGCAGGTGTCCCTCAGTGCTGGGGGTGAGGGTGCAGGAGGACATGAGTGGGACATGAGTGGTGGCCTGCTGGCAGGTGCCGTGCACTGCTGTGGGGTGGGGGTGCAAAGGGACATGAGTGGGGGCCTGCTGACAGGTGCCCCTCAGTGCTGGGGTTGGGGGTGCAAGGGGACATGAGTGGGACATGAGTGGGGGCCTACTGGCAGGTGCCTTGCACTGCTGGGGGGTGGGGGTGCAAGGGGACATGAGTGGGGGCATGCTGGCAGGTGTCCCTCAGTGCAGGGGGTGGGGTACAAGGGGACATGAGTGGGACATGAGTGGGAGCCTGCTGGCAGGTGCCCTGCACTGCTGGTGCGTGGGGGTGCAATGGGACATAAGTGGGGGCCTGCTGGCAGGTGCCCTGCACAGCTTGGGGGGTGGTGTGCAAGGGGACATGAGTGGGGGCCTGAATGGCAGGTGCCCCTCAGTGCTGGGGGGTCGGGGTGCAAGGGGACATGAGTGGGACATGAGTGGGGGCCATCTGGCAGGTGCCCTGCATTGCTTGGGGGTGGGGGTGCAACGGGACATGAGTGGGGGCCTGTTGGCAGGTGCCCCTCAGTGCTGGGTGTGGGGGTGCAAGGAGACATGAGTGGGACATGAGTGGGGGCCTGCTGGCAGGTGCCCTGCACTGCTGGGGGGTGGGGGTGCAAGGGGACATGAGTGGGGTCCTGTTGGCAGGTGCCCCTCAGTGCTGGGGGGTGGGTGTGCAAGGGGACATGAGTGGGAGGCCTGCTGGCAGGTGCCCTGCACTGCTGGGGGTTGGGGTCAAGGGGACATGAGTGGGGGCCTGTTGGCAGGTGCCCCTCAGTGCTGGGGGGTGGGTGTGCAAGGGGACATGAGTGGGGGGCCTGTTGGCAGGTGCCCTGTCCTGCTGGGGGGTGGGGGTGCAATGAGACATGAGTGGGGGCCTGCTGGCAGGTGCCCTGCACTGCTGGGGGGTGGGTGTGCAAGGGGACATGAGTGGGAGCCTGCTGGCAGGTGCCTCTCAGTGCTGGGGGTGGGGGTGCGAGATGACATGAGTGGGAGATGAGTGGGGGCCTGCTGGCAGGAGCCCTGCACTTCTGGGGGGCGGGTGTGCAAGGGGACATGAGTGGGGGCCTGCTGGCAGGTACCTTGCACTGCTGGGGGGTGGGGGTGCAAGGGGACATGAGTGGGACATGGTTGGGGCCATCTGGCAGGTGCCCTGCATTGCTTGGGGGTGGGGGTGCAACGGGACATGAGTGGGGGCCTGTTGGCAGGTGCCCCTCAGTGCTGGGGGTGGGTGTGCAAGGAGACATGAGTGGGACATGAGTGGGGGCCTGCTGGCAGGTGCCCTGCACTGCTGGGGGGTGGGGGTGCAAGGAGACATGAGTGGGGGCCTGTAGGCAGGTGCCCCTCAGTGCTGGGGGGTGGGTGTGCAAGGGGACATGAGTGGGGGACCTGCTGGCATGTGCCCTGCACTGCTGGGGGTTGGGGGTCAAGGGGACATGAGTGGGGGCCTGTTGGCAGGTGCCCCTCAGTGCTGGGGGGTGGGTGGGCAAGGGGACATGAGTGGGGGGCCTGCGGGCAGGTGCACTGCACTCCTGGGGGGTGAGGATGCAAGGGGACATGAGTGGGGGCCTGTTGGCAGGTGCCCTGCACTCCTGGGGGGTGGGGGTGCAATGAGACATGAGTGGGGGCCTGCTGGCAGGTGCCCTGCACTGCTAGGGGGTGGGTGTGCAAGGGGACATGAGTGGGAGCCTGCTGGCAGGTGCCTCTCAGTGCTGGGGGTGGGGGTGCAAGAGGACATGAGTGGGAGATGAGTGGGGGCCTGCTGGCAGGAGCCCTGCACTGCTGGGGGGTGGGTGTGCAAGGGGACATGAGTGGGGGCCTGCTGGCAGGTACCTTGCACTGCTGGGGGGTGGGGGTGCAAGGGGACATGAGTGGGGGCCTGCAGGCAGGTGCCCCTCAGTGCTGGGGGTGGGTGTGCAAGGGGACATGAGTGGGGGGCCTGCTGGCAGGTGCCCTGCACTGCTGGGGGTTGGGGTGCAAGGGGACATCAGTTGGGGCCTGTCGGCAGGTGCCCTGCACTGCTGGTGGGTGGGGGTGCAATGGGACATGAGTGGGGGCCTGCTGACAGGTGCCCTGCACTGCTGGGGGGTGGGTGTGCAAGGGGACATGAGTGGGGGCCTGATGGCAGGTGCCCTGCACTGCTGGTGGGTGGGGGTGCAATGGGACATGAGTGGGGGCCTGCTGACAGGTGCCCTGCACTGCTGGGGAGTGGGGGTGCAAGGGGACATGAGTGGGACATGAGTAGGGCCCTGCTGGCAGGTGTTCTGCACTGCTGGGGGGTGGGGGTGCAAGGGGACATGAGTGGGGGCCTGTTGGCAGGTGCCCCTCAGTGCTGGGGGTGGGTGTGCAAGGGGACATGAGTGGGGGGCCTGCTGGCAGGTGCCCTGCACTGCTGGGGGTTGGGGTGCAAGGGGACATCAGTTGGGGCCTGTTGGCAGGTGCCCTGCACTCCTGGGGGGTGGGGGTGCAAGGGGACATGAGTGGGGGCCTGCTGGCAGGTGCCCTTCACTGCTGGGGGTGGGAGTGCAAGGGGACATGAGTGGGGGCCTGTTGGCAGGTGCCCACAGAGCTGGGGGGTGAGTGTGCAAGGGGACATGAGTGGGACATGAGTGGGTGCCTGCTGGCAGGTGCCCTGCACTGCTGGGGGGTTGGTGTGCAAGGGGACATGAGTAGGGGCCTGTTGGCAGGTGCCCTGCACTGCTGGGGGTGAGGGTGCAAGGGGACATGAGTGGGGTCCTGTTGGTAGGTGCCCCTCAGTGCTGGGGGGTGGGGTGCAAGGGGACATGAGTGAGACATGAGTGAGGCCTGTTGGCGGTGCCCTGCACTGCTGGGCCGCGGGGGTGCAAGGGGACATGAGTGGGGGCCTGCTGGCAGGTGCCCTGCACTGCTGGGGGGTGGGGGTGAAAGGGGTCATGAGTGGGGGCCTACTCGCAGGTGCCCCTCAGTGCTGGGGGGTGGGGTGCAAGGGGAAATGAGTGGGGTCCTGCTGGCAGGTGCCCTGCACTGCTGGGGGGTGGGGGTGCAAGGGGACATGAGTGGGGGCCTGCTAGCAGGTGCCCCTCAGTGCCTGGGGGTACAAGGGGACATGAGTCGGACATGAGTGGGGGCCTTCTGGCAGGAGCCCTGCACTGCTGGGGGGTCGGAGTGCAAGGGGACATGAGAGGGGACATGTTGGGTGGTGCCCCTCAGTGCTGGGGGGTGGGTGTGCAAGGGGACATGAGTGGGGGCCTGCTGCCAGATGCCCTGCACTGCTAGGGTGTGGGGGTGCAAGTGGTCATGAGTGGGGGCCTGTTGGCAGGTGCCCTGCACTTCCGGGGCATGGGTGTGCAAGGGGACACGAGTGGGGGCCTGCTGGCAGGTGTCCCTCAGTGCTGGGGGTGAGGGTGCAAGGGGACATGAGTGGGACATGAGTGGGGGCTGGCCTGCTGGCAGGTGCCGTGCACTGCTGTGGGGTGGGGGTGCAAGGGGACATGAGTGGGGGCCTGCTGACAGGTGCCCCTCAGTGCTGGGGTTGGGGGTGCAAGGGGACATGAGTGGGACATGAGTGGGGGCCTACTGGCAGGTGCCTTGCACTGCTGGGGGGTGGGGGTGCAAGGGGACATGAGTGGGGGCATGCTGGCAGGTGTCCCTCAGTGCAGGGGGTGGGGTGCAAGGGGACATGAGTGGGACATGAGTGGGAGCCTGCTGGCAGGTGCCCTGCACTGCTGGTGCGTGGGGGTGCAATGGGACATAAGTGGGGGCCTGCTGGCAGGTGCCCTGCACAGCTTGGGGGGTGGTGTGCAAGGGGACATGAGTGGGGGCCTGAATGGCAGGTGCCCCTCAGTGCTGGGGGGTCGGGGTGCAAGGGGACATGAGTGGGACATGAGTGGGGGCCATCTGGCAGGTGCCCTGCATTGCTTGGGGGTGGGGGTGCAACGGGACATGAGTGGGGGCCTGTTGGCAGGTGCCCCTCAGTGCTGGGTGTGGGGGTGCAAGGAGACATGAGTGGGACATGAGTGGGGGCCTGCTGGCATGTGCCCTGCACTGCTGGGGGGTGGGGGTGCAAGGGGACATGAGTGGGGTCCTGTTGGCAGGTGCCCCTCAGTGCTGGGGGGTGGGTGTGCAAGGGGACATGAGTGGGAGGCCTGCTGGCAGGTGCCCTGCACTGCTGGGGGTTGGGGTCAAGGGGACATGAGTGGGGGCCTGTTGGCAGGTGCCCCTCAGTGCTGGGGGGTGGGTGTGCAAGGGGACATGAGTGGGGGGCCTGTTGGCAGGTGCCCTGTCCTGCTGGGGGGTGGGGGTGCAATGAGACATGAGTGGGGGCCTGCTGGCAGGTGCCCTGCACTGCTGGGGGGTGGGTGTGCAAGGGGACATGAGTGGGAGCCTGCTGGCAGGTGCCTCTCAGTGCTGGGGGTGGGGGTGCAAGAGGACATGAGTGGGAGATGAGTGGGGGCCTGCTGGCAGGAGCCCTGCACTTCTGGGGGGCGGGTGTGCAAGGGGACATGAGTGGGGGCCTGCTGGCAGGTACCTTGCACTGCTGGGGGGTGGGGGTGCAAGGGGACATGAGTGGGACATGGTTGGGGCCATCTGGCAGGTGCCCTGCATTGCTTGGGGGTGGGGGTGCAACGGGACATGAGTGGGGGCCTGTTGGCAGGTGCCCCTCAGTGCTGGGGGTGGGTGTGCAAGGAGACATGAGTGGGACATGAGTGGGGGCCTGCTGGCAGGTGCCCTGCACTGCTGGGGGGTGGGGGTGCAAGGAGACATGAGTGGGGGCCTGTAGGCAGGTGCCCCTCAGTGCTGGGGGGTGGGTGTGCAAGGGGACATGAGTGGGGGACCTGCTGGCATGTGCCCTGCACTGCTGGGGGTTGGGGGTCAAGGGGACATGAGTGGGGGCCTGTTGGCAGGTGCCCCTCAGTGCTGGGGGGTGGGTGTGCAAGGGGACATGAGTGGGGGGCCTGCGGGCAGGTGCACTGCACTCCTGGGGGGTGGGGATGCAAGGGGACATGAGTGGGGGCCTGTTGGCAGGTGCCCTGCACTGCTGGGGGGTGGGGGTGCAATGAGACATGAGTGGGGGCCTGCTGGCAGGTGCCCTGCACTGCTAGGGGGTGGGTGTGCAAGGGGACATGAGTGGGAGCCTGCTGGCAGGTGCCTCTCAGTGCTGGGGGTGGGGGTGCAAGAGGACATGAGTGGGAGATGAGTGGGGGCCTGCTGGCAGGAGCCCTGCACTGCTGGGGGGTGGGTGTGCAAGGGGACATGAGTGGGGGCCTGCTGGCAGGTACCTTGCACTGCTGGGGGGTGGGGGTGCAAGGGGACATGAGTGGGGGCCTGCAGGCAGGTGCCCCTCAGTGCTGGGGGTGGGTGTGCAAGGGGACATGAGTGGGGGGCCTGCTGGCAGGTGCCCTGCACTGCTGGGGGTTGGGGTGCAAGGGGACATCAGTTGGGGCCTGTTGGCAGGTGCCCTGCACTGCTGGTGGGTGGGGGTGCAATGGGACATGAGTGGGGGCCTGCTGACAGGTGCCCTGCACTGCTGGGGGGTGGGTGTGCAAGGGGACATGAGTGGGGGCCTGATGGCAGGTGCCCTGCACTGCTGGTGGGTGGGGGTGCAATGGGACATGAGTGGGGGCCTGCTGACAGGTGCCCTGCACTGCTGGGGAGTGGGGGTGCAAGGGGACATGAGTGGGACATGAGTAGGGCCCTGCTGGCAGGTGTTCTGCACTGCTGGGGGGTGGGGGTGCAAGGGGACATGAGTGGGGGCCTGTTGGCAGGTGCCCCTCAGTGCTGGGGGTGGGTGTGCAAGGGGACATGAGTGGGGGGCCTGCTGGCAGGTGCCCTGCACTGCTGGGGGTTGGGGTGCAAGGGGACATCAGTTGGGGCCTGTTGGCAGGTGCCCTGCACTGCTGGTGGGTGGGGGTGCAATGGGACATGAGTGGGGGCCTGCTGACAGGTGCCCTGCACTGCTGGGGGGTGGGTGTGCAAGGGGACATGAGTGGGGGCCTGATGGCAGGTGCCCTTCAGTGCTGGGGGGTGGGGGTGCAAGGGGACATGAGTGGGACATGAGTGGGGGCCTGCTGGCAGGTGCCCTGCACTGCTGGGGGGTGGGGGTGCAAGGGGACATGAGTGGGGGCCTGCTGGCAGGTGCCCTGCACTGTTGGGGGGTGGCAATGCAAGGGGACATGAGTGGGGGCCTGCTGGCAGGTGCCTTGCACTGCTGGGGGGTGGGGGTGCAAAGGGACATGAGCGGGGGCCTGCTGGCAGGTGTCCCTCAGTGCTGGGGGGTGGGGGTGCAAGGGGACATGAGTGGGGGCCTGCTGGCAGGTGCCCTGCACTGCTGGGGGGTGGGGTGCAAGGGAACATGAGTGGGGGCCTGTTGGCAGGTGCCCTGCACTGCTGGTGGGTGGGGGTGCAATGGGACATGAGTGGGGGCCTGCTGGCAGATGCCCTGTACTGCTGGGGAGTGGGTGTGCAAGGGGACATGAGTGGGGGCCTGATGGCAGGTGCCCTGCACTGCTGGAGGGTGGGGGTGCAAGGGGACATGAGTGGGGGCCTGTGCTGGGGGGTGGGTGTGCATGGAGACATGAGTGGGACATGAGTGGGGGCCTGTTGGCAGATGCCCTGCACTGCTGGTGGGTGGGGGTGCAATGGGACATGAGTGGGGGCCTGCTGACAGGTGCCCTGCACTGCTGGGGATGGGGGTGCAAGGGGACATGAGTGGGGGCATGCTGGCAGGTGTCCCTCAGTGCAGGGGGTGGGGTGCAAGGGGACATGAGTGGGACATGAGTGGGAGCCTGCTGGCAGGTGCCCTGCACTGCTGGTGCGTGGGGGTGCAATGGGACATGAGTGGGGGCCTGCTGGC
This sequence comes from Ambystoma mexicanum, assembly GCF_040938575.1. Taxonomy (NCBI): domain Eukaryota; kingdom Metazoa; phylum Chordata; class Amphibia; order Caudata; family Ambystomatidae; genus Ambystoma; species Ambystoma mexicanum. The sequence goes on along the minus strand of NC_090935.1, from coordinate 697,777,628 downwards.
AGGTGCCCTGCACTGCTTGGGGGGTGGTGTGCAAGGGGACATGAGTGGGGGCCTGATGGCAGGTGCCCCTCAGTGCTGGGGGGTCGGGGTGCAAGGGGACATGAGTGGGACATGAGTGGGGGCCATCTGGCAGGTGCCCTGCATTGCTTGGGGGTGGGGGTGCAACGGGACATGAGTGGGGGCCTGTTGGCAGGTGCCCCTCAGTGCTTGGTGTGGGTGTGCAAGGAGACATGAGTGGGATATGGTTGGGGGCCTGCTGGCGGGTGCCCTGCACTGCTGGGGGTGGGGGTGCAAGGGGACATGAGTGGGGGCCTGTTGGCAGGTGCCCCTCAGTGCTGGGGGGTGGGTGTGCAAGGGGACATGAGTGGGGGGCCTGCTGGCAGGTGCCTTGCACTGCTGGGGGGTGGGGGTGCAAAGGGACATGAGTGGGGGCCTGCTGGCAGGTGTCCCTCAGTGCTGGGGGGTGGGGGTGCAAGGGGACATGAGTGGGGGCCTGCTGGCAGGTGCCCTGCACTGCTGGTGGGTGGGGGTGCAATGGGACATGAGTGGGGGCCTGCTGGCAGATGCCCTGTACTGCTGGGGAGTGGGTGTGCAAGGGGACATGAGTGGGGGCCTGATGGCAGGTGCCCTGCACTGCTGGAGGGTGGGGGTGCAAGGGGACATGAGTGGGGGCCTGTGCTGGGGGGTGGGTGTGCATGGAGACATGAGTGGGACATGAGTGGGGGCCTGTTGGCAGGTGCCCTGCACTGCTGGTGGGTGGGGGTGCAATGGGACATGAGTGGGGGCCTGCTGACAGATGCCCTGCACTGCTGGGGGGTGGGGGTGCAAGGGGACATGAGTGGGGGCATGCTGGCAGGTGTCCCTCAGTGCAGGGGGTGGGGTGCAAGGGGACATGAGTGGGACATGAGTGGGAGCCTGCTGGCAGGTGCCCTGGACTGCTGGTGCGTGGGGGTGCAATGGGACATGAGTGGGGGCCTGCTGGCAGGTGCCCTGCACTGCTTGGGGGGTGGTGTGCAAGGGGACATGAGTGGGGGCCTGATGGCAGGTGCCCCTCAGTGCTGGGGGGTCGGGGTGCAAGGGGACATGAGTGGGACATGAGTGGGGGCCATCTGGCAGGTGCCCTGCATTGCTTGGGGGTGGGGGTGCAACGGGACATGAGTGGGGGCCTGTTGGCAGGTGCCCCTCAGTGCTTGGTGTGGGTGCGCAAGGAGACATGAGTGGGACATTAGTGGGGGCCTGCTGGCGGGTGCCCTGCACTGCTGGGGGTGGGGGTGCAAGGGGACATGAGTGGGGGAGTGGGAGCCTGTTGGCAGGTGCCCCTCAGTGCTGGGGGGTGGGTGTGCAAGGGGACATGAGTGGGGGGCCTGCTGGCAGGTGCCCTGCACTGCTGGGGGTTGTGGGTCAAGGGGACATGAGTGGGGGCCTTTTGGCAGGTGCCCCTCAGTGCTGGGGGGTGGGTGTGCAAGGGGACATGAGTGGGGGGCCTGCGGGCAGGTGCACTGCACTGCTGGGGGTGGGGGTGCAAGGGGACATGAGTGGGGGCCTGTTGGCAGGTGCCCTGCACTGCTGGGGGGTGGGGGTGCAATGAGACATGAGTGGGGGCCTGCTGGCAGGTGCCCTGCACTGCTGGGGGGTGGGTGTGCAAGGGGACATGAGTGTGAGCCTGCTGGCAGGTGCCTCTCAGTGCTGGGGGTGGGGGTGCAAGAGGACATGAGTGGGAGATGAGTGGGGGCCTGCTGGCAGGAGCCCTGCACTGCTGGGGGGTGGGTGTGCAAGGGGACATGAGTGGGGGGCCAGCACTGCTGGGGGGTGGGAGTGCAAGGGGACATGAGTGGGACATGAGTGGGGGCCATCTGGCAGGTGCCCTGCATTGCTTGGGGGTGGGGGTGCAACAGGACATGAGTGGGGGCCTGTTGGCAGGTGCCCCTCAGTGCTGGGGGTGGGTGTGCAAGGAGACATGAGTGGGACATGAGTGGGGGCCTGCTGGCAGGTGCCCTGCACTGCTGGGGGGTGGGGGTGCAAGGGGACATGAGTGGGGGCCTGTTGGCAGGTGCCCCTCAGTGCTGGGGGGTGGGTGTGCAAGGGGACATGAGTGGGGGACCTGCTGGCAGGTGCCCTGCACTGCTGGGGGTCAAGGGGACATGAGTGGGGGCCTGTTGGCAGGTGCACTGCACTGCTGGGGGGTGGGGGTGCAAGGGGACATGAGTGGGGGCCTGTTGGCAGGTGCCCTGCACTGCTGGGGGGGTGGGGGTGCAAGGAGACATGAGTGGGGGCCTGCTGGCAGGTGCCCTGCACTGCTGGGGGGTGGGTGTGCAAGGGGACATGAGTGGGAGCCTGCTGGCAGGTGCCTCTCAGTGCTGGGGGTGGGGGTGCAAGAGGACATGAGTGGGAGATGAGTGGGGGCCTGCTGGCAGGAGCCCTGCACTGCTGGGGGGTGGGTGTGCAAGGGGACATGAGTGGGGGCCTGCAGGCAGGTGCCCCTCAGTGCTGGGGAGTGGGGGTGCAAGGGGACATGAGTGGGACATGAGTGGGGCCCTGCTGGCAGGTGTTCTGCACTGCTGGGGGGTGGGGGTGCAAGAGGACATGAGTGGGGGCCTGTTGGCAGGTGCCCCTCAGTGCTGGGGGTGGGTGTGCAAGGGGACATGCGTGGGGGGGCCTGCTGGCAGGTGCCCTGCACTGCTGGGGGTTGGGGTGCAAGGGGACATCAGTGGGGGCCTGTTGGCAGGTGCCCTGCACTGCTGGTGGGTGGGGGTGCAATGGGACATGAGTGGGGGCCTGCTGACAGGTGCCCTGCACTGCTGGGGGTTGGGTGTGCAAGGGGACATGAGTGGGGACCTGATGGCAGGTGCCCTTCAGTGCTGGGGGTGCAAGGGGACATGAGTGGGACATGAGTGGGGGCCTGCTGGCAGGTGCCCTGCACTGCTGGGGGGTGGGGGTGCAAGGGGACATGAGTGGGGGCCTGCTGGCAGGTGCCCTGCACTGTTGGGGGGTGGCGATGCAAGGGGACATGAGTGATGGCCTGCTGGCAGGTGCCTTGCACTGCTGGGGGGTGGGGGTGCAAGGGGACATGAGTGGGGGCCTGCTGGCAGGTGTCCCTCAGTGCTGGGGGGTGGGGGTGCAAGAGGACATGAGTGGGGGCATGCTGGCAGGTGCCCTGCTCTGCTGGGGGGTGGGGGTGCAAGGGGACATGAGTGGGGGCCTATTGGCAGGTGCCCTGCACTGCTGGTGGGTGGGGGTGCAATGGGACATGAGTGGGGGCCTGCTGGCAGATGCCCTGTACTGCTGGGGAGTGGGTGTGCAAGGAGACATGAGTGGGGGCCTGATGGCAGGTGCCCTGCACTGCTGGAGGGTGGGGGTGCAAGGGGACATGAGTGGGGGCCTGTACTGGGGGGTGGGTGTGCATGGAGACATGAGTGGGACATGAGTGGGGGCCTGCTGGCAGGTGCCCTGCACTGCTGGGGGGTGGGGGTGCAAGGGGACATGAGTGGGGGCCTGTTGGCAGGTACCACTCAGTGCTGGGGGGTGGGTGTGCAAGGGGACATGAGTGGGGGCCTGCTGGCAGGTGTCCCTCAGTGCTGGGGGGTGGGGTGCAAGGGGACATGAGTGGGGCATGAGTGGGGGCCTGCTGGCAGGTACCCTGCACTGCTGGGGGGTGGGGGTGCAAGGGGACATGAGTGGGGGCCTGTTGGCAGGTGCCCTGCACTGCTGGTGGGTGGGGGTGCAATGGGACATGAGTGGGGGCCTGCTGGCAGGTGCCCTGTACTGCTGGGGAGTGGGTGTGCAAGGGGACATGAGTTGGGGCCTGCTCCCAAGTTCCCCAACAGTGCCTGGGGGGTGGGGATGCAAGGGGACATGAGTCGGACATGAGTGGGGGCCTGCTGGCAGGTGCCCCGCACTGCTGGGGGGTGGGGGTGCAAGGGGACATGAGTGGGGGCCTGTTGGCAGGTGCCCCTCAGTGCTGGGGGGTGGGTGTGCAAGGGACATGAATGGGACATGAGTGGGGGCCTGCTGGCAGGTGCCTGCACTGCTGGGGGGTGGGGGTGCAAGGGGACATGAGTGGGGGCCTGTTAGCAGGTGCCCCTCAGAACTGGGGGTGGGTGTGCAAGGGGACATGAGTGGCGGACCTGCTGGCAGGTGCCCTGCACTGCTGGGGGGTGGGTGTGCAAGGGGACATGAGTGGGGGCCTGTTGGCAGGTGCCCTGCACTGCTGGGGGGTGGGGGTGCAAAGGGGACATGAGTGGGGGCCTGCTGGCAGGTGCCCTGCACTGCTGGGGGTGGGGGTGCAAGGGGACATGAGTGGGGGCCTGTTGGCAGGTGCCCCGCAGAGCTGGGGGATGTCTGTGCAAGGGGACATGAGTGGGACATGAGTGGGGGCCTGCTGGCAGGTGCCCTGCACTGCTGGGGGGTGTGTGTAGAAGGGGACATGAGTAGGGGCCTGTTTGCAGGTACCCTGCACTACTGGGGGGTGGGGGTGCAAGGGGACATGAGTGGGGGCCTGCTGGCAGGTGCCCTGCACTGCTGGGGGGTGGGAGTGCAAGGGGACATGAGTGAGACATGAGTGGGGGACTGCTGGCAGGTGCCCTGCACTGCTGGGGGTGGGGGTGCAAGGGGTCATGAGTGGGGGCTTGCTGGCAGGTGCCCCTCAGTGCTGGGGGGTGGGGGTGCAAGGGGAAATGAGTGGGGGCCTTCTGGCAGGTGCCTTGCACTGCTGGGGGGTGGGGGTGCAAGGGGACATGAGTGGGGGCCTGCTGGCAGGTGCCCCTCAGTGCCTGGGGGGTGGGGGTGCAAGTGGACATGAGTCGGACATGAGTGGGGCCTGCTGGCAGGTGCCCTGCACTGCTGGGGTGTGGGGGTGCAATGGGACATGAGTGGGGGCCTGTTGGCAGGTGCCCCTCAGTGCTGAGGGGGTGGGTGTGCAAGGGGACATGTGTGGGGGGCCTGCTGCCAGGTGCCCTGCACTGCTGGAGGGTGGGGTTGCAATGGGACATGTGTGGGGGCCTGCTGGCAAGTGCCCTGCACTGCTGGGGGGTGTGTGTGCAAGGGGACATGAGTGGGGGCCTGCTGGCAGGTGCCCCTCAGTGCTGGGAGTGGGGGTGCAAGGGGACATGAGTGGGGGCCATCTGGCAGGTGCCCTGCACTGCTGGGGGGTGGGGGTGCAATGGGACATGAGTGGGGGCCTGCTGGCAGGTGCCCCTCAGTGCTGGGGGGTGGGGGTGCAAGGGGACATGAGTGGGACATGAGTGGGGGCCTGCTGGAAGGTGCCCTGCACTGCTGGGGGGTGGGGGTGCAAGGGGACATGAGTGGGGGCCTGTTGGCAGGTGCCCCTCAGTGCTGGGGGGTTGGGGTGCAAGGGGACATGAGTAGGGGCCTGTTGGCAGGTGCCCCTCAGTGCTGGGGGGTGGGTTTGCAAGGGGACATGAGTGGAGGACCTGCTGGCAGGTGCCCTGCACTGCTGGGGTGTGGGTGTGCAAGGGGACATGAGTGGTGGCCTGTTGGTAGGTGCCCTGCACTCCTGGGGGGTGGGGGTGCAAGGGGACATGAGTGGGGGCCTGCTGGCAGGTGCCCTTCACTGCTGGGGGTGGGAGTGCAAGGGGACATGAGTGGGGGCCTGTTGGCAGGTGCCCACAGAGCTCGGGGGTGAGTGTGCAAGGGGACATGAGTGGGACATGAGTGGGTGCCTGCTGGCAGGTGCCCTGCACTGCTGGGGGGTTGGTGTGCAAGGGGACATGAGTAGGGGCCTGTTGGCAGGTGTCCTGCACTGCTGGGGGTGAGGGTGCAAGGGGACATGAGTGGGGTCCTGTTGGTAGGTGCCCCTCAGTGCTGGGGGGTGGGGTGCAAAGGGACATGAGTGAGACATGAGTGAGGCCTGTTGGCGGTGCCCTGCACTGCTGGGCCGCGGGGGTGCAAGGGGACATGAGTGGGGGCCTGCTGGCAGGTGCCCTGCACTGCTGGGGGGTGGGGGTGAAAGGGGTCATGAGTGGGGGCCTACTCGCAGGTGCCCCTCAGTGCTGGGGGGTGGGGGTGCAAGGGGAAATGAGTGGGGTCCTGCTGGCAGGTGCCCTGCACTGCTGGGGGGTGGGGGTGCAAGGGGACATGAGTGGGGGCCTGCTAGCAGGTGCCCCTCAGTGCCTGGGGGTGCAAGGGGACATGAGTCGGACATGAGTGGGGGCCTTCTGGCAGGAGCCCTGCACTGCTGGGGGGTCGGAGTGCAAGGGGACATGAGAGGGGACATGTTGGGTGGTGCCCCTCAGTGCTGGGGGGTGGGTGTGCAAGGGGACATGAGTGGGGGCCTGCTGCCAGATGCCCTGCACTGCTGGGGTGTGGGGGTGCAAGTGGTCATGAGTGGGGGCCTGTTGGCAGGTGCCCTGCACTTCCGGGGCATGGGTGTGCAAGGGGACACGAGTGGGGGCCTGCTGGCAGGTGTCCCTCAGTGCTGGGGGTGAGGGTGCAGGAGGACATGAGTGGGACATGAGTGGTGGCCTGCTGGCAGGTGCCGTGCACTGCTGTGGGGTGGGGGTGCAAGGGGACATGAGTGGGGGCCTGCTGACAGGTGCCCCTCAGTGCTGGGGTTGGGGGTGCAAGGGGACATGAGTGGGACATGAGTGGGGGCCTACTGGCAGGTGCCTTGCACTGCTGGGGGGTGGGGGTGCAAGGGGACATGAGTGGGGGCATGCTGGCAGGTGTCCCTCAGTGCAGGGGGTGGGGTGCAAGGGGACATGAGTGGGACATGAGTGGGAGCCTGCTGGCAGGTGCCCTGCACTGCTGGTGCGTGGGGGTGCAATGGGACATAAGTGGGGGCCTGCTGGCAGGTGCCCTGCACAGCTTGGGGGGTGGTGTGCAAGGGGACATGAGTGGGGGCCTGAATGGCAGGTGCCCCTCAGTGCTGGGGGGTCGGGGTGCAAGGGGACATGAGTGGGACATGAGTGGGGGCCATCTGGCAGGTGCCCTGCATTGCTTGGGGTTGGGGGTGCAACGGGACATGAGTGGGGGCCTGTTGGCAGGTGCCCCTCAGTGCTGGGTGTGGGGGTGCAAGGAGACATGAGTGGGACATGAGTGGGGGCCTGCTGGCAGGTGCCCTGCACTGCTGGGGGGTGGGGGTGCAAGGGGACATGAGTGGGGTCCTGTTGGCAGGTGCCCCTCAGTGCTGGGGGGTGGGTGTGCAAGGGGACATGAGTGGGAGGCCTGCTGGCAGGTGCCCTGCACTGCTGGGGGTTGGGGTCAAGGGGACATGAGTGGGGGCCTGTTGGCAGGTGCCCCTCAGTGCTGGGGGGTGGGTGTGCAAGGGGACATGAGTGGGGGCCTGTTGGCAGGTGCCCTGTCCTGCTGGGGGGTGGGGGTGCAATGAGACATGAGTGGGGGCCTGCTGGCAGGTGCCCTGCACTGCTGGGGGGTGGGTGTGCAAGGGGACATGAGTGGGAGCCTGCTGGCAGGTGCCTCTCAGTGCTGGGGGTGGGGGTGCAAGAGGACATGAGTGGGAGATGAGTGGGGGCCTGCTGGCAGGAGCCCTGCACTTCTGGGGGGCGGGTGTGCAAGGGGACATGAGTGGGGGCCTGCTGGCAGGTACCTTGCACTGCTGGGGGGTGGGGGTGCAAGGGGACATGAGTGGGACATGGTTGGGGCCATCTGGCAGGTGCCCTGCATTGCTTGGGGGTGGGGGTGCAACGGGACATGAGTGGGGGCCTGTTGGCAGGTGCCCCTCAGTGCTGGGGGTGGGTGTGCAAGGAGACATGAGTGGGACATGAGTGGGGGCCTGCTGGCAGGTGCCCTGCACTGCTGGGGGGTGGGGGTGCAAGGAGACATGAGTGGGGGCCTGTAGGCAGGTGCCCCTCAGTGCTGGGGGGTGGGTGTGCAAGGGGACATGAGTGGGGGACCTGCTGGCATGTGCCCTGCACTGCTGGGGGTTGGGGGTCAAGGGGACATGAGTGGGGGCCTGTTGGCAGGTGCCCCTCAGTGCTGGGGGGTGGGTGTGCAAGGGGACATGAGTGGGGGGCCTGCCGGCAGGTGCACTGCACTCCTGGGGGGTGGGGATGCAAGGGGACATGAGTGGGGGCCTGTTGGCAGGTGCCCTGCACTGCTGGGGGGTGGGGGTGCAATGAGACATGAGTGGGGGCCTGCTGGCAGGTGCCCTGCACTGCTAGGGGGTGGGTGTGCAAGGGGACATGAGTGGGAGCCTGCTGGCAGGTGCCTCTCAGTGCTGGGGGTGGGGGTGCAAGAGGACATGAGTGGGAAATGAGTGGGGGCCTGCTGGCAGGAGCCCTGCACTGCTGGGGGGTGGGTGTGCAAGGGGACATGAGTGGGGGCCTGCTGGCAGGTACCTTGCACTGCTGGGGGGTGGGGGTGCAAGGGGACATGAGTGGGGGCCTGCAGGCAGGTGCCCCTCAGTGCTGGGGGTGGGTGTGCAAGGGGACATGAGTGGGGGGCCTGCTGGCAGGTACCCTGCACTGCTGGGGGTTGGGGTGCAAGGGGACATCAGTTGGGGCCTGTTGGCAGGTGCCCTGCACTGCTGGTGGGTGGGGGTGCAATGGGACATGAGTGGGGGCCTGCTGACAGGTGCCCTGCACTGCTGGGGGGTGGGTGTGCAAGGGGACATGAGTGGGGGCCTGATGGCAGGTGCCCTGCACTGCTGGTGGGTGGGGGTGCAATGGGACATGAGTGGGGGCCTGCTGACAGGTGCCCTGCACTGCTGGGGAGTGGGGGTGCAAGGGGACATGAGTGGGACATGAGTAGGGCCCTGCTGGCAGGTGTTCTGCACTGCTGGGGGGTGGGGGTGCAAGGGGACATGAGTGGGGGCCTGTTGGCAGGTGCCCCTCAGTGCTGGGGGTGGGTGTGCAAGGGGACATGAGTGGGGGGCCTGCTGGCAGGTGCCCTGCACTGCTGGGGGTTGGGGTGCAAGGGGACATCAGTTGGGGCCTGTTGGCAGGTGCCCTGCACTGCTGGTGGGTGGGGGTGCAATGGGACATGAGTGGGGGCCTGCTGACAGGTGCCCTGCACTGCTGGGGGGTGGGTGTGCAAGGGGACATGAGTGGGGGCCTGATGGCAGGTGCCCTTCAGTGCTGGGGGGTGGGGGTGCAAGGGGACATGAGTGGGACATGAGTGGGGGCCTGCTGGCAGGTGCCCTGCACTGCTGGGGGGTGGGGGTGCAAGGGGACATGAGTGGGGGCCTGCTGGCAGGTGCCCTGCACTGTTGGGGGGTGGCGTTGCAAGGGGACATGAGTGGGGGCCTGCTGGCAGGTGCCTTGCACTGCTGGGGGGTGGGGGTGCAAAGGGACATGAGCGGGGGCCTGCTGGCAGGTGTCCCTCAGTGCTGGGGGGTGGGGGTGCAAGGGGACATGAGTGGGGGCCTGCTGGCAGGTGCCCTGCACTGCTGGGGGGTGGGGTGCAAGGGAACATGAGTGGGGGCCTGTTGGCAGGTGCCCTGCACTGCTGGTGGGTGGGGGTGCAATGGGACATGAGTGGGGGCCTGCTGGCAGATGCCCTGTACTGCTGGGGAGTGGGTGTGCAAGGGGACATGAGTGGGGGCCTGATGGCAGGTTCCCTGCACTGCTGGAGGGTGGGGGTGCAAGGGGACATGAGTGGGGGCCTGTGCTGGGGGGTGGGTGTGCATGGAGACATGAGTGGGACATGAGTGGGGGCCTGTTGGCAGGTGCCCTGCACTGCTGGTGGGTGGGGGTGCAATGGGACATGAGTGGGGGCCTGCTGACAGGTGCCCTGCACTGCTGGGGATGGGGGTGCAAGGGGACATGAGTGGGGGCATGCTGGCAGGTGTCCCTCAGTGCAGGAGGTGGGGTGCAAGGGGACATGAGTGGGACATGAGTGGGAGCCTGCTGGCAGGTGCCCTGCACTGCTGGTGCGTGGGGGTGCAATGGGACATGAGTGGGGGCCTGCTGGCAGGTGCCCTGCACTGCTTGGGGGGTGGTGTGCAAGGGGACATGAGTGGGGGCCTGATGGCAGGTGCCCCTCAGTGCTGGGGGGTCGGGGTGCAAGGGGACATGAGTGGGACATGAGTGGGGGCCATCTGGCAGGTGCCCTGCATTGCTTGGGGGTGGGGGTGCAACGGGACATGAGTGGGGGCCTGTTGGCAGGTGCCCCTCAGTGCTTGGTGTGGGTGTGCAAGGAGACATGAGTGGGACATGAGTGGGGGCCTGCTGGCGGGTGCCCTGCACTGCTGGGGGTGGGGGTGCAAGGGGACATGAGTGGGGGCCTGTTGGCAGGTGCCCCTCAGTGCTGGGGGGTGGGTGTGCAAGGGGACATGAGTGGGGGGCCTGCTGGCAGGTGCCCTGCACTGTTGGGGGGTGGCGATGCAAGGGGACATGAGTGGGGGCCTGCTGGCAGGTGCCTTGCACTGCTGGGGGGTGGGGGTGCAAAGGGACATGAGTGGGGGCCTGCTGGCAGGTGTCCCTCAGTGCTGGGGGGTGGGGGTGCAAGGGGACATGAGTGGGGGCCTGCTGGCAGGTGCCCTGTACTGCTGGGGAGTGGGTGTGCAAGGGGACATGAGTGGGGGCCTGATGGCAGGTGCCCTGCACTGCTGGGGAGTGGGTGTGCAAGGGGACATGAGTGGGGGCCTGATGGCAGGTGCCCTGCACTGCTGGAGGGTGGGGGTGCAAGGGGACATGAGTGGGGGCCTGTGCTGGGGGGTGGGTGTGCATGGAGACATGAGTGGGGGCCTGCTGACAGGTGCCCTGCACTGCTGGGGGGTGGGGGTGCAAGGGGACATGAGTGGGGGCATGCTGGCAGGTGTCCCTCAGTGCAGGGGGTGGGGTGCAAGGGGACATGAGTGGGACATGAGTGGGAGCCTGCTGGCAGGTGCCCTGGACTGCTGGTGCGTGGGGGTGCAATGGGACATGAGTGGGGGCCTGCTGGCAGGTGCCCTGCACTGCTTGGGGGGTGGTGTGCAAGGGGACATGAGTGGGGGCCTGATGGCAGGTGCCCCTCAGTGCTGGGGGGTCGGGGTGCAAGGGGACATGAGTGGGACATGAGTGGGGGCCATCTGGCAGGTGCCCTGCATTGCTTGGGGGTGGGGGTGCAACGGGACATGAGTGGGGGCCTGTTGGCAGGTGCCCCTCAGTGCTTGGTGTGGGTGCGCAAGGAGACATGAGTGGGACATTAGTGGGGGCCTGCTGGCGGGTGCCCTGCACTGCTGGGGGTGGGGGTGCAAGGGGACATGAGTGGGGGAGTGGGGGCCTGTTGGCAGGTGCCCCTCAGTGCTGGGGGGTGGGTGTGCAAGGGGACATGAGTGGGGGGCCTGCTGGCAGGTGCCCTGCACTGCTGGGGGTTGTGGGTCAAGGGGACATGAGTGGGGGCCTTTTGGCAGGTGCCCCTCAGTGCTGGGGGGTGGGTGTGCAAGGGGACATGAGTGGGGGGCCTGCGGGCAGGTGCACTGCACTGCTGGGGGTGGGGGTGCAAGGGGACATGAGTGGGGGCCTGTTGGCAGGTGCCCTGCACTGCTGGGGGGTGGGGGTGCAATGAGACATGAGTGGGGGCCTGCTGGCAGGTGCCCTGCACTGCTGGGGGGTGGGTGTGCAAGGGGACATGAGTGTGAGCCTGCTGGCAGGTGCCTCTCAGTGCTGGGGGTGGGGGTGCAAGAGGACATGAGTGGGAGATGAGTGGGGGCCTGCTGGCAGGAGCCCTGCACTGCTGGGGGGTGGGTGTGCAAGGGGACATGAGTGGGGGGCCAGCACTGCTGGGGGGTAGGAGTGCAAGGGGACATGAGTGGGACATGAGTGGGGGCCATCTGGCAGGTGCCCTGCATTGCTTGGGGGTGGGGGTGCAACAGGACATGAGTGGGGGCCTGTTGGCAGGTGCCCCTCAGTGCTGGGGGTGGGTGTGCAAGGAGACATGAGTGGGACATGAGTGGGGGCCTGCTGGCAGGTGCCCTGCACTGCTGGGGGGTGGGGGTGCAAGGGGACATGAGTGGGGGCCTGTTGGCAGGTGCCCCTCAGTGCTGGGGGGTGGGTGTGCAAGGGGACATGAGTGGGGGACCTGCTGGCAGGTGCCCTGCACTGCTGGGGGTCAAGGGGACATGAGTGGGGGCCTGTTGGCAGGTGCACTGCACTGCTGGGGGGTGGGGGTGCAAGGGGACATGAGTGGGGGCCTGTTGGCAGGTGCCCTGCACTGCTGGGGGGGTGGGGGTGCAAGGAGACATGAGTGGGGGCCTGCTGGCAGGTGCCCTGCACTGCTGGGGGGTGGGTGTGCAAGGGGACATGAGTGGGAGCCTGCTGGCAGGTGCCTCTCAGTGCTGGGGGTGGGGGTGCAAGAGGACATGAGTGGGAGATGAGTGGGGGCCTGCTGGCAGGAGCCCTGCACTGCTGGGGGGTGGGTGTGCAAGGGGACATGAGTGGGGGCGTGCTGGGGAGTGGGGGTGCAAGGGGACATGAGTGGGACATGAGTGGGGCCCTGCTGGCAGGTGTTCTGCACTGCTGGGGGGTGGGGGTGCAAGGGGACATGAGTGGGGCCTGTTGGCAGGTGCCCCTCAGTGCTGGGGGTGGGTGTGCAAGGGGACATGCGTGGGGGGCCTGCTGGCAGGTGCCCTGCACTGCTGGGGGTTGGGGTGCAAGGGGACATCAGTGGGGGCCTGTTGGCAGGTGCCCTGCACTGCTGGTGGGTGGGGGTGCAATGGGACATGAGTGGGGGCCTGCTGACAGGTGCCCTGCACTGCTGGGGGGTGGGTGTGCAAGGGGACATGAGTGGGGGCCTGATGGCAGGTGCCCTTCAGTGCTGGGGGTGCAAGGGGACATGAGTGGGACATGAGTGGGGGCCTGCTGGCAGGTGCCCTGCACTGCTGGGGGGTGGGGGTGCAAGGGGACATGAGTGGGGGCCTGCTGGCAGGTGCCCTGCACTGTTGGGGTGTGGCGATGCAAGGGGACATGAGTGGGGGCCTGCTGGCAGGTGCCTTGCACTGCTGGGGGGTGGGGGTGCAAGGGGACATGAGTGGGGGCCTGCTGGCAGGTGTCCCTCAGTGCTGGGGGGTGGGGGTGCAAGGGGACATGAGTGGGGGCATGCTGGCAGGTGCCCTGCTCTGCTGGGGGGTGGGGGTGCAAGGGGACATGAGTGGGGGCCTGTTGGCAGGTACCCTGCACTGCTGGTGGGTGGGGGTTCAATGGGACATGAGTGGGGGCCTGCTGGCAGATGCCCTGTACTGCTGGGGAGTGGGTGTGCAAGGAGACATGAGTGGGGGCCTGATGGCAGGTGCCCTGCACTGCTGGAGGGTGGGGGTGCAAGGGGACATGAGTGGGGGCCTGTACTGGGGGGTGGGTGTGCATGGAGACATGAGTGGGACATGAGTGGGGGCCTGCTGGCAGGTGCCCTGCACTGCTGGGGGGTGGGGGTGCAAGGGGACATGAGTGGGGGCCTGTTGGCAGGTACCACTCAGTGCTGGGGGGTGGGTGTGCAAGGGGACATGAGTGGGGGCCTGCTGGCAGGTGTCCCTCAGTGCTGGGGGGTGGGGTGCAAGGGGACATGAGTGGGGCATGAGTGGGGGCCTGCTGGCAGGTACCCTGCACTGCTGGGGGGTGGGGGTGCAAGGGGACATGAGTGGGGGCCTGTTGGCAGGTGCCCTGCACTGCTGGTGGGTGGGGGTGCAATGGGACATGAGTGGGGGCCTGCTGGCAGGTGCCCTGTACTGCTGGGGAGTGGGTGTGCAAGGGGACATGAGTGGGGGCCTGATGGCAGGAGTCCCTCAGTGCTGGGGGGTGGGGGAGCAAGGGGACATGAGTGGGGGCCTGCTGGCAGGTGCCTTGCACTGCTGGGGGGTGTGGGTGCAAGGGGACATGAGTGGGGGCCTGCTGGCAGGTGTCCCTCAGTGCTGGGGGGTGGGGGCGCAAGGGGACATGAGTGGGGGCATGCTGGCAGGTGCCCTGCTCTGCTGGGGGGTGGGGGTGCAAGGGGACATGAGTGGGGGCCTGTTGGCAGGTGCCCTGCACTGCTGGTGGGTGGGGGTGCAATGGGACATGAGTGGGGGCCTGCTGGCAGATGCCCTGTACTGCTGGGGAGTGGGTGTGCAAGGAGACATGAGTGGGGGCCTGATGGCAGGTGCCCTGCACTGCTGGAGGGTGGGGGTGCAAGGGGACATGAGTGGGGGCCTGTGCTGGGGGGTGGGTGTGCATGGAGACATGAGTGGGACATGAGTGGGGGCCTGCTGGCAGGTGCCCTGCACTGCTGGGGGGTGGGGGTGCAAGGGGACATGAGTGGGGGCCTGTTGGCAGGTGCCACTCAGTGCTGGGGGGTGGGTGTGCAAGGGGACATGAGTGGGGGCCTGCTGGCAGGTGTCCCTCAGTGCTGGGGGGTGGGGTGCAAGGGGACATGAGTGGGGCATGAGTGGGGGCCTGCTGGCAGGTGCCCTGCACTGCTGGGGGGTGGGGGTGCAAGGGGACATGAGTGGGGCCTGTTGGCAGGTGCCCTGCACTGCTGGTGGGTGGGGGTGCAATGGGACATGAGTGGGGGCCTGCTGGCCGGTGCCCTGTACTGCTGGGGAGTGGGTGTGCAAGGGGACATGAGTGGGGGCCTGATGGCAGGAGTCCCTCAGTGCTGGGGGGTGGGGGTGCAAGGGGACATGAGTGGGACATGAGTGGGGCAAGCTGGCAGGTGCCCTGCACTGCTGGAGGGTGGGGGTGCAAGGGGACATGAGTGGGGGCCTGTGCTGGGGGTGGGTGTGCAAGGGGACATGAGTGGGTGACTGCAGGCAGGTGCCCTGCACTGCTGGGGGTTGGGGGTGCAAGGGGACATGAGTGGGGGCCTGTTGGCAGGTGCCCCTCAGTGCTGGGGGGTGGGTGTGCAAGGGGAAATGAGTGGGGGCCTGCTGGCAGGTGTCCCTCAGTGCTGGGGGTGGGGTGCAAGGGGACATGAGTGGGACATGAGTGGGGGCCTGCTGGCAGGTGCCCTGCACTGCTGGTGGGTGGGGGTGCAATGGGACATGAGTGGGGGCCTGCTGGCAGGTGCCCTGCTCTGCTTGGGGTGGGTGTGCAAGGGGACATGAGTGGGGCCAGTTGGCAGGTGCCCTGCACTGCTGGGCCGCGGGGGTGCAAGGGGACATGAGTGGGGGCCTGCTGGCAGGTGCCCTGCACTGCTGGGGGGTGGGGGTGAAAGGGGTCATGAGTGGGGGCCTACTGGCAGGTGCCCCTCAGTGCTGGGGGGTGGGGGTGCAAGGGGAAATGAGTGGGGTCCTGCTGGCAGGTGCCCTGCACTGCTGGGGGGTGGGGGTGCAAGGGGACATGAGTGGGGGCCTGCTAGCAGGTGCCCCTCAGTGCCTGGGGGTGCAAGGGGACATGAGTCGGACATGAGTGGGGGCCTTCTGGCGGGAGCCCTGCACTGCTAGGGGGTCGGAGTGCAAGGGGACATGAGAGGGGACATGTTGGCAGGTGCCCCTCAGTGGTGGGGGGTGGGTGTGCAAGGGGACATGAGTGGGGGGCCTGCTGCCAGATGCCCTGCACTGCTGGGGTGTGGGGGTGCAAGGGGTCATGAGTGGCGGCCTGTTGGCAGGTGCCCTGCACTTCTGGGGAATGGGTGTGCAAGGGGACACGAGTGGGGGCCTGCTGGCAGGTGCCCCTCAGTGCTGGGGGTGAGGGTGCAAGAGGACATGAGTGGGACATGAGTGGTGGCCTGCTGGCAGGTGCCTTGCACTGCTGTGGGGTGGGGGTGCAAGGGGACATGAGTGGGGGCCTGCTGACAGGTGCCCCTAAGTGCTGGGGTTGGGGGTGCAAGGTGACATGAGTGGGACATGAGTGGGGGCCTGCTGGCAGGTGCCTTGCACTGCTGGGGGGTGGGGGTGCAAGGGGACATGAGTGGGGGCCTGCTGGCAGGTGCCCTGCACTGCTTGGGGGGTGGTGTGCAAGGGGACATGAGTGGGGGCCTGATGGCAGGAGTCCCTCAGTGCTGGGGGGTGGGGGTGCAAGGGGACATGAGTGGGACATGAGTGGGGCAAGCTGGCAGGTGCCCTGCACTGCTGGAGGGTGGGGGTGCAAGGGGACATGAGTGGGGGCCTGTGCTGGGGGTGGGTGTGCAAGGGGACATGAGTGGGTGACTGCAGGCAGGTGCCCTGCACTGCTGGGGGTTGGGGGTGCAAGGGGACATGAGTGGGGGCCTGTTGGCAGGTGCCCCTCAGTGCTGGGGGGTGGGTGTGCAAGGGGAAATGAGTGGGGGCCTGCTGGCAGGTGTCCCTCAGTGCTGGGGGTGGGGTGCAAGGGGACATGAGTGGGACATGAGTGGGGGCCTGCTGGCAGGTGCCCTGCACTGCTGGTGGGTGGGGGTGCAATGGGACATGAGTGGGGGCCTGCTGGCAGGTGCCCTGCTCTGCTTGGGGTGGGTGTGCAAGGGGACATGAGTGGGGCCAGTTGGCAGGTGCCCTGCACTGCTGGGCCGCGGGGGTGCAAGGGGACATGAGTGGGGGCCTGCTGGCAGGTGCCCTGCACTGCTGGGGGGTGGGGGTGAAAGGGGTCATGAGTGGGGGCCTACTGGCAGGTGCCCCTCAGTGCTGGGGGGTGGGGGTGCAAGGGGAAATGAGTGGGGTCCTGCTGGCAGGTGCCCTGCACTGCTGGGGGGTGGGGGTGCAAGGGGACATGAGTGGGGGCCTGCTAGCAGGTGCCCCTCAGTGCCTGGGGGTGCAAGGGGACATGAGTCGGACATGAGTGGGGGCCTTCTGGCGGGAGCCCTGCACTGCTAGGGGGTCGGAGTGCAAGGGGACATGAGAGGGGACATGTTGGCAGGTGCCCCTCAGTGGTGGGGGGTGGGTGTGCAAGGGGACATGAGTGGGGGGCCTGCTGCCAGATGCCCTGCACTGCTGGGGTGTGGGGGTGCAAGGGGTCATGAGTGGCGGCCTGTTGGCAGGTGCCCTGCACTTCTGGGGAATGGGTGTGCAAGGGGACACGAGTGGGGGCCTGCTGGCAGGTGCCCCTCAGTGCTGGGGGTGAGGGTGCAAGAGGACATGAGTGGGACATGAGTGGTGGCCTGCTGGCAGGTGCCTTGCACTGCTGTGGGGTGGGGGTGCAAGGGGACATGAGTGGGGGCCTGCTGACAGGTGCCCCTAAGTGCTGGGGTTGGGGGTGCAAGGTGACATGAGTGGGACATGAGTGGGGGCCTGCTGGCAGGTGCCTTGCACTGCTGGGGGGTGGGGGTGCAAGGGGACATGAGTGGGGGCCTGCTGGCAGGTGCCCTGCACTGCTTGGGGGGTGGTGTGCAAGGGGACATGAGTGGGGGCCTGATGGCAGGTGCCCCTCAGTGCTGGGGGGTCGGGGTGCAAGGGGACATGAGTGTGGGCCATCTGGCAGGTGCCCTGCATTGCTTGGGGGTGGGGGTGCAACGGGACATGAGTGGGGGCCTGTTGGCAGGTGCCCCTCTGTGCTGGGGGTGAGGGTGCAAGAGGACATGAGTGGTGGACTGCTGGCAGGTGCCTTGCACTGCTGTGGGGTGGGGGTGCAAGGGGACATGAGTGGGGGCCTGCTGGCAGGTGCCCCTCAGTGCTGGGGTTGGGGGTGCAAGGGGACATGAGTGGGACATGAGTGGGGGCCTGCTGGCAGGTGCCTTGCACTGCTGGGGGGTGGGGGTGCAACGGGACATGAGTGGGGGCATGCTGGCAGGTGTCCCTCAGTGCAGGGGGTGGGGTGCAAGGGGACATGAGTGGGACATGAGTGGGAGCCTGCTGGCAGGTGCCCTGCACTGCTTGGGGGGTGGTGTGCAAGGGGACATGAGTGGGGGCCTGATGGCAGGTGCCCCTCAGTGCTGGGGGGTCGGGGTGCAAGGGGACATGAGTGGGACATGAGTGGGGGCCATCTGGCAGGTGCCCTGCATTGCTTGGGGGTGGGGGTGCAACGGGACATGAGTGGGGGCCTGTTGGCAGGTGCCCCTCAGTGCTGGGTGTGGGTGTGCAAGGAGACAGAGTGGGACATGAGTGGGGGCCGGGGGCCTGCTGGCAGGTGCCCTGCACTGCTGGGGGGTGGGGGTGCAAGGGAACATGAGTGGGGGCCTGTTGGCAGGTGCCCCTCAGTGCTGGGGGGTGGGTGTGCAAGGGGAAATGAGTGGGGGACCTGCTGGCAGGTGCCCTGCACTGCTGGGGGTTGGGGGTCAAGGGGACATGAGTGGGGGCCTGTTGGCAGGTGCCCCTCAGTGCTGGGGGGTGGGTGTGCAAGGGGACATGAGTGGGCGCCTGTTGGCAGGTGCACTGCACTGCTGGGGGTGGGCGTGCAAGGGGACATGAGTGGGGGCCTGTTGGCAGGTGCCCTGCACTGCTGGGGGGTGGGGGTGCAATGAGACATGAGTGGGGGCCTGCTGGCAGGTGCCCTGCACTGCTGGGGGGTGGGTGTGCAAGGGGACATGAGTGGGAGCCTGCTGGCAGGTGCCTCTCAGTGCTGGGGGTGGGGGTGCAAGAGGACATGAGTGGGAGGTGAGTGGGGTCCTGCTGGCAGGAGCCCTGCACTGCTGGGGGGTGGGTGTGCAAGGGGACATGAGTGGGGGCCTGCTGGCAGGTACCTTGCACTGCTGGGGGGTGGGGGTGCAAGGGGACATGAGTGGGACATGAGTGGGGGCCATCTAGCAGGTGCCCTGAATTGCTTGGGGGTGGGGGTGCAACGGGACATGAGTGGAGGCCTGTTGGCAGGTGCCCCTCAGTGCTGGGGGTGGGTGTGCAAGGAGACATGAGTGGGACATGAGTGGGGGCCTGCTGGCAGGTGCCCTGCACTGCTGGGGGTGGGGGTGCAAGGGGACATGAGTGGGGGCCTGTTGGCAGGTGTCCCTCAGTGCTGGGGGGTGGGTGTGCAAGGGGACATGAGTGGGGGACCTGCTGGCAGGTGCCCTGCACTGCTGGGGGTTGGGGGTCAAGGGGACATGAGTGGGGGCCTGTTGGCAGGTGCCCCTCAGTCCTGGGGGGTGGGTGTGCAAGGGGACATGAGTGGGGGGCCTGCAGGCAGGTGCACTGCACTGCTGGGGGGTGGGGGTGCAAGGGGACATGAGTGGGCGCCTGTTGGCAGGTGCGCTGCACTGCTGGGGGTTGGGGGTGCAATGAGACATGAGTGGGGGCCGGCTGGAAGGTACCCTGCACTGCTGGGGGGTGGGTGTGCAAGGGGACATGAGTGGGAGCCTGCTGGCAGGTGCCTCTCAGTGCTGGGGGTGGGGGTGCAAGAAGACATGAGTGGGAGATGAGTGGGGGCCTGTTGGCAGGTGCCCTGCACTGCTGGTGGGTGGGGGTGCAATGGGACATGAGTGGGGGCCTGTTGGCAGGTGCCGTGTACTGCTGGGGAGTGGGTGTGCAGGGGGACATGAGTTGGGGCCTGATGGCAGGTGACCCTCAGTGCTGGGGGTGGGGGTGCAAGGGGACATGAGTGGGACATGAGTGGGGCCAGCTGGCAGGTGCCCTGCACTGCTGGAGGGTGGGGGTGCAAGGGGACATGAGTGGGGGCCTGTTGGCAGGTACCCCTCAGTGCTGGGGGGTGGGTGTGCATGGAGACATGAGTGGGCCATGAGTGGGGGCCTGCTGGCAGGTGCCCTGCACTGCTGGGGGGTGGGGGTGCAAGGGGACATGAGTGGGGGCCGGTTGGCAGGTGGCCCTCAGTGCTGGGGGGTGGGTGTGCAAGGGGACATGAGTGGGGGGCCTGCAGGCAGGTGCCCTGCACTGCTGGGGGTTGGGGGTGCAAGGGGACATGAGTGGGGGCCTGTTGGCAGGTGCCCCTCAGTGCTGGGGGGTGGGTGTGCAAGGGGACATGAGTGGGGGGGCTGCGGGCAGGTACCCTGCACTGCTGGGGGGTGGGAGTGCAAGGGGACATGAGTGGGGGCCTGTTGGCAGGTGCCCTGCACTGCTGAGGGGTGGGGGTGCAATGGGACATGAGTGGGGGCCTGCTGGCTGGTGCTCCTCAGTGCTGGGGTTGGGGGGTGCAAGGGGACATGAGTGGGACATGAGTGGGGGCCTGCTGGCAGGTGCCCTGCACTGCTGGGGGGTGGGGGTGCTAGGGGACATGAGTGGGGGCCTGCTGGCAGGTGCCCTGCACTGCTGGTGGGTGGGGGTGCAATGGTACATGAGTGGGGGCCTGGTGGCAGGTGCCCTGCACTGCTGGGGGGTGGGGTTGCAAGGGGACATGAGTGTGGGCCTGATGGCAGGTGCCCCTCAGTGCTGGGGGTGGGTGTGCAAGGGGACATGAGTGGGGGGCCTGCTGGCAGGTGCCCTGCACTGCTGGGGGTTGGGGGTGCAGGTGCAAGGGGACATGAGTGGGGGCCTGTTGGCAGGTGCCCTGCACTGCTGGTGGGTGGGGGTGCAATGGGACATGAGTGGGGGCCTGCTGGCAGGTGCCCTGCACTGCTGGGGGGTGGGTGTGCAAGGGACATGAGTGGGGGCCTTATGGCAGGCACCCTTCATTGCTGGGGGTTGGGGGTGCAAGGGGACATGAGTGGGACATGAGTGGGGGCCTGATGGCAGGTTCCCCTGCACTGCTGGGGGGTGGGGGTGCAAGGGGATATGAGTGGGGGCCTGCTGGCAGGTGCCCTGCACTGTTGGGGGGTGGCGGTGCAAGGGGACATGAGTGGGGGCCTGCTGGCAGGTGCCTTGCACTGCTGGGGGGTGGGGGTGCAAGGGGACATGAGTGGGGGCCTGCTGGCAGGTGTCCCTCAGTGCTGGGGGATGGGGGTGCAAGGGGACATGAGTGGGGCATGAGTGGGGGCATGCTGGCAGGTGCCCTGCACTGCTGGGGGTTGGGGGTGCAAGGGGACATGAGTGGGGGCCTGTTGGCAGGTGCCCCTCAGTGCTGGGGGGTGGGTGTGCAGGGGGACATGAGTGGGGGGGCTGCGGGCAGGTGCCCTGCACTGCTGGGGGGTGGGAGTGCAAGGGGACATGAGTGGGGGCCTGTTGGCAGGTGCCCTGCACTGCTGGGGGGTGGGGGTGCAATGGGACATGAGTGGGGGCCTGCTGGCAGGTGCCCCTCAGTGCTGGGGTTGGGGGTGCAAGGGGACATGAGTGGGACATGAGTGGGGGCCTGCTGGCAGGTGCCCTGCACTGCTGGGGGGTGGGGGTGCTAGGGGACATGAGTGGGGGCCTGCTGGCAGGTGCCCTGCACTGCTGGTGGGTGGGGGTGCAATGGTAGATGAGTGGGGGCCTGCTGGCAGGTGCCCTGCACTGCTGGGGGGTGGGGGTGCAAGGGGACATGAGTGGGGGCCTGCTGGCAGGTACCTTGCACTGCTGGGGTGTGGGGGTGCAAGGGGACATGAGTGGGGGCCTGCCGGCAGGTGCCTCTCAGTGCTGGGGGTGGGGGTGCAAGAGGACATGAGTGGGAGATCAGTGGGGGCCTGCTGGCAGGAGCCCTGCACTGCTGGGGGTGGGTGTGCAAGGGGACATGAGTGGGGGCCTGCTGGCAGGTGCCTTGCACTGCTGGGGTGTGGGGGTGCAAGGGGACATGAGTGGGGGCCTGCTGGCAGGTGCCCCTCAGTGCTGGGGAGTTGGGGTTCAAGGGGACATGAGTGCGACATGAGTGGGGCCCTGCTGGCAGGTGTCCTGCACTGCTGGGGGGTGGGGGTACAAGGGGACATGAGTGGGGGCCTGTTGGCAAGTGTCCCTCAGTGCTGGGGGTGGGTGTGCAAGGGGACATGAGTGGGGGGCCTGCTGGCAGGTGCCCTGCACTGCTGGGGGTTGGGGGTGCAGGTGCAAGGGGACATGAGTGGGGGCCTGTTGGCAGGTGCCCTGCACTGCTGGTGGGTGGGGGTGCAATGGGACATGAGTGGGGGCCTGCTGGCAGGTGCCCTGCACTGCTGGGGGGTGGGTGTGCAAGGGACATGAGTGGGGGCCTTATGGCAGGCGCCCTTCAGTGCTGGGGGGTGGGGGTGCAAGGGGACATGAGTGGGACATGAGTGGGGGCCTGCTGGCAGGTTCCCCTGCACTGCTGGGGGGTGGGGGTGCAAGGGGATATGAATGGGGGCCTGCTGGCAGGTGCCCTGCACTGTTGGGAGGTGGCGGTGCAAGGGGACATGAGTGGGGGCCTGCTGGCAGGTGCCTTGCACTGCTGGGGGGTGGGGGTGCAAGGGGACATGAGTGGGGGCCTGCTGGCAGGTGTCCCTCAGTGCTGGGGGGTGGGGATGCAAGGGGACATGAGTGGGGCATGAGTGGGGGCATGCTGGCAGGTGCCCTGGACTGCTGGGGGGTAGGGGTACAAGGGGACATGAGTGGGGGCCTGTTGGCAGGTGCCCTGCACTGCTGGTGGGTGGGGGTGCAATGGGACATGAGTGGGGGCCTGTTGGCAGATGCCCTGTACTGCTGGGGAGTGGGTGTGCAAGGGGACATGAGTTGGGGCCTGATGGCAGGTGACCCTCAGTGCTGGGGGGTGGGGGTGCAAGGGGACATGAGTGGGACATGAGTGGGGCCAGCTGGCAGGTGCCCTGCACTGCTGGAGGGTGGGGGTGCAAGGGGACATGAGTGGGGGCCTGTTGGCAGGTGCCCCTCAGTGCTGGGGGTTGGGTGTGCATGGAGACATGAGTGGGCCATGAGTGGGGGCCTGCGGGCAGGTGCCCTGCACTGCTGGGGGGTGGGGGTGCAAGGGGACATGAGTGGGGGACTGTTGGCAGGTGCCCCTCAGTGCTGGGGGGTGGGTGTGCAAGGGGACATGAGTGGGGGGCCTGCAGGCAGGTGCCCTGCACTGCTGGGGGTTGGGGGTGCAAGGGGACATGAGTGGGGGCCAGTTGGCAGGTGCCCCTCAGTGCTGGGGGGTGGGTGTGCAAGGGGACATGAGTGGGGGGGCTGCGGGCAGGTGCCCTGCACTGCTGGGGGGTAGGAGTGCAAGGGGACATGAGTGGGGGCCTGTTGGCAGGTGCCCTGCACTGCTGGGGGGTGGGGGTGCAATGGGACATGAGTGGGGGCCTGCTGGCAGGTGCCCCTCAGTGCTGGGGTTGGGGGTGCAAGGGGACATGAGTGGGACATGAGTGGGGGCCTGCTGGCAGGTGTCCTGCACTGCTGGGGGGTGGGGGTGCTAGGGGACATGAGTGGGGGCCTGCTGGCAGGTGCCCTGCACTGCTGGTGGGTGGGGGTGCAATGGTACATGAGTGGGGGCCTGCTGGCAGGTGCCCTGCACTGCTGGGGGTTGGGGTTGCAAGGGGACATGAGTGTGGGCCTGATGGCAGGTGCCCCTCAGTGCTGGGGGGTGGGGGTGCAAGGGGACATGAGTGGGACATGAGTGGGGGCCAGCTGGCAGGTGCCCTGCACTGCTTGGGGGTGGGGGTGCAAGGGGATATGAGTGGGGGCCTGTTGGCAGGTGCCCCTCAGTGCTGGGGGGTGTGTGTGCAAGGAGACATGAGTGAGACATGAGTGGGGGCCTGCTGGCAGGTGCCCTGCACTGCTCGGGGGTGGGGGTGCAAGGGGACATGAGTTGGGGCCTGTTGGCAGGTGCCCCTCAGTGCTGTGGGTGGATGTGCAAGGAGACATGAGTGGGGGGCCTGCTGGCAGGTGCCCTGCACTGCTGGGGGTTGGGAGTCAAGGGAACATGAGTGGGGGCCTGTTGGCAGGTGCCCCTCAGTGCTGGGGGGTGGGTGTGCAAGGGGACATGAGTGGGGGGCCTGCGGGCAGGTGCACTGCACTGCTGGGGTGTGGGGGTGCAAGGGGACATGAGTGGGGGCCTGTTGGCAGTTGCCCTGGACTGCTTGGGGGTGGGGGTGCAATGGGACATGAGTGGGGGCCTGCTGGCAGGTGCCCTGCACTGCTGAGGGGTGGGTGTGCAAGGGGACATGAGTGGGAGCCTGCTGTAAGGTGCCTCTCAGTGATGGGGGTGGGGGTGCAAGGGGACATGAGTGGGACATGAGTGGGGGGCCTGCTGGCAGGTGCCCTGCACTGCTGGGGGTTGGGGGTGCAAGGAGACATGAGTGGGGGCCTGTTGGCAGATGCCCTGCACTGCTGGTGGGTGGGGGTGCAATGGGACATGAGTGGGGGCCTGCTGGCAGGTGCCCTGCACTGCTGGGGGGTGGGTGTGCAAGGGGACATGAGTGGGGGCCTGATGGCAGGTGCCATTCAGTGCTGGGGGGTGGGGGTGCAAGGGGACATGAGTGGGACATGAGTGGGGGCCTGCTGGCAGGTGCCCTGCACTGCTGGGGGGTGGGGGTGCAAGGGGACATGAGTGGGGGCCTGCTGGCAGGAGCCCTGCACTGTTGTGGGGTGGCGGTGCAAGGGGACATGAGTGGGGGCCTGCTGGCAGGTGCCTTGCACTGCTGGGGGGTGGGGGTGTAAGGGGACATGAGTGGGGGCCTGCTGGCAGGTGTCCCTCAGTGCTGGGGGTGGGGGTGCAAGGGGACATGCGTGGGGGCCTGCTGGCAGGTGTCCCTCAGTGCTGGGGGTGGGTGTGCAAGGGGACATGAGTGGGGGCCTGCTGGCAGGTACCTTGCACTGCTGGGGGGTGGGGGTGCACGGGGACATGAGTGGGGGCCTGCTGGCAGGTGCCCCTCAGTGCTGGGTAGTGGGGGTGCAAGGTGACATGAGTGCGACATGAGTGGGGCCCTGCTGGCAGGTGTCCTGCACTGCTGGGGGGTGGGGGTACAAGGGGACCTGCCAACAGGCCCCCACTCATGTCCCCTTGCACCTTGAGGGTCACCTGCCATCAGGCACTGCTGGGGGGTGGGGCTGCAAGGGGACATGAGTGGGGGCATGTTGGCAGGTGCCCTGCACTGCTGGGGGGTGGGGGGTGCAATGGGACATGAGTGGGGACCTGCTGGCAAGTGCCCTGCACTGCTGGGGGATGGGTGTGCAAGGGGACATGAGTGGGAGCCTGCTGGCAGGTGCCTCTCTGTGCTGGGGGTGGGGGTGCCAGGGGACCTGAGTGGGACATGAGTGGGGGCCTGTTGGCAGGAGCCCTGCACTGCTGGGGGGTGGGGGTGCAAGGGGACATGAGTGGGGGCCTGCTGGCAGGTACCTTGCACTGCTGGGGATGGGGGTGCAAGGGGACATGAGTGGGGGCCCGTTGGCAGGTGCCCCTCAGTGCTGGGGGTGGGTGTGCAAGGGGACATGAGTGGGGGGTCTGCTGGCAGGTGCCCTGCACTGCTGGGGGTTGGGTGTGCAAGGGGACATGAGTGGGGGCCTGTTGGCAGGTGCCCTGCACTGCTGGTGGGTGGGGGTGCAATGGGACATGAGTGGGGGGCTGCTGGCAGGTGCTCCTCAGTGCTGGGGGGTGGGTGTGCAAGGGGACATGAGTGGGACATGAGTGGGGGCCTGCTTGCAGCTGCCCTGCACTGCTGGGGGGTGGGGGAGCAAGGGAACATGAGTGAGGGCCTGTTGGCAGGTGCCCCTCAGTGCTGTGGGGTGATTGTGCAAGAGGACATGAGTGGGGGGCCTGCTAGCAGGTGCCCTGCACTGCTGGGGGGTGGGGGTGCAAGGGACATGTGTGGGGGCCTGTTGGCAGGTGCCCTGCACTGCTGGGGGGTGGGGGTGCAATGGGACATGAGTGGGGGGCTGCTGGCAGGTGCCCTGCACTGCCGGGGGGTGGGTGTGCAAGGGGACATGAGTGGGGGCCTGCTGGCAGGTGCCCTGCACTGCTGGGGGTTGGGTGTGCAAGGGGACATGAGTGGGAGCCTGTTGGCAGGTGCCCTGCACTGCTCGGCGTGGGGTGCAAGGGGACATGATTGGGGGCCTGCTGGCAGGTGCCCTCCACTGCTGGGGGGGTAGGGGTGCAAGGGGACATGAGTGGGACATAAGTGGGAGCCTGTTGGCAGGTGCCCTGCACTGCTGGGTGGTGGGGGTGCAAGGGGACATGAGTGGGGGCCTGCTGGCAGGTGCCCTTCACTGCTGGGGGGTGGGAGTGCAAGGGGACATGAGTGGGGTCCTGCTGGCAGGTGCCCCTCAGTTCTGAGGGTTGGGGGTCCAAGGGGACATGAGTGGGACATGAGTGGGGGCCTGCTGGCAGGTGCCCTGCACTGCTAGGGGGTGGGGGTCCAAGAGGACATGAGTGGGACATAAGTGGGGGCCTGTTGGCAGGTGCCCTGCACTGCTGGGGGGTGGGGGTGCAAGGGGACATGAGTGGGGGCCTGCTGACAGGTGCCCTGCACTGCTGGGGTTGGGGGTGCAAGGGGACATGAGTGGGGGCCTGCTGGCAGGTACCCTGCACTGCTGGGGTTGGGGTGCAAGGGGACATGAGTGGGGTCCTGATGGCAGGTGACACTCAGTGCTGGGGGGTGGGAGTGGAGGGGGTCATGCATTGGTGATCAGTAGTGCAAGGTGACATGTGGCTTGGCTGGGGGGCATGCCCATGGTGGATGGGCTGCCTGCGGTACATGACCAGGGGTGCAGGGTAGTCCCCTGTGGTGTGGTCTGCCTGCAGGGGCCATGGAGGGTGGAGAGCAAACACCCGCAATACATGTACCCCGCTCGCCCAAGGCCAATCGCGTGTGAAACTTCACGCGAACCACACGAATACACACACCCCACTCGCACAGGGCCTATCACGTGTGAAACTTCCCGCAACCCCAGATTTACACGCACCCCGCTCGCCCAAGGCCAATCGCGTGTGAAACTTCCTGCGCGCCCCCGAAATACACGCACATGCTATTTTTGACACAGCGGGTGTTCGTGTTTCTCATGTACCCCTTTGTAAGTCATTTGTCCTAGAGGGCCACAGTATGGGACAATCATCAGAGCTGTATAAACGTGCTTTTTGTTAGCGCACATTTTGGCGCACATTTTTTTCATGTGCAGGGACGCTACCGCCTGCCTTCGTGTGGCGTACGTGTTTAGGCCTGTGCACGTCTTCGCCGGTGCGCTGGTTTGCCCTATTCGATTCCATGAATACGTGTTGTAGGTGAGCATGTGGGCGTTCCGCGCACTTGCCTCCTGTACTTCCCCCGAGACGTCCACATTTTCAAGCGTTGTTCCCCATTCCGCGTGTCACGCCCTGTGGTACGCCTACTTTTGTTATGTGCGCCGTGCTATGTGTGCTTTCGCTGTGGCCGTAGCGCACGCCGTTAGATGACCTGTGCGCCGGCGTGCGCCACGCAGATTTTCAGCGCACATCCCACATTTTACTCGCATGAATCGATGTGCGCGGGTTTGCTGCTATTTTCGCACTTGCACTGCGATTCGCACGGTTTCGCACGCTTGAGCGGGAATTTTCAGCACACATTAATTCCATGAATCAAGTCATTTGTATTGTGGTGTATGGTTAGATATTTGCTTCAATGGTTGTGTTATGGAGCCGTATTTATGAGTTGTATTTATTATAATATATTTACTGTTTGATTTTTTGTGATTGGATATATTTTTTTCATGACGTGGGTAATTGGAGCAGATATTCGTTTTCAATTTTTGTTATAAAAGAAAAGATCATGTTAGTATAGGTAGTTTATAAAGACATATTACATTGCATAATAGACATTTCTGCTTTATTTCGACCCTGATATTTAGTAGTTTAAAAGCCAGTGTACTGTGCAATTTGCTCAGTTTCTGTGTTTGTTGCTTAAATCATTGGGTCTGTGGGAAAAATAAAATCCATGTTGGATTAAAAAAAAACTTTTCTTCTTATGGTATAGTACATTTTTTTTGTTTGTTTTTAGTGTTTACTTGTTGTTTTTGGCTAATGTTCTATCTGTTGGTTGTAGCAGTTTGTTAGATACATGATGTCGAATTGTAACTGATTATAGTTTTTTATTTATATTATTAACTTTGCTAATATACCAGTGGGTTGTTGCAGATTCTTGGGGCAGTTAGATACATGTTGGCGTATTCTAACTGTTTATTTCTTCTTATAATTTAGTGGTGTGGATTTATCTGTTTGGTTGTTGCAGAATTTTGGGGCAGTTAGACACCTGTTGGCGTTTTCTAACTGCTTATTATTTTGTTATATTTTAGTGGTGTTGATTTATTTGTTTGGATGTTGTAAAATCTTGGGGCAGTTAGATACCTATTGGCGTATGCTAACTGTTTATTTCTTTTTATAATTTAGTGGTGTTGATTTATCTGTTTGGTTGTTGCAGAATTTTGAGGCAGTTAGGTTCCTGTTGGCGTATTGTAACTGTTTATAGTTTTCTAATTGAAGTTTTATTAATGTTTATGCACAGATTAGTTATTAAATTTTGGTTTTAAGAATATTAAATAAGAGTTTATAAGATGTGCTGGTAATCTTTGCTTTAGAGTAATGGTATTCTCATTGCATTCAAACCACCCAGAATTCTTTTTTATATATGCAGTGTAGTGACCTGCATTGGTTGTGGCTCCTGCATGGTAGATTATACCTACTGCTGTGAAGGTTTTCTTAACAAGTGATACTTGACCATGTGTGAATCCAGTCAGCTTGAAGTTGTTTTTGGTGCCATCTGCATTGTAACATAGAAGCATTAGTATTAAGTATTTACTATGTGTTTGTATTTGTAAGGTGGAGCGATTCTCTGAATTGCAGGTAGTACATAATCTGCCATGGTTTGCATTTTGTACAAGTTGCTGAAATGGAACAAATTCACAGTTAGGTATGGATACATACACACAGTGTTAATTAGGGATTTGTTCCTGTGCCACATTGTTGCAGAGAGTGCATGTATGTTTCCACATGTATGATGAAAGATTTCATTTATAGGTATATTTTTGTTTTCCAGTACTTGTAGTAAGTACATTCGAAATTCTTGGGGATCTTCTTGTGAGTTTATAGTGAATTTCACCATTCCAGCACAGTAGTCCAATTCTTGTCTTATTCCATGAACACTGTAAGTGTTGTGAGGATTGTTGGTTGCATTTCTATGAAGGATTAACATTTACAAATACAATTGGTCAGTATTGTGCAAGTACATTTTGTAAATAATTGGTGGAAATTTAATTAAAATATGTATTGCTATATTTGCGTAGCAATTTACACCAGTTACATTTGAAAATTTGAATGAACCAGATAGTTCTGTGTCCAAGTCATTTCTTCGGAATGTGTGTTGCTTCTTTGAAGAAGTATCTGAGTTACTCTGAGTGGTACATTCTTCTTTGGTTGTAGTAATTGATGAAGTATTAGGTTCTTTTACTCTCTTTGGAGGATTTGCAGTGAGATGCTGTTGCATTTCTGTTTGAAGTAGTTTTGTTTTATAACGTTTTGCTTTTTGTGGAACAGTATAGGTTTTTAGATGGGGTGTACAGTGAACATAGACTATTGTATTCTAAAATACAAGGAATATCAGCGTTTAATTTACTTGCATCAAAGTTGACTAGAAATAGACCGTAAAGTGTACTTAAGCATGATAGTGCTACATAGCTCATGCCTTCTTTAAAGACTGTGTTCCCAATATCTATCAATGCTTTATCTATGGTAAGACCGTGTGATATGTGATTGGTGACTGCGTATGCTAGAGTTAGAGAAAATTGCTTTCTCCGTACATACATGTCTTTGAAAAGAAGGAATCGAGCTGTTGAGCGTCCTATTCTTTTTACTTCTGATAGTTTGTCAAAGAGAATATTTACAAACTGAATGTTGTTGTCACGTGGGTATGTTTGAAAGCCAACAACTGTACCAGGTGTTCCATTAACTAGTCCTTGCTCCACGTCAAGGTTACGTTTAAGCATTACTCTACAGTTTAAAGATAATTTTAATATTTTCTCCAAACCAACTCTGTTGGAGATAGAGTTTTCTAAGGCATGTAATCTTGTTGTGGCTTGTTGACACATGCGTATAGTCAAGCCAGGTCATACCACGTACGTCGATTTTGTCTGTGGAGCAAATTTCAATTATTGGTTGCATTTCTTTTTTCAACATTGTTTCATTCAATTTTGAACAACTTTGAAGAGTTGCCATCAAGGACATACAAGTGACATATTTGTGTGCTAATTGTTCCATGACATCAGTAGCACATGATTTATGGCCATAAAGTGCATGGATGTGCAGGGTTTTTAATATTGCTTGTGCTTCTTGAGATAGTACACCAACTCTAATACTTTTTAAAATGTTGGCGTAGGTGAGGTCTGCAGACTGGCACATGTTTTCTGTTAATTCTCTGTATTGAAAATGTTGCCAAAGGTTAAAATTTCCTATGCTGCCAACAGTTTTACGGCAAAGTTTGTTTCCTAAGGTTGACCTTTCACTGGTGTCAATTGAAGAAGATCTCCGAAAACAATAATGTGTTTTCCTCCAAAGAGCTCTTTGTAATTTGTTTTGAGTACTTCTTGTGATATGAGGTGAATCAAAGCCAATATGAGATTGGAGACCATGCTCACCTCATCTATTAGCAGCATTGTCATTTGTTTTAACATTCTGCGTAACACCTTTGCAGCTTCTGTAGAAAGTTTGTAATATTCTAATTTGTTTTGGTGTTCTACTGGAAGGAGTAGTAATCAGTGTAAAGTGACACTGCCTATGTTGTACGTAGCTAAACCTGTGGGGCAGTTACAACAGCTAACAGTTTGTTGTTTTTCAATTGTTGAAAGAATTTACTGATGATTTTGATTAAGAATGTTTTGCCTGAACCAGCTTCACCACTGACATATAGTAGTATATGTTTGTAATTTTAGCAGGTACATTCTTTATTTTCATGTTGTACACCACGTGCAATTTCTTTTGTTACTTCTTGAAAAATTGTATGCTGCTCTTTGTTTAGTTTTGAGAGTAGTACAATTAAGTCTTTTGTATCTTCTTCATAGTGACACATTGTGTTTTCTACTTCTGTCATAGCTAATTCTGCCTCATTTGCTATTAGTGGCTGTCCTTGGTTCTTGGCTTCCTGTTTCAGAAAGTTGACTACTATCAGGAGTGTCTTTATCTAGTTGAGCCTGGAGTTCTTCTTCGTGTTGCTGTTCATTGTGCAACATTGTTTTGTACTGTGTAAAGTTTACATTGGTTATATTGCTTTCATTTGCTTTGAAAGCATCTTCATAAGAGTCATAGAGGCCTAGTATCTCTTCTTCTTTTCTCCATGGTTTAAAAAGTCTTAGCAGGGACATGTAATATAGTGCTTTATGTTGGGGAGTTTTTAATGACAATTTTATATGATTAATTATGTTTCTTTTGGTAAGTTTCACTAAGCTGCCTTCACAATTTGTCACTCTGTATCTAACTTTGTTTTCATCGGGTTTCATATTATTTTTGTATGTGAAGTTTTGGCTATGTGGTATAGACACATGGTTTCCAAAGTGCTACTTCTGTTTGGGTAGTACGTGTCCAGTGAATTATTTTTCAAAATGTCTTGGCTATTGGGATCATTTTTGGCTATTGTGCCTATGTCATTGTATGATTCGAGAACTCTTTTTCTAGATTTAGCAGGACCAAGACTTAGCCATAATATATTTTCAGATTTTCCATATAAAGCAGTACTGGTTAAACGATCTGCAGCTTCATAGCAGCAACATTCTCAATGGGAGAGCATTTTTATACCTAAGCTGTACAATTTCTGAGACAGTGTTTTGTCCAATGATAGGTCATTCCAGAGGTCTTGCAGCTCTGTTTTTTCTGCTTTGGTTAAGTAGGCTGTAACATACTGTGCAACTGCAGTGTATCTGTCTGCAATGTATTGCACATCTATGTTTGCATTCCATAAGAGGGCAATGATTGCATTGTAATCATTGATATATTTAGCTTCTTCTGTTCTTTTTATGTAATATGTGTTCTTAGGTGATTTACCTTTAACATTATGTCTAACTGAAGACATGAAGTTGTTCACCTCAACTGTTTCTGTAACTGGTCTAGGGAAACCAAAGCGTAATTTGGTGTAGTATTTCCCTTTGTTTTTGTATTTGCGACGACAATATTTCCCACATTTGTGTCTTTGAAATTGTACAATTTGTGCATGAAGATCACTATTTGTTGCTTCTGATGGAAT
This sequence comes from Ambystoma mexicanum, assembly GCF_040938575.1. Classification (NCBI taxonomy): domain Eukaryota; kingdom Metazoa; phylum Chordata; class Amphibia; order Caudata; family Ambystomatidae; genus Ambystoma; species Ambystoma mexicanum. The sequence goes on along the minus strand of NC_090935.1, from coordinate 697,745,921 downwards.
TTCACAAGTGACATATTTTTCAATAAACTGTAAAACGGTGGAATCATTGTCTTGACCACATTTAGGAGCATCTTTAATCCATAAAAGCGTGTGGATCTGTGGTGCTCCTCTGTCTTGGTATTCTTTTCTCCAAAAGAAGTTTTGCACTTCTCCAAGGGGTAGAACAGTTTTATTACAAATAAAGTGTGGCATAGCAATGAAGCGATGATGGAAATATCTTGAAACATTAACAGGATCTAGAGAGCAAAGTTCTCAAGGTGTTAGTATATCTATGTTTGTTTTGTTTTTGTTTGTTATGCGTAGGAAATCATGTAAATCTTCCCATGCATATTGTGCACAACTTAATGTAACAAACCAAGTGGGCGGGCCAAGGTTTCTTATCATACAACGTACATCTCTTTGACGTCTGAACTAGTACTCTTTAGTACCACGCATGTTTGCTAGCAGATTTGTTATGCTTGATTGTAGAACCTCATCTATTTCTTGTCCTTTTTGTAGTAATTGCATACCTAACATATTTTGAAATTGGCTACCTGATTTTAATGTGTGTGTAACTCTGTAGCATAGAGTTGCTAGTTCACTTTCAAAGAGTAGGTGGAATATGTATTCCACATTTTGTCTAAATCTGGGATCTTCAGAATACATTCATAACGAGTGGTATTCTGATGCTGTTATCTGAATGGGTCTATCATTGTACCTTCCTCCTTTTCCAGTAGGAAAGAGTAGAGGAAAAGCATGTGCTTCTATAGTTTTTTCCCAAATGCTGATTAGTGATCCTTTGGTTTGTCGCATATGGTCCGTTTCTGGTGCATCATCTATGGTGTCACTAGAGTGTAATGGATGAATTGTATAATGATCTAAAATATTGGATAGTGTAGCAGGATCTAGAAGTTCAAATTGACCCCTTTCTGGTGACTCTTGAATTATTTTAGTGTTTTCCTTCAAGTTTTCTTCAATATTAATTTCTTTGTAGTATTCATTATTGTCTCTTAGATATTTCAAGGCTTGTCTAACTTTATGTAAGTCTATGAGTTTTTGCCAAATTCCTTTGTAGGTACACCATTTACTAAGACAATTGAAGATTGCTCTATTTGACGTTATAGTCCCAGAGTGTTCACATTTTCTTTCAGATATGATATGATATGAAATGGCATCTATAACGCGCCTATTCAGAAGTGTTTCAAGGCGCGACGAGGCAAGGGAGTGGGAATACAGTGGAAGACAGACAACGATCCTACTAGGCCAGGTGTCATTCAGATCACGCAAGTGCAAGGGTAGGGAGAAAGGGAAGAGTGCCAGGGCGGAGGGAAATGGGGAAAGTGCAGTACATGGGAAAGAAGAATAAATATGATAAATAAAAACGGCCTGATGGTGGCAAGTGCAAGGTAAGAGCAGACATAAGTGCTGGTAGGGGGACTGTAGGGATACAGAACCAGTCCCTAAGTGCAGGGGTTTGCCAGGGAGGCAGGGCAGGTGTGCAAAAGGCGGGACCTGGCCCCAAGATCAGAAAGGTTGGCCAGGTAACCAGAGCAGATTCGGCAGGGAATTTCAGCAGGGGAGAGAGGCAGAGAAAGCAGAAGCAAAGAGGAAGGTTTTGAGGTGTTTCCGGAACCAGAGATGGTTTTCCTCAAGTTTCAGGGAGGCAGGAAGGCTGTTCCAGAGGGAGGCCCCTGCCGAAGAGAAAGATCGTCCACCAACTCGTTGGAGGCAGATGAGTGAAGAGTCTGAGAAGGAAGGTATTTAGGAAGAGAGAGTTGAAGGCAATGCGTCCCCAGGCCCCAGAAGGCCTTGTGGATAATGCAGAGGGGTTTGAACTTAATCCTTGCAGCCACTGGGAGCCAGTGTAGAGATTTCAGTCCTGGAGAAATACAATCCCTGGGCTTGAGGCCAAGGACAAGTCTCGCAGTCCTGTTTTGGATAAGTTGTAGAGGGCGGAGAGTAGAGGCAGGCAGATTTAGATAGAGGCTGTTGCAATAGTCCATCTTAGAGAGAACCAGGGCTCTGGAGACGGTGAGCTTCTGGGGGAAGGAGAGGAGAGGAGAGGAAGAATACCTCTGAGGAGGTGCAGCTGGTAGTGTGACTTCTTAGAGACGTCGGAGATATGATATTATATGATATGGCATTTGTAACGCGCCTATACACAAGTGTTTCAAGGCGCGACGAGGCAGGGAGGGGTAACAAGGGGAAGACAGACAACGATCCTACTAGGCCAGGTGTCATTTAGATTGTGCAAGTGCAGGGGTAGGGGGAGGGAAAAGTGCAAGGGGAAGGGGAGGGGGGAAGTGCAATACAGGGTAAGTAGAATAAAAAATAAATATTAGGGCCAGCTGGTGGCAAGTGCAAGGTAAGTGCAGACAAGTGCTGGGGAGGGGGGCTGTAGGGATACAGAGACAATCCCGCAGTGCAGGGGTTGCCAGGGAGGCAGTGCAAGTGGAGAGTGGCTGGGCCAAGGACCGAGGTCGGAGAGAGTGGGCCAGTTGCAGATTCAGTGCAGTTTCAGTGAAGAATTTAGCAGGGGAGAGGGACAGAGAAAGCAGAAGCAAAGAGGAAGGTTTTGAGGTGCTTCCGGAACCGGAGATGGTTCTCCTCAACTTTCAGGGAGGCAGGAAGGCTGTTCCAGAGGGAGGCACCTGCCGCGGAGAGAGATCTACCCCCCAGCTCGTTGCTTCAAGAAGCGGCTGACCCTGAGGGAGTTGGAGACAGATGAGCGAAGGGCTCAGGAAGGAAGATATTTAGGAAGAGAGATTTGAAGGTATTTAGGCCCCAGGCACCAGAAGTCCTTGTGGACAATGCAGAGGGTTTTGAACTTAATCCTCGCAGCCACTGGGAGCCAGTGTAGAGATTTCAGTCCTGGAGAGATACGGTCCATGGGTTTGAGGCCAAGGACAAGTCTCGCAGTCCTGTTCTGGATGAGTTGCAGAGGGCGGAGAGTGGAGGCAGGCAGGTTAAGATAGAGGCTGTTACAGTAGTCCAGCTTTGAGAGAACCACTGCTCGGGAGACAGTGAGCTTCTGGGGTAAGAAGAGGAAGGGAAGAATACCTCTGAGGAGGTGCAGCTGGTAGTGTGACTTCTTAGAGACATCAGATACATGAGGAGAGAAGGAGAGTGTGGAGTCGAAGATGACCCCAAGGTTTTTTGCCTTGCAGGTAGGAGCAGGAAGAGGGCCGAGAGAGGCTGGCCAGAGAGCTGCAGGGAAGGAGGGAGTGGGTGTGCCAATGAGTAGAATCTCAGTCTTACTGGCATTAAGGCAGAGGTCATTGGCGGCAGACCATTCCTGGAAAGCAGACAGACCGTCAGAGATGAGGGAAGGAGAGGAGGAGGCCGAGGGTAGCCTGAAAATGAGCTGGGTATCATCCACATAGCACTGAAAGTTGGGGCAGAGAGCGACGATGCGGGTGGCAAGGAGTGCCAGATACTGGTTGAAAAACCAGGGAGAGAGATTAGATCCCTGGGGGACACCACAGGTAGAGAAAAAGATGTCAGAGAGGACGGACCCGAGTTGGACCTGGGAGGGTCGATTGGAAAGGAAAGAGGTCAGCCATGCCAGAGCCTGACCAGTGATACCCAGGTTATCACGGAGACGGTTGAGCAGGATGGCATGGTTGACAGTGTCAAAGGCTGAAGAGATATCGAGCAGAATGAGAACACATGGAGTGTTGGAGTCGAGGTTCAAGAGCAGGTCCTCACGGATGTTTAGGAGAGCAGTTTCCATGCTTCTGGCAGCTCTGAAGCCAGATTGATGGTCCTGAAGACTACCAACAGATTCAGCATGGAGGTTAAGCTGGGAGATGGCCAGTTTCTCCAGGAGCTTGCCCAGGAAGGGAGTGATGGAGATTGGGCGATAGTTAGTCAGACAGGAGGGGTCAGAAGAGGGTTTCTTAAGAAGAGGGTGCACAAGGGAGTGCTTAAGGGGGGATGGGAAGACTCCAGAGGCAAAGGAGTGGTTGCAAAAGTCAGCCAGGGCAGGAGCCAGGGAGTCGATTTGGTCCTTGATAGTTTTGGAGGAACAGGGGTGAACCTGTTTAGGCGAGACATTCATTGATCGGACTTGTCTGGAAACCTAGTCAGCAGAGAAAAGGGGAAAGGCAGAGAAGGATGGAGGAGGGGTGGCTGCAGAAGGGCCGGAGGAAGAGCCGGGAAGAGAGGGAGGGAGGTGATAGGAGGAGAGTGAGGACAGGATGTCCTGAGTTTTAGAGATGAAGTGAGAGGCCAGTGCAGTGCAGAGGGCCTGGGAGGGGACAGGAGAGGTGGAGACTGCAGCAGGGTTGGCAAGCTCCTTGCAGATTTTAAAGAGTTCGGCCAAATTGTTAGAAGCCACAGAGATGCGGACTTGGATAAGGGCTCTCTTCTTGGTGAGAACGGAGAGACGGTATTGCCTTTGGAGCAGGCGGCAGGCCAGTTTGTCAGAGGATGAACATGAAGCACGCCATTTCCTCTCTGCCACCCTGCACTTGCGTTTTAGGGTGACGAGATCCGAGTCATACCAGGAGTTACATTTGGCTTTGGGCTTCAGGCGGATTCTCATGACAGGGGCAAGGATATCAAGTGTATCAGATATAGCAGAGTGGAGCGTGGAGAGGGCTGTGTCAGGATGGGAGTCAGCTGAAGGGGGAGGGGGGCGAGAAGGTGGCAGCGAAAGCCTCAACTGACACGCGCTTCATGGGTCGGATGACCGAGAAGGTGGGTGGCAGTGATGAGTGTGGCTTTTCCTGTGGGGTAGGGAGGGTGAGGTGTGAGGATAGGAGAAAGTGATCACTCCAGGAGAGAGGAGTGGAGAGAGGGACGGAGAGGGGAAGGTCAGAAGAGATCAGAGCATCAAGAGTGTGCCCTGCAGAATGAGTAGGCCCAGATGGGAGAATAGAGAGTAAGAGAGAGTCACAGAGGTCACGAAAGAGTCCAGAGGGGGGACATGAGGCATCCAGGTGGATGTTGAAGTCATCAATAAAGAGGAGTTGAGTGGTTGAGGACAGGAGTGAGGAGGAGAGGTCAGCCCACTCAGAGAGGAAGGAGGAAATTTGACCAGGTGGCCGATAGATGTGAGGAGAGAAGGAGAGTGTGGAGTCGAAGATGACCCCAAGGTTTTTAGTCTTGCAGGTTGGAACAGCAAGAGGGCCAAGAGAGGCCGGCCAGAGAGCTGAAGGGAATTAGGGAGAGGGTGTGCTGATGAGTAGAATCTCAGTCTTACTGGCATTAAGTCAGAGGTAATTGGTGGCACACCACTCCTGGATAGCAGACAGACAGTCAGAGATGAGGGAAGGAGAGGAGGAGGCAGAGGGTAGCCTGAAAATGAGCTTGGTATCATCTGCATAGCACTGAAAATTGGGGCAGAGAGCGGCGATGCAGTGGGCAAGGAGTGCCAGGTATTGGTTGAACAGCCAAGGAGAAAGGTTAGAACCCTGGGGGACGCCACAGGTAGAGAAAAAGATATCGGAGAGGAAGGACCCAAGTTGGACCTGGGAGGGTCAGTCAGAGAGGAAAGAAGTCAGCCACGCCAGAGCCTGTTCAGTGATACCCAGGTTATCACAGAGACGGTTGAGCAGGATTGCGTGGTTGACAGTGTCAAAGGCAGAAGAGAGATCAAGCAAGATAAGGACACACAGGGTGTTTGAGTGAAGGTTGGAGAGAAGGTCTTCACGGATGTTCAGGAGAGCAGTTTCCGTGCTTCTGGCAGCCCTGAAGCCAGACTGATGGTCATGAAGACAACCAACACATTTGGTGTGGAGATTAAGATGGGAGATGGCCAGTTTCTCCAGGAGCATGCCCAGGAAGGGAGTGATGGAGATTGGGCGATAGTTAGCCGGGCAGGAGGGGTCAGAAGAGGGTTTCTTAAGAAGAGGGTGCACAAGGGAGTGCTTCAGGGGGGATGGGAAGACTCCAGTGGCGAAGGAGTGATTGCTTAAATCAGCCAGGGCAGGAGCCAGGGAGTCAATGTGGTCCTTGATAGTTTTGGAGGAACAGGGGTGAACCTGTTTTGACGAGACTTTCATAGATCGGACTAGTCGAGAAACCTTGTCTGCAGAAAAAGGAAGAGAGGGAGGGGGGGTGGCAGCAGAAGGGCCAGAGGAAGAGCAGGGAATAGAGGGAGGGAGTTGAGAGGAGGAGAGTGTGGACAGGATGTCCTGAGTTTTGTAAATGAACTGAGAAGCCAGTGGCGTGCAGAAGGCCTGGGAAGGGACATGAGAGGTAGAGACTGCAGCAGGATTGTCCAGTTGCTTGCAGATTTTAAAGAGTTCAGCCGAGTTGTTAGATGCCACAGAGATCCGGGCTTGGATATGGGCTATCTTCTTGGTGAGAGCGGAGAGCGGTTGCAGCAGGCAGAAGGCCATTTTGTCAGAGGATGAACATGAAGCACGCCATTTCCTCTCGGCCACCCTGCACTTGCGTTTTAGGGTGACGAGATTGGAGTCATACCAGGATTTACACTTGGCTTTGGGCTTCAGGCGGATTCTCGTGACAGGGGCAAGGATATCAAGAGTATCAGATATAGCAGAGTGGAGCATGGAGAAGGCTCTGTAAGGGTGGGAGTCAGCCAAAGGAGGAGGGGGTGAGAAGGTGGCGGCAAAAGCCTCAACTGACATGTGCTTCATGGGTCGGATGACCACGAAGGTGGGTGGCAGTGATGAAGGTGGCTTGGCCTGAGGGGTAGGAAGGGTGAGGTGGGAGGATAGGGGAAAGTGATCACTCCAGGAGAGAGGAGTGGAGAGGGGGACAGAGAGGGGAAGGTCAGAGGAGATCAGAGCATCAAGAGTGTGCCCTGCAGAATGAGTCAGTCCGGAAGGGAGAATGGTTAGTGAAAGAGAGTCCCAGAGGTCACAAAAGTGTCCAGAGGGGGGACAGGAGGCATCCAAGTGGATGCTGAAGTCTGCAAGAAGGAGGAGTTGAGTGGTTGAGGCCAAGAGAGAGGAGGAGAGGTCCTCCCACTCGGAGAGGAAGTAGGAAATCTGACCAGGTGGTCAATAGATAGTAGCCTCGGTAAGGGAATGGCTAGGAGAGAGAGAGGGCCGGCAGTCAAGTCATTCAAAAGAGGAGTAGGTCTGCATAGGAGTGACAGAGGCAGGAATCACTCAGGGAAGATAAGGGCAACACCCCCACCAGAGCGGTTGGGCCTGGGCACAGAGAGGATCTTGTAGCCGTCAGGTAGAAGCATGTCAAAACTGTTGACAGAGCTGGTCGTGAACCATGTCTCAGTGAGACCGAGGACATCGAGGTCAAGTTCTTCAAGAAGGCGGCAGATATCAGGGGAATGTTTGACAGCAGAACGATAGTTGAGAGTAGCAATGTGGAGAAGGTTACCATGCTTGAAGGACTTCCGGGGAGGGGTACAGATCAGGGGTATGCCCTGCGGAGGTGTAGAAGGAGCCTGAGAGGGGCAGAGAGGGAGGGGAAAGGCAAGGTAGCCGAGGAAAGGGGAGGGGGGAGAGCAGGAGAAGAAAGGAAGTTGATGAGGTGTGGGAAGCATCTATCAAAGAGGTGAAGGTTGGCCTGGGGACCTTGGACCAAGTCGGTCCCATTAGAGTAAACATTAATGATGACCTTGGAGGAGTGGAAGGAGGCCAAGAGGACATTCCAATGGGTGCCACCATTAATGGGAGAAGAGGAGAAAGGAGCGAGCACAGAGACCATATGAAGGGTCCATAGGTCAGGTGAAGGCATGACAAAGAGGATGTCGGTGAGAGTTTCCTTGGAGGAGACACTGGTGTAGGTGTCAGCGATAGGGAGGCCTGGATTGGAGAACAGGATGTCCTTTTTAAACTTTTTCCTACCAGATTTAGTGAGGAGAGCAGGATAGGCAATATAGAAGCAATTAGAGAAGATAGGAGAGATAGAGAGCACCGTAGAGTAGGGAGAGGAGAGGCGGGGGGAGAGATTGGAAGACACAGGTGAAAGCAGGCGACAAGATAGTGAATGGCAATCAAGTAGCGCAGTAGGACAGACTCTCAGGGTTAAAGAGCTCCAATGCTCAAACTAATCTAATGGTAAATAAACAACTTTGCCACAAATGCCTTTCACTAATTCAGAGGGAGGTAATTTTGCTGTTTTTGGTTGAAGGCGTATTATTGCTTGACATGGGTGCACTGTTTGAATTATAATGCTCTCATATAAATTGAGTTGTTGCAGGGGTTTTGGTGGTGGGAATAATTCCAAGTTATTTGTGATAGCACGTGAAGGAGTTTGGTTGTTGTTAAGTTTTGTAGTGCAGTAAGTGCAAAGTATTAAGGGGTCATTTATCTCATATTTGTTTTCTGCTATACGGTACAGAGCTAATTCAAACCATTTGGACTCTTCATTGTCTTTTATTTTGTATGTTACGTCTACAGTTTTTGTACTACTTCTATAAAAAGTTCTTCCGGCAACACACACACACATGGTTTGGTATTTGAGCGGATGTACTTTTAAATTTTAGTATTTCTTTTTTGTATGTGTGTAGTAGAAGTCTGCCATTTGTACAATTGTTGCTAGTTTGTTGTAAAGCTATTGCATTTTGTAAGTGCCTTTCACTTCCAAATTATTTTCTCTGGCTATGCTCTATTTCTTCAAGTAGATCTTTGGCTGTACCATGTAGAAGATTGTATTTAAATTGGCTAGTGCTAAAGCAGGACTTTTAGCATAGCACAGTTTATATACTAGATTTCTTATAGTTGAATGATGTGTTGGTATCATTTTGATATGATGGAAGGTGCTTTTGCAAATAGGTCCTGAAATGCATGCTAATGAATGTCCTTGTAGTCCTGTGTGTTTGCGCACTGGACAGGTATCCATATTTTGTAGTAGTTTCATTTTGATTTTGTCTTTGCCCCTCACATACTGATTGAGGAACTGGCGTAAACATTTGAAAGAATTTTTGGCAATGTTACACATTGACATGCACAGCCATTTGTATACTGGACATTTTGGTTCAGTTGAATGGAGAGGTGATACTGAATTTTCTGCGGACATTTTGTAAGCAGTATTTCTTGTTCCATAATGGTATTATTACGTTTGCATAGCCTCTTCCACTGCTATGTATGGCAATTATGTTTGTTTGCTTTTGTTTGTATTCTTCTTCATTGAAATATGGTTCTGTGCTGGTGGTGTGACTCCATTCACCTCCACAGATATTTAAGAAGTTATTTTTGTTGACATTCCGTTTATTTAGAGTCTTTTTTGTAATTTAGTAGTTAGTTATGTTAGTGGTTTCATTCTGTTTAACACTAAAATAAATAACTTCCTTTTGAAAAGGATTGCACTGTCTATCAAAGCTTCTAAATTTATTTTTCTACGGTAATTTTAAGGGTTGTGCATGATTTCTGTCCTGTTTTTATAAGATTTTGAAGGACTCTGTGGCGGAACTTTTTTTTCCAATATACTTTTTTTGGTATGGTTACTTGCCACTACATCAAGATTTATAGGAGCAGTGTTAGCAGTAGTGGTAGCTGAATTGTTGTAAATTACTTTTTGTTTTGTTTTACATTTTGAAAGAGGAGAGAAAGTTTTTGTACTGGAAGCTTGTTTTGTTTTGCTTAATGACGCTATTAGATCTTTTGTTTTAACTTTTTGTACACTTTTTTTTTAGATGGATGCTTATTTTGGACACTTTTATTTCCATTTGCTCTACTTCTGCGTTGCTTTCTACTGACTTGGTTCTTGGTAGGCATTCTTTGGGGTCTGTTGAAAAAAAAAAGAAGGTATGGATTGGGCTGTTCTGCAATGTATGTGTGCTGTGTGCATGAGTGCGTGAGTGTGAAGGTAAAGATGTATGTGGTGGTGTGTGATTGTGCATTGGGCAGCTACAACTAGTTGGGAAGGCTATTCTTGTATTTGTGTGTTACTATACTTGGGTTCAGATGACAGTGCAAAGTAAGCTAGTGGTGAGCAGAAGTACTAATACTAAATCTAATGGTATAGAATTAAAACAGTTTTTGTTCTGTAATACTAACATTCTAGATGCTGAGTTATGTTATTTGTGTATCGAAAAACAGGGATTTGTGTGCTATTCTTCCTGTTAATCCCTGTTTAACAAATGGGATTTGTGGGCAGAATGGTGTACACATCTCTCTTTTTTGGCACACAAATTCAATGAATCAACTGCACAGAGAGTTTGAGTAACAGTAAGAATATTATGGTAGTATTGTACTTACTTTTTTTGTTTGGAATGAGCAGGTTTCTTCTGAGTTGTTGTTTGTACTTCAGATGTTGCTGTTTTTCAGGAGAGTGGTCTTCACTGCAATTGTAAAAGAAAGAAGTTAGTAATTTTGTGTGTTTATAGCATTGATGTTAATTTAGATGTTTATTTGCATGTTTTTGTAGTAGTATTCTTGTTTGATGTGTGAATGCAGTTTCCTTTGACTATGTGCAGGCTTTATATTTAACTTACAATATGTTACTTCAATATGAAACTCACTTGGTTTTTTAAGTCTGTGTTATTGAATGTTAGGAGATAGAAGAAATAATTATGTACTTATTTTGCAATTTTTGTAAGGTAAATGGTAGAAATTGAATAGAGAAGCATGGTATGTATGCATTTGTGAAGGTATGGGTAATAAAGTAGAAGAATTTGATTTATAGGCTGTGGTGTTATTTCAGCTGGGAGCTTTTCAATGATACTGTCTATCTGTGTGAGTGTATGAAGATGCATAATCTTATTCTGAATGTGTGTAATTTTATAATGCACTACTAAGTGTTTTTCTATAATTATACTGTTATTTCTCCCATCTTTTAATATTATAATTTTTTAGATAGCTGTGTGTGTAACAAAAAATAGATAGCAGACAGGTTTGGAAGTGAGAGTTGATTATAGCAGATGGGAAAAATGACAATAAGTTTGTTTATATGTTATACAGGTTAAGTGGCAGTTACTCTGTTTATATGCATTCATAAGAGTTGTTCATGTACTGTGCAGAAAATATGCATACCTGTAGTTTGTATTCTTGCATGTGGATGAGTGATCAACAGTACATTTGAAGTGCTGAACTCTGATGATGGAGTTAGATGTAGAGGTATTGGATGTTATTGGTGGATGGTTGTGTGACTGCTTAGCTGTATCCAATGAAGGAATGGCACAGAGAAGGAAGTGGAAAGGGTAAAAGGGCTGTCCAAGGTGTCTGTCAAGCATCTGCAAAAAAAACCCCCAAAAAACTGCTCTTTTCAGAGCCAACCATAAAGGGGAAATGGGGCACGCTATTTAAATTTAAATACACCACACTCAGATTTTCGATATGTCCTCGGACATGGCGGTAGTCCACGAACATCGCATATTACATACAGGGATTTTGGGGTGGAAAGGCATGCAAATGAGAATGAGTAAAGCAAGGGATTGGTCCGTAAAGTTTACTGGGTGTGTTGTGTAAGGAGAGAGCTTGTCAGAAAGTAATTTCTCTGAGAGAAGAACAGATGGCCATGGCTGTGTATTTCAGAAATCAGATTATATGGATTTTGGGAGACTCATGGATACATTGGTTGGAGGTGCATTTCTGGACACTGTGGAGTAGCTTCAGATCTTGGATTCCCTCATGTGGAAGTGCACTGGCATGGAGTGCGTGGAATGAAGTGGCATGACTTGGTACCTCTCTGTGCTAGTTTGGAGACAAATCATCATCCAGACATAATTATAATTCATTGTGGAGGGAGCAGTTTAGGATATGTGTCTGGAATTTATTTGCAATTTGCAATGAAAGAAGGACTTGGGAAGGTCATGGACATGTTTCCGAATTCCCAAGTAATTTTTTCTCGTATTGTGCAGAGACAAATGGGCTGCGTTCTTCTTCATTTGGTCCACAAATGGGAAAAGCGAGGCGCAATGTAAATAAGGCTGTTTGTGCCTTCCTAAGAGATGTTGCCATGTCCTCTTTTCACAATGAAAATATTATGTTTCGTATCACATACATTTTTCGCAGAGATGGAGTTCATCTTACTTATGCTGGCAATCAGCTATTTCTGCGTAATGTGCAAAATGCATTATGACCTTTTATGGAATTACAGCCATCCATTTTGCAGTAGGAGTTGACCGTTTGAAGTTTTTCAAACACAAACACCACCAAACGGCTCTTTTCAGAGCCACCACTTCCTCCCAGAGAAAAGTGCAATGGTTATGATAGGGCAGCACCGCAAAATTTTAGATGTCCGCAAACTGTCTGCGGACTTCTAAAAAATGCACAGGGCCCTGCACTATTTATTTCTCACTTCTATTTTTAGACTGTGAAAGGCGGCTCTGAAAAGAGCCTTATTTTGTGTTGGATTTTTGCTGTTTTATATATTTTCTGTTTTTTACACACAATACACTAGGAGAGGAGGGGAATGGAGGGTAAGTAAGGGTCACCAACTACGGGGATAAGAAAGGGCAGGTGGAGAGATGAGGATGTATGGTGGGCCTTATTTAGGTATTGGGGAGACCTTCTCATGCTCCCTGACCGTAGTCTCGAAAGCACTCCGAAGACTCTCCCCCCTGCAGAGTACTGCGTTGCAGTACATACACATTATTGTGACCCTCGAAAATTAAGGGTCAAAAGAATCATGAATGGACTGTGAGGCAGCTGGAGGGATGCGTTGTCCCACAGGAGTGTCTCTTGTGGTGACAGGAGTGGAAACGGAGGATGTGGTAGAGGAACTCAACCTACTACATTGATCACAAGGTACAACCTTTTGAACGGCCCCACCGTGGAACGACCTTAGGTGTCACTTCATAGATGTCGTACCAAAGCTGTACGAACCAGGCCTCCCACTACTCAGCACCCTGTGGCACTGATTGCAGGTGACCTTGTTTGCATGCGCTTTTGGCACTCCACCCTGAATGGTAAACAATTGTCACACCCAAGACTCACGGCGAGTGCTGGTAGTAGGGACTTCCACTACCTCATCATCTTCATCCTCTTCATCCTCCTCTACATCCTCATGCCTGTTCCACTCTTCAGGCCTTTGGGGAGGTGGTGGTGGTGGAGGGGTTGGTGGGGTGGCGCTGAGGCAGATGTAGCACCAGGTGGAACAACAGCAGCCATGGATGCCATTAGGTTTTAGCAAAGGCAGCACAGCAAAAGCAGGTAATCTCAATAGTAGGAAGACAGAAAAAAGATCAGCTCTGGGTTGGGGCCTTTTATAGGGGTTTTGGTGCACGCTGCGTGGACAGCCCTGCTGTCCGTGGACAGATCAAACACCCCAAAAAGGCTTAAAAAGTTCCAAAAGTATGTAGAAAGTCAGGGTCATTGTCCGGGACATGTGCTATGGTGAATATTTACTGTAAAATACTTTGGATTGCCCAAAAAAGTACTTTTAAAATGTTTGCGTTTCAGAACACTGTCCGCAATTTAGGACACATGCTCAGTGTGGGTGCGGTCACATGATGATGATGCGAACACGTCTGCGAAGGGAACCTGTGTCCACAGGACACCAAATGCACATGAACGGTCGTGCGTATGCGTGCGGATGTCCTACGGTCAGTGTTCGGGTCCTCAAACTAATTAAAAGTGCGACACAAGTAATACAGACAGTTATGGACAGGTGCAATGTTCATAGGACTTAAGGGTGTGGTGCGCATGTGCGTAGATTTTCTACAGACAGTACGGACAGGTATAGTGTCCTTAGGACACCTCCATTTTGGGTTAATTGCAAACACTTCGGACACCCAATGTGTTCTAAGAACAGTTCCATGTTGCTTGCAGACTGTACGGACAGATAAATTGTCCTTAGGACACCTCCATTTTGGTTAATTACAGACATTCCGGACACCGATTGTGTTCTAAGAACAGTTCCATGTTGCTTGTGGACATTACGGACAGGTATGGTGTCCTTAGGACACCTCCATTTTGGTTACTTGCGGACATTCCGGACACCAAAAGTGTTCTAAGAACAGTTCTATCTTGCTTGCGGACAGTGCAGACAGGTATAGTGTCCTTAGGACAGCTCCATTTGGGTTAAATGCAGAGATTCCGAACACCTAGTGTGTTCTAAGAATAGTTTCATCTTGCCTGCGGACAGTACGGACAGCTATAGTGTCCTCAGGACATCCCCATTTTGGTTAATTACGGATATTCCGGACACCCACGCTGTCGGCAGACACTCCGACTACCTTCTAAAAAAAAATAAGACACAAAGGACTAAATTAAAACACACATTTGTTTTTCTTATATACAGATATAAAATTTATGAAAGAGACTGGGAAGCAGAAACTGACACAAACATAGGAATTAGGGATTTCGAGAGGATGGATGGGAGGGGATGAAGGGATGTATCTCTCATCAAAACGTTTTTCTTGGTGTTGAGGGTTTGGGGATAGTTGACTTGGACATGGAGAGGGGAAACAGCTGCATGTGGGACAATGATATTTAATTTTATTCTTTTATATAGTCCTCCATAAAATGGTTCAAAATATTTAAATTTTCCATAAGCATGTCCATTTTTTGTTGCATACGCTGCAGAGTATTTTCTAATGTCTCTTTTGGTGTATTATTTTCAATGTTTCTATGGTCTGTTAAAAATATATATATATATATGTTAAGTACACATAAAGTAATGGTTATTAATTTTCTTATATAAGAAGTGTCTACCATTAGTATCACTGTCTTCAGACATTTCCTCACGTGGGAAATGTTCCTCAAGCCATTCCAAAGTACTGGACATTTCTGTGTAAAAAATAATATATTACTTTTAGTGTACCAAATACAGAAAGTTTAGAAAAATATAAGAAACATGAAGTGTACTTACTAGTTTCTGGTAAGTTGTGTTCTTACTGTTGTGTAGGTCTGCTGTTGCTCTTAGCTGTGCAGTTTCTGTCAGGTAATTATGTTGGAGGCATATCTTTTTTGTTTTGGTATATTGCATTTTAGTACATATGGTATTTAAATGGATGGTTGATGTGTTACATATATAGGTTCCATTTCTTATTTATTATTACATATAATGTGTTTATGTGCTGTCAATGTTTATATAGCATAATAGAACAATCTAAGAAACCCCCTGAGTTTTTGGGTAGTGTTGATGTTGTCCGCGTCCGTCCGATGTCATTCCCACAGTCTGCGGACATCAAAATCACTAGCAGGGGGTTAAGCATGTTGTATGTATATAAAGTAAGGGAATCCTAGTAAACGTCTATCAAATTCACACTATGTATATGTGTATTCAGGAAAAAAAACTTTGATAAAGTGATGTCATCAATGACTTTTGTGATGTCATCTTTGATGTCCTGGGTGTTAGTCTTAGCAATACACGGTGGTGGCGCGAGTTATGGTTACATAGCTTACCATAACTGGCGAATTTCATCGGTTTTTCGGTTTTACTTGGAACCATAGCGCCCCTTTAAAAAAGTTTTTTTACTGAAGTTCATAGGTTTTTAGTAGCGCAACTTTTTACTGAATATATATATATATATATATATATATATATATATATATATATACATATATATATTACACGGCTCACGGTAGTGGCTGTGTAGTTATGGTTAAGTTGCTAAACCCATAGGAAGAACACTTTTTGGGAGGCTTATAACTTCGCTCCCCCTTGAAGAATGAACACCTAACTTTGCAAAGAGAGTATATGTCCCACTCTGAATTCTTTGCAAAGTTTGGTGAGGTTTGGTCTGGGGGGGCAAAGTTATAGGGGGGGCCCAAAATGTCTTTTTATCCCATAGACTGAATGGGGAAACAACTTTGCTCACGCCTACAGCCCAAACCGTTGGACGGATTTTCACTAAATTTGCAGCAGGAGCAGCAGCTTAGTCCCGAAAACGTTCTTTTGTAAATTTTGTGAAAATCCGTCCAGTATTTTTTTTTAAACTATCAAAAAGTAGGTCACAAAAAATGTGTGATATCTATGTCCGCTCCATGGTCGCACTTCCCTGTTCACTCCGTGGACAGGACACTGATTGGTTAATTGGCTTGCGTCATGTCCATGGACATGCAACGTGTTCACTGATTGGATGGTGAGGAGCGTGAAGTGCATCACATTTTTGGAAACACCCCCCATCTTGGATTTGCGGACAGCTGCCAGTGTCCGCGGACATCGCAGTAAAAACATATTAAAAAACACAACATTGCACTTGCCAAACTTATCAAATAATCTCTGGGGAGGTGAGGGGTGATGAGGATGGGATGGGATATGGCTGCAAGAAGCAAAATAAATGGGTGTTTTTGGCGCGAAAGTCCGCAAAAAGTTTGGATATTTGCGAACAGTCCTGTAAAGTTCGCAAACACCTCAGCATTACAGGGTTGGTGAAATGCAGTTCTTGGTTGGCTTATAACTTTGGCACCACTTAATGGAACTGCATGTATATGTCTGACCTGATTCTGAGTGAGTAGGCAAAGTTTGGAGGGATTCTGTCATGAGTGGGCAAAATTAGAGGGGGGGTCCCAAAATAATGTAAAGGCTTATAAATGGGGTGCCATTTGACGAATCTACACTTAATTTGGGAAACTGATAATACATTTAGATATTAATGTTTTTGCGAAGTTGGTGGGATTTTGTGAAGCGGGGAACAATTAGAGGGGGTCCCAAAATATTGTAAAGGCTTATAAATGTGGTGCCATTTGACAAATCTACACAAAGATCTGCAAAAAGATTATAGATCTAGATATGGATGTTTTCGTAAAGTCTGAATGGATTTTGTCAAGTGGGGGCTAGGTTACATGATGATTATATGTGCATACATTTGACACTTTTGAAAAAAATAAAACATGGGTGGATTTCCAGGAAACTTGCATTGACAAGGACCTACAAGCATGGTTTTGCAAATGTGCCAGTGTTTTATTATTTGACAAGTGTCATTATGTAGCTACAAAAAATAGCGGTATGCCTTTAGTGACTGAAGGGTAGCCTGTGGCCATGGGCAGTGGCCAGATTGTCTGGGTCATGGAATAAGGTCATGATCCAGACAATCTGGCTACTGGCCATGACCACAAGGGACAAAACATAGGATTAAACTGGCCATGTCCACCTGGGACTGGCTTTGTGGTAAAGTTATTCGAAATTAGGATAGATCTGAAAGGGAAGAAAAATGTGCTCGTGGTAATATGGTCATAGGGTTCTCTTTTTGCCTTCTGCAGGCTGCCATGGAAAGTGAAGAGGGGCCCTGTATGGAACCCTTGCCTTCCCTTTCCATGGTGGCCATCTTGGAAAATGATTTTCCTTCCTAAACCTTTTTTAGCACCCCGGGTTCCCGCTTTGGGAACCTAAGGTGCAAATGGCCTTCATCCCCCATTTCAGGGGATGGAATGGGGGGATAATGGTCCAGAGACCTCGCTATCCACCCTCACTTTGCTTGGGCTGATAACTTGTGCTGCTAGGCCGGTATCCACCATTCCTGTCCCTAGAACAGAGGATGAATGCCACACTATTCCCATTAGCAAAGCACAAAATGCAAATGGAAATGTTGGAAAATCTTATTGAGTCTATGTACCTTACTGAGAAATATTAAGTAGATGGAGTCTATACATGTTTTTTTAGTTCTATTTTTTAACTGTGAAAAGTGGTTCCTAAAGGAATATGTCTTTTGTTGTTTTTGGATGTATTTTTATTGGCAGGAGAGCTGAGACGAAAGGTGGGGAGGGAAATGAGGGAAGAGGAACCAAACACTAATATGGAGGGATAGGTGGGCAAGGTAAAATGGTGCGCGTGTGTTATTTCTAAGGTAGGGGGCAGTGTTTCTCATGCTCCTTGATTACAGCAGTGGTGGTGGCTCTGGGAGAGGAGGGATTGCATTAGCTGATGCCATTTTAAGATACATAGCAGTTTTGCTAAAAGTATGTTCTGTTTACTTGATTGATAATGGATAATGAGTAGGAATAGGTGTTGGAGCTGTACAAAGGAAATTTTGAAGTTGAAAGTTCCTAGATCAGTAGAAAATGCAGTTCTGAACTGTCCGCAAATCAGAGATCTTATCGTGAAGTGCAGACTGGTTCTCGGACACGTTATCATGCCGCGCGCCAGAGTATGGTCATGTGGCACTGTCTGTAAGGTCCGCTATGAAATCAAATGTACATCGACGTCTACGGCTGCAAAACTAGTTGAAATAGTTGCAAACAGTGTATGGAAGTGTTAAGAATGATTCCAGAAGGTGGGAAATGAGTTTTAAGGTGACACTTTGTAAATTGGAAACAAATATTGCTATATTGGGTAAGTATGATATTAGTACGTTGAAATAGCATGCACTGGTAAAAACCTATGAAATTCACTGAAAAAACTTTGTTAAAGGGGCATTATGGTTAAGTTGCACTAATAAAAACCTATGAAATTCAATTTGTATTTGTATTTGTTTATTTATAACGCGCAAGCCATCAGGCCCGGGGGCATCAGGGTGCAATTTGTACAGGGTTGCAAGAAAAGAACATACATACAGGAGAATAGATTGCATTCAGAGGTTTAACAATACTAGCATAATAACAAACTTACTAATTACATATATTACAATATATATATTACTATGCATATATATTACATGGTTACAGTGCCCCTAGGATCCGCAGAGGATGTATCCCAGGGTGAGCTAAAATAGTTGGCATAGGTAGCAGGCCGGAAATGGCGTCGGGGGACAAGCGGGCTGAGTAAGTAGGACATATGGCTGTCTATTGCTGGCCAAAGAGCAGATGTCGAACATGTCTATTGCTGGCCAAAGAGCCAAGATTTGGTTTTAGTCTTGAAGGTGTTGAAGGAGTCTTCGGCTCTGATAATAGCGGGGAGGGTTTTCCATAGTTTAGAGGCTAGGACAGGGAAGCTAATGCCTCCAGCTTTTTGCAGCTTAAACCTAGGGATTGTTAGACAATGATTCTGTGCAGTTCTTAGTGATCGGGCAGTGGAGTGGCCCGAAAGCCGACTGCAGAGATAGATCGGGGCCTTGTTGGCTAGGCATTTGTGCGTGAGGGCAAGGGTTTTAAGGGAAATTCTCTGCTTCACAGGTAACCACTAAAGGCTAGTTCTGGCTTCTGAGATGTGGTGGTTGCGAGGGATGTTCATGGCCGCTCGAATTGCATTGTTCCGGGTGGTTTGGAGTTTGGATAGGTTCTCTTGGCTGGTGCCTAGGTATAGAGCACTGCAGTAATCAATTTTAGCCATGATAAGTGTTCTCGTAAGTGTGACGCTATTGTGGGTGGTGAGGAATGGTCTGCTAGCTGAGATGAGTTTGCACGTGTAGGCAGAGGCAGACCTGACTGCATTCGTTTGTCTCGACAAGGATAGGGTGGAGTCCAGGTAGAAGCCTAGTGTTTTGGTGTCTTTCGAGTTGCTGTCTATGGTGAATGACTGATAAGAAGGCCCGAGTTTGCTCAGGCATTGTGAGGTACCCAGGATAAGGAGCTCCGTCTTATCGTCGTTCAGACATAGCTGGTGCTGGGCCATCCAAGCTTGGATGACCAGGTAGACGTCATTGAGGGCCTTGGTGTCAGCAAGATAGTCACCTGAAATGGGAATGAGTATCTGGGTGTCGTCCGCATAGTTGGTGTAGGAGACACCCCGATAATCAAGCACATCAAAGAGTGGTTTCGTAAAGATATTGTAAAGTGTAGGTGACACGCAAGAACCCTGAGGTATGCCGCAATGAATAGGGGTAGGGATCTGCGGCAGCGGAAGGTGCAAATACCCTCATGGACCTGTTGCTCAAGAAGGATTTGATCCAGGCCGCTGCTGAGGGTGAGAAGTTGGCAGCAGAGTGGAAGTGCCTGCAAAGGATCTGGTGGTTAACCAAATCAAATGCGGCGGAAAGGTTGAGGAGTAATAGCATTGCTAGTTTGCCCTTGTCCTTCAGTACTTCGATCTGAGTTTTTAGGTCTAGTAGAGCCGTTTCGGTCCCATGTCTGGGCCGAAATCCGGATTGTCGGAGACCTAACAGATTGTTTGATTCAAGGTAGTTTTGGATCTGCAGGTAAGCTGCACGGTCCAGTATCTTAAGCAGAAATGGTACTGCAGTAATAGGTCAGAAGTTCGTAGGTATGCTTTAGTCTAGAGACGTTTTTTTTAGTAGCGGGATCACCCAAGCGTCCTTAAGGTTGCCCGGGACAATACCTGTTTTAAAGGAGGAGTTAATGAAGGCTGTAATGAATGGGGCTAAGTCATGGGCGGAGTCCTTAATGATGGGAGCTGGGCACGGGTCACCTTGGCAGTTGGATGGTTTCATCCTGAGGATGATGTTTTCAACCTCGGTGACAGAGAGTGGTGCGAAGGTGAAGGGTTTAATGTTGGCAGTGTTGTAAAGTTTGGGTCTGGTAGGGGAGAGTGAGCGGTTGTCGCACTTCAGACAGTCCTGCTTTTCTTTAATTTTAGATTGAAGCATATAGATTTTGTTTAGGAGGGCTGCTTGGATGTTAGCACACCATTTGCTGTCTTTTGTGCAAGTGTCTGGCGGGGAGACTGGGGTTTCGAGCTCTTTTAGGACTTTGGAGTTCCTTGGAGTTAGAATCGGCTTGCATGATACGATTGTTCAGCGATTCTTTTGTAGCAGTGTTGATGGTGTCTTTATAAGTGAGGGATGCGAGGAGGAAGCCATCTTTATGCTCATCAGATGGGTGGCTTTTCCAACTGTTTTCCGCACAGCGTTTGGCTTTGCGGAGGATTCTTAGCTGTGGAGTGAACCAGGAGTTATGATGTGCTCGTGGTTTCGCCTTCCTAGGTTTGATTGGTGCTATCGAGTCAATAGCCGTGAGCATCGTTTGGTTGTAAGTGTCTGCTAGGGAGGTGGTATCATAGCAAGAGTTGGTCGCCGCATTAAGAGAGGGGAGTAACAGTGGGAGGAGTTGTTCTCTTGTTATATTTTTTTTGTTGCGGTGGGGAGTGCTAGGGCTATTGGTGTTGGGGCTCGCGGGGTAGCTTCAATGTTAAATGTAATGATGTGATGGTCAGACCATAAGCATGGGGAGTTATTGAGGACCTGGATGTTGCAATTGGAGCCGGCTAACCAATCGATGGTCCTGCCTTTGATATGGGTCAGTTCTTGGATGTACAAGGTGACGCCAAGGTCTATAAGAGCATTCTCCAGATCAGTTGCTACAGGATCTTTTGGGTCACCACGACCTAGATTAAGATCGCCTAAGATTATTGTTTCGGAGTTGTTTTTTGTTTTGTCAAGAAGGAGAGTGGAAATTTCACTGACAAAGGTGGGTGCCGGACCTGGGGGCCTGTAGATAAGGTGAAGGGTGGCCGTTTGGTTAGGTGTTAGTAGTAATTTGATTGTCAGCAGTTCAGCTGATTCGAGTTTGGAGTCGGATACCACTTTTAGGTCAAGGGAGTTTTTATGTATGAAGGCCATGCCGCCACCTCTAGTATGTGCAGAGGAGCGGTCACAGCGTGTAAGGCAATAGTCAGGCAGTAAGGCCAGGCATAGAGAAGGGCCAGAGGAGGCATGTAGCCAGGTTTCGGATATGGCAATGAAGTCAAGGTCGGCAGTGGTGATAAGGTCGGCTATGTCGAGAGCGTGTGCTGTAAGAGATCTAGCATTGATAAGGGCACCCTTGAACACAGGCAGTTTGACCCCTGTGGTCTTAGTAGTTTTGCCATTGGCGGTGGGCGAAGGTGGGCTAGGTAGTGTGTGTATGGTATGCTTAGTGGTGTTGGTGCGGGAAGGACGAATGCAGAATCTGGTGCCTAGTCTCTTATTCCTGAGAATAAGGGGGCAGGGTTGGTTGGGCGTTGGTTTTGTGGCAAAATGTTTAAGCCAATGAGCTGGGTCATTAAGGTAACGGTTGATCTGGTTGCTAGGGTGGTGAGCGCCACCGGTAGTTGCTGAGGGGGTCGTTAAAGGTGTCATAGTCGTGGTGGGTGACGCTGGGTCAAGTAGGTTTGGGCAGGCCAGGTTATTAACCTCAAGGGTAGGAGTGGTTGACCTGGGTGGTTGAATGAATAGGACAGTGTGTGTGGCTAGCTTGTAGTGCAGTAGAAGGCGCACGCTGACGTGCATGATGGTGGTGCAAGCTGCCTTTATAGGTTCCCTAAGAGCTTGTTGACAGGGACAAGATAGGGTCTCCTGAATGGGACTGGTATGACAATGGCAGTGAGTGAAAATGCTAAAGTATGGCTAGAAGCCTGGGCACCTAGATAGGGTTAACACAATAGCTGGAATGCACAGGTCTGGGTAGCCCTAGAATTGAGTAATCACAGGCTGAAGCTCTAGGCGGTGGCACACTCCTAGATTTGATGTGACCCAAATCAGGCACGGCACAATACAATTTGAAATGGTCAGTATACGACCTTGAGGCACAACACAAATTGAAATGGTCTGTAAGCGACCTTAAGGCACAACACAATTAGAACTGGTCTGTAAGCGACCTTAAGGCACAACACAAATTGAGGTGGTCTGTAAGGGACCTTAAGGCACAACACAAATTGAGGTGGTCTGCAAGCGACCTTACGGCACAACACAATTTGAAATGGTCTGTAAGCGACCTTGAGGCACAACACAATTGAGATGGTGTGTAGGCGACCTTAAGGCACAACACAGTTAGAGTGTAGACTCCCGCAGCCTGGACATGTGCTGATTCGGGTTGAGGACGTGAGCTTGTTAAGCAAGGTAAGCAAGCAAATGTGCAGAGAGCGCAAGTTAGAGTGGTCAGTGGGCTAAATAGTGTGCAAAAGCGGTTACAGCACCAGGAGGCAGGACTGCAATCAAGGTATGGTGACTGTATAGAGTGCCGTAGCAATTGTAAGGAGTTCAATATGTATAGCATGCTAAGACTACCAGAGGACAGGCACAATAGCAAGGTCCACATATATAAATGCAGATGGCACTAGTCTAGAATCTATATTCTCGGGCAGCAGCACAGGGCATTAACCATGGAAGAACACAGCATGGCATGGTAGCAACTGCTGCAGCCACCTAAGTTCGAGAGACAGACATGGAGATGGTTTCGAGAGTCAAACATTGGATGCAGTGCCCCGTAGCGGGAGGTGCTAGGTGCAATCAAGTGATCAGATGATCATAGGAATGAGCAATCAAGTACAAACAGGTTGACGAGCAGCATAAAGTCACGGTTAGTGAAATAGACTGTGGCAAGTCTAAAGTACAAATGATGGGTTTGATGTATGGGACGGTGATAGTCAGCGTAATGATAGTGGAATGCGGGAGGAATACTGAAGGCTGGCTAACCTGTTGAATTCAGGGCGAAGGTGCACGAGGAGTGCTGTGCTAGAGCTTGCATGTGAGGGCAGGGGGACAATGAAACAACTTTGTTAAGGGGACGTTATGGTTAAGTTGCACTAATAAAATCTTTGAAATTCACTGAAAAACTTTGTTAAAGGGATGTTATTGTTATGTTTGACTAATAAAAACCTATGAAATTCAAAGAAAAAATGTTGTTAAAGGGACGTTGTGGTTTCAAGTAAAATCGAAAAACCCCAGAAATTTGCCAGTTATGGGCCCTCATTACAACCTTGGCGGAGGACCATGGTGCTATTAGCACCATGGTCCATGCCGCTAAGGTTGCAATTCCGCCATGGTAGATGGCGGAATTACCGCCCCATTCCAAGGTGAGTGGGGCGGTAATTCCCCATTCACCAATGGCCCCTTCCCCATTCCCATTTTTGCCCCATAGGGCATAATGGGAATGGGGAAAGGCGATAATTACGGCACCGTAAATTACGGTGCCGTAATTATCGCCAAGGTCCCTTTGCGGCATGGCTTTTAACGGCTGCAAAAAGCAGCCGTTAAAAGCCACCCCGCAAAGGGAACCTTGTAATCAGGCGTTAAGGGTCGGCGCCGTTTACGGCGCCGTAAACCCCTTAACGCCTGAGTCGGAATGAGGGCCATGGTTAGCTAAGCAACCATAACTCGTGCCAGCACCATGCACTGCTAAGACTAACACCCAGGAAATCAAAGACACAGTGTGTAAGAGTTTTTGGGGAGGGTGGGAGAGTATGAGATAGTTTAAATGTTGTATTTTTTTATGTGCTAGACCCTCTTGTTGTGTTCGATTTGTCTGCGGACAACATGGCTGTTCTGAAATGTTCTAAATAAACTAAATGAGGGGGTGTTCTGAGGACGCAATATGTGTCCATTTTGTTCACAAGCAAGCTGAAACTCTTCTAAGAACACTCATGGTGTCCTGAAATGTACGTAAATAAAGAAAATGGGGGTGTCCTGAGGACGCTGTCCGTATTGTTCGCTGGCAAGTTGAATGCATTCTAAAAACACTTGCGGTGTCCTGAAATGTTCGTAAATAAACAAAATGGGGTGTCCTGAGGACGCTCTCCGTATTGTTCGCTGGCAAGTTGAATGTGTTTTAAGAACACGCGCGGTGTCCTGAAATGTTCGCAAATAAACAAAATGGGAGTGTCCTGAGGACGTTGTCCGTATTGTTCTCTGGCAAGTTGAATGTGTTCTAAGAACACTCGCGGTGTCCTGAAATGTTCGTAAATTAACAAAATGGGGGTGTCCTGAGGACGTTGTCCGTATTGTTCACTGGCAAGTTGAATGTGTTCTAAGAACACTTGCAGTGTCCTGAAATGTTCGTAAATAAACAAAATGGGTGTGTTCGGAGGACGCTGTCTGTATTGTTTGCTGTCAAGTTGAATGTGTTCTAAGAACACTCCCGGTGTCCTGAAATGTTCGTAAATAAACAAAATGGGTGTGTCCCGAGGACACTGTCAGTATTGTTCGCTGGCAAGTTGAAAGTGTTCTGAGAACACTTGCGGTATCCTGAAATATTTGTAAATAAACAAAATGGGGGTGTCCTGAGGACGCTGTCAGTATTGTTCGCTGGCAAGCTGAATGTGTTCTAAGAACCCTTGCGGTGTCCTGAAATGTTCGTAAATAAACAAAATGGGGGTGTCCTGAGGACGGTGTCTGTATTGTTCGCTGGCAAGTTGAAAGTGTTCTAAGAACACTCATTATGTCCGCGGACATTAAATGTTCCCATAAGCCATAGTTAAAATGTTTGACTCTATGGGTGTGATATGCTACAGTGGGTGTGGCCAGGGCATAGAGTCATGGGTGCATGGCCATGGCCATGCACCCAAGACTCTATGCCCTGGCCACACCCACCGCAGTATATCACACTCATAGTGGCTTATAACTTTGGGATCCAAAAACAAATTTATAAGGAACAAAGTTATAAGCCTCTATGGGTGTGTTATGCTGCGATGGCTGTACTTATAATATACTTACTGTTTGGTTTAGTAACTGGAGTACATGTATTTTTTGTTCATTTCTGTGATCAAAGAAAAGATCATGTTAGTATTGGTATTTTGTAATGACTTAATAATCAACATTTTATTTACCCTCATATTTAGTAGATTACAAACCAGACCACTGTGCAATTTGCTCAATTACTTTGTTTGTTGCTAAAATCATTGGGTCTGTGGGAGAAAAAAAATCCATGTTGGATTAAAAAAAAAAAACGTTTTCAGTTATGCTACAGTTTATTTGTTTGTTTGTTTTCAGTGGTCACTTGTTTCTGGCTAATGCTGTATACATTGGCTTGTTGCAGTTTTATGGAGCAGTAACATATTTATTTGTTTGGATATTGTAAAATTTTTGAGCAGTTAGATACCAGTAGGAGTATTCTAACTGTCTATTTGTTGATATATTTTAGTGGTATTGATTTATCTGTTTGGATATTGTTAAATTTTGGGACAGTTAGATACCAATTGGCGTATTCTAACTGTCTATTTTTGATATAATTTAGTGGTATTGATTTATCAGTTTGGATATTGTTAAATTTTGGGTTAGTTAGATACCAGTTGGTGTATTCTAACTATCTATTTTTTGCTCTGATTTAGTGGTATTCATTTATCTGATTAGTTGTTGTAGAATCTTTGGGCAGTTAGATACCTTTTGGAATATTCCAACAGTTTATATTGTTTTACTACAAGTTTACATGAGGTTTAAGTACAGTTTAGTTAATACATTTTGGTTTTAAGAACATTAAATAAGCGTTTGAAAGATTTTCTGGTAATCTCTGCTTTAGAGTAATGGTACTATCATTACATTCAAACCATCTACATGTCTTTTTTCTATATGCGGTGTAGTGACCTGAATTGGTTGTGGCGCCTGCGTTTTAGATTATACCTATTGTTGTGAAGGTTTTCTTACCAAGTGATACGTGACCATGTGTGAATCCAGTCAGCTTGCAGTTGTTTTTGGTACCATCTGCATTGTAACATAGAAGCATTAGTATTACGTATTTGCTATGTGTTTGTATTAGTAAGGTGGAGCGATTATCCGAATTGCAGGTAGTACATAATCTACCATGGTTTGCATTTTGCACAAGATGCTGAAATGGAATTAATTCACAATTAGGTATTGATATATATACAAAGCGTTCATTGGGGATTTGCTCTTGTGTCACATTGTTGCAGAGAGTGCATGTATGTTTCCACATGTATGAAATCTGGAAGATTTCATTTATAGGTATGTTTTTATTTTCCAGAACTTGTAGTAAGTACATTAGAAATTCTTGTGGATCTTCCTGTGAGTTTATAGTGAATTTCACCATTCCAGCACAGTAGTCCAATTGTTGTCTTATTCCATAAACACTATACGTGTTATCAGGATTGTTTGTTGCATTTCTGTGAAGTACTAACATTTGCAAACACAATTGTTCTGTACTGTGTAAGTAAATGTTGTCAACTATTGGTGGCAATTGAAATAGAATATTCATTGCTACATGTGCGTAGCAACTTACTCCAACTATATTTGAGAGTTTAAATGGACCAGATAGTTCTGTATCTGATTGATTTTTTTTTTTAGTTTATCTTCCTTCTTTGACAAAGTACCTGGTTTACTTTCCCTAATGGGTTCTTTTATGTTTGTGGTACTTGATGAAGTTTTAGTTTATTTTACTTTCTTTCGAGGATTTGCAGTGACATCCTGATGCATTTCTGTTTGATTTAGTTT
Source organism: Ambystoma mexicanum (assembly GCF_040938575.1). Taxonomy (NCBI): domain Eukaryota; kingdom Metazoa; phylum Chordata; class Amphibia; order Caudata; family Ambystomatidae; genus Ambystoma; species Ambystoma mexicanum. The sequence continues at coordinate 697,719,142 of NC_090935.1, read as the reverse complement.
TCTTTTACAACGTTTTACTTTTTGTGGTAAAGAATATGTGTTTAGATGGGAGGTGTATAGTGAGCGAAATCTATTGTATTCTAAAATGCAAGGAATATCAGCGTTTACTTTACTTGCATCAAAGTTGATTAGAAATAGACTAACTGAAGACATGAGGTTGTTCACTTGACTTGTATTTGTAACTGGTCTAGGGAAACCAAATCGGCATTTGGTGTAGTATTTCCCTTTGTTTTTGTATTTGCGACGACAATATTTGCAACATTTGTGTCTTTAAAATTGTAAAATTTGTGCATGAAGTTCACTATTTGTGGATTCTGATGGAATTTCACAAGTGACATATTTTTCAATAAACTGTAAAACAGTGGCATCACTGTCTTGACCAAATTTAGGAGCATTCATAATCCATAAAGGCATGTGGATATGTGGTGCTCCTCTGGCTTGGTATTCTTTTCTCCAAAAGAAGTGTTGCACTTCTCCAAGGGGAGGAACAGTTTTATTACAAATTAAATGTAGCATAGCATTGAAGCGATGGGTGAAAATATCTTGAAACATTAACAGGATCCAGAGAACAAAGTTCTCCAGGTGTTAGTATATCTATGTTTGTTTTGTTTTTGTTTGATATGCATAGGAAATCATGTAAATCTTCCCATGCATATTCTGCACAACTTACTGTAACAAACCAAGTGGGTGGGCCAAGGTTTCTGATCATACAACGTACATCTCCATGACATTGAAACCAGTACTCTTTAGTACCACGCATATTTGCTAATAGATTTGTAATATTTGATTGTAAAACCTCATCTTTTTGTTGCACTTTTTGTAATAATTGTGTAGCTGTCATATTTTGAAAGTGTGCTCCTGATTTTAATATGTGTGCAACTCCGTAACATAAAGTTGCTAGTTCACTTTCAAAGAGTAGGTGGAATATGTATTCCACATTTTGTCTAAATCTGGGATCTTCAGAATACATCCGTAGTGAGCGGTATTCTGATGCTGATATTTGAATAGGTCTATCATCGTACCTTCCTCCTTTGCCAGTAGGAAAGACTAGAGGAAAAGCACATTCTTCTATACTTTTCTCCCATATGCTGATTGGTGATCCTTTTGTTTGACGCATTTGGTACGTTTCCAGTGCATCTTCTATGGTGTCATTAGAGGGCAATGGATGAATTGTATAATGGTCTAAAGTATTTGATATTGTAGCAGGATCTAGGAGCTCAAATTGACCAGCATCTTGTGTCTCTTGAATTATTTCAGTTGTATCCTTCAAGTTTTCTTCAATATTAATTTCTTTGTAATATTCATTATTCTCTTTAAGATATTGCAATGCTTCTCTAACTGTATGTAAATCTACCAGCTGTTGCCAATTTTTTTTGTCTTTTGTAGGTACTCCATTTACTAAGATAATTAAAGATTGCTGCATTGGTTGTTGCACTCCTAGAGTATGCACATTTTCTTTTAGATCTAATGGTAAATACACTACTTTTCCACGAATACCTTTCACTAATTCAGAGGGAGGTAATTTTGCCATTTTTGGTTGAAATGGGTGCACTGTTTGAATTATGATGCTCTCATATAAATTAAGTTGTTGTAGGGGTTTTGGTAGTGGATATAATTCCAAATTATTTGTGAGAGCATGTGAAGGAGTTTGATTGTTGTCAAGTTTTGTAATACAGTAACTGCAAAGTATTAAGGGGGCAGTTATTTCGTATTTGTTTTCTGCTATAGGGTAGAGAGCTAATTCAAACCATTTAGAATCTTCATTGTCTTCTATTTTGTATGATAGGTCTACAGTTTTTGTGTTACTTTTAACAAATGTTCTGCGGCAATATGCACACACATGATTTGGTACTTCAGCTGATGTACTTTTAAATTTTAGTATTTATTTTTTGTATGTGTGTAGTAAAAGGTTGCATTGTGTAGAATTGTTGCTAATTTGGTTTACAGATATTTCATTCTCATTCTGTAAGTGGCTTTCACGTCCAAAATATGTTTTCTGGATATAATCGATTTCTTCAAGTAGATCTTTTGCTGTACCATGTAGAATGTTATTTAAATTGGCTAGTGCTAAAGCAGGACTTTTAGCAGAGTACAGTTTATAAACTAGATTTCTTATAGTTGAATGATGTGTGGATATCCTTTTGATATCATGGAAGGTGGTTTTGCAAGTAGGTCCTGTAATGCAGGCCAATGAATGTCCTTGTAGTCCTGTGTACTTGAGCACTGGACAGGTATCCATATTTTGCAGTAGTTTAATTTTGATTTTGTCTTTGCTTTTCAAGTATTGATTGAGGAATTGGCGTAAAGACTTGAAACATTTTTGGGGAATGTTACACATTGACGTGCATGGCCATTTGTACACTAGACGTTCTGTCTCAATTGAATGGAGAGGTAATTCAAATTTTTCAGGGCATATTTTTGTAAGGAGTACTTCTTGTTCCATTATGGTATTATTAACTTTTTCATAACCTCGACCACTGATATGTACGGCAGTTGTATTTGTTTGCTTTTGTTTGTATGCTTCTTCATTAAAGTATGGTTCTGTGCTTGCAGTGTGACTCCATTCCCCTCCGCAGCTACTTAAGAAGTTCTTTCTGTTGACATTTCATTTATTGAGAAGTCTTTTTTGTAATTTAGTCATTAGTTTTGTTAGTGGTTTCATTTTGTTTAACACTAAAATAAATAACTTTCTTTTGAGAAGAACTGCACTGTCTATCAACACTTCTTAGATTGATTTCCTACGATAGGTTTTAAGAGTTGAACCTGGTTTCTCCCCCGTTTTTATAAGATTTTGAAGGACTCTTTGGGGCCAATTCATGGAACAAATGTGCGCCGAAAATCCCAGCACAAGCAGGCGCAAGGAGGCACAAGCGGGAGAAAGCAAGTGCACGCGCACGCGTGCGATTCAAGGAAGGCACTGCATGTGTATACCACTGGTTGTGCGCCAAATCCGTGCATGGCGCATGCTGGCGCACACGTCTCCAAACAGCGTGCGCTAAGCGCACAGCGAAAGCGCACATAGCGAAGTGCACACAACAAAAGTGGGCGGAACAGTGATCGTAACACGCAGAATGGGAAATAACACGTGAAAAAGAAGGCGTAACTCGGGAAGTACTGCAAGGAACTAAACGGAACGCCCACACGCACGCGAACAACCCGTATTCATGGATTCAAATACGGGAAACCCGCACACGGCAAAAGACGGGCACAGGCGTCAATGCGAACGCACACGAAGGCAGGCGGAAGCGTCCCTGCGCACAGCATAAAAGTGCACGCAAACAACAAACACGTACATACAGCTACGATGAATGCCCCATTTGTCGCAGCACTGATTGTGGGACACCGCAGGAGGAGGAGAATAACCAAGGCACGCTTTTTTTCACCACGGACAAGCCTTTTTGGGATGCCTGATGACCAGGGCTATGGCAGGTATAGGTTTCCACCCCATATCATCCTAGACCAGGTCAGGGATTGGGAAGATGATGTAACATCCCCCACCCTCTGCTCCCAAGCATTGAGCCCCTTGGAGAAGGTGCTCAATGTCCTGCATTTTTTGGCCACTGGGTCTTTTCAGCGGGCTAATGCTATAGTGGGGGGGGTCTCACAGGCCACGCAGTCACGCTGCCTACACAAGGTATTGGTAAACCACAAGCACTGGCATTCCATCAATGTACAGGTGGAATGCGATGCAAAGGGAATCATCACCTCTGTCTATACAAACTTCCCTGGCTCAACCCATGACAGTTTCATATACAGAATGTCCGCCCTGAGCCGGGCCCTGGAAGCTGGGCAGAATGGCGACACATGGCTCCTAGGTGAGTACAAATGCCCGTGCACATGCATGCATGTCACACACACACACAAATACACAAACCCCAATAATCACAACCATTATCACCTCTCCAGGGGACAGTGCCTACCCTCTGAGCAACCACATGATGACGCCAATCCGGAACCCCACCACACCACTCCAGGTAAGATACAATGCGGCCCATATTGCAAACAGGGCCATAGTGGAGCGCACATTCGGAGTGCTCAAGTCACGCTTCCGCTCCCTTGACCGCTCTGGTGGGCAGCTACTCTATGCACCCCCAGTAGTGTGCAGGATCATTGTGGCAGCATGTGTCCTGCACAATGTTGCAACACGGCAGGGCGTACCGGTGGACATGGTGGTGCCCCCACATCCCCAACCACAGGCGCAGGCGCTGCCCATGGGAGGGGATAGGGCACGTGGCGAGGAAGCCCGGACCCAGCTTGTGGCCAGATTTTTCACCTAAACTCCCAACCCTGCGGAGTGCACACAGGTCTGGCACATACCAGTTGACAATCGATGATGACAAAGAGACAGTCAACTGTCATAACCTTACCATCCTGAGATTGTTGCCATGGAATTGCCACATTGTGTGCATCCCTAGCTACTTAAACACAAGCATTCCTGTGTGACCAAAAGGCACACATGGAATGTGTGCATCACACAGACCTGTAAAACAGGACATTACTATCACTGGTATGTCACTCAAACCCTCCCAAACCACAACATGACATGGCAAGCAATAGCCATACACCAACACAGTACCAAAAAGGTACACATTGCCATGTGAAAAATGTAAATGGGCATCAGACAATGATGCCTGACATGGAATCAGATGAAATGACTGACCAACAACCTCCCACCAAAAATAAGTTATACCCAAATGCATTCCAAAAGTTGTATTTTAAACATAACAATGAATGCCTGTCCACATGCACAATGTGCATTGCAAAATCAACACTGCAGCTACTGTGTGCCGTGTCCACCTCCTGCAACACACTGTTCAGCGCACAGCACAGTGAACAGCCATTGTGTGTGATGCACACCCTGAGCATCACTTCTAAGCGACAAACTACATAAAAAAACAAAAATAGGCATGTACAGGATCCACAAATGGTCATAGAACATGTGCTGCAGGGACACAGTGGGCACCAGAAGGCAAACAGAGTGTACACATGGACATGGAAGGGTGGTTGTACATGTAGTGGATCATAGTGCGAGTGTGTGGGTCAGTAGGGACATGCACTCAACATATGCATGTGAAATGAAGTGACCATCAGTGTCCTCTACACATCACATGTGAACATTCACCATGTGTATACCCCAGCATGTAAAATCCCAACTATCCTCTCACACCTGACAGGTAAACGCAACACATGAACAGGCATTGATCAGCAGAATACATCATGTAAATAGGAAAGCACAATTACAATTTCAGGGTGCCCATCACACTGCAGGCAAGGCAACTATCAACAACAAAACACCCCCCCTCCCTCACAAATCACCACGACCCACTGAACAACTGCATCTGGGTTATTCATCCGACATCCTTGAATTCCACCTGGCCACAGGATCACCCTTCCCCTTTGTCACCATCTTCCACCTTGTGTGTAAAATGTTGCCAGCACCATCAGAGTCCACCTAGATTTTCAAAAGCACAAAATCCAACAGAACTCAAAGCAGGACAACACAGAAGCCAAGCAAATAGCCTGCAGGCAGTAAAACAAACCAGAACAGCCTCCAGTAGATGACTTGAAGTAGCAGTACACCACAAAGGCCAAGTACTACCACAATGATGTTAACAACCGAGGTAGCACAGTAAAACAATGTCACAACAGGATCTGAACCATGTGTAGCACATAACATAGAATGATGCACACAAACGGATGTCTACTGTCACAGCTCCCATGTACAGGTACAGGAGTGGCACGAAACAACCACCCCCATCGTGGTCTGGGTGCCTGCAAGGTCTAACTCACACAGGCCTCTGAGACCCTGGTGGAAAAGGAGGGTCAGGGATATGCAGTCGGGACAGGCATTGGCATACTGGATAACCGGAATGAGGGGCAGGAGAGGGGAGTAGGATTGACACAGGAAAGTAGGAAATGCACCAAAATGTAGCACACACATTAACACTGTATGGGAGCGAGGGGTCCTCAGGCCCCCTCGCATTGTACGTTCCTCAGTACAAGGCTTGGACCACGTGCCTCCGGTAGTGGGATTGCCCCTTGCCCTTATGTAAAGTTAACCACGGTTGACTGCTACATAGATGGGACTACTGAGCAAGACACAGGGCATCCATCTTTTGTGCCCCTTTTCGACTCCATCTTGGGTAAACAGACCTCACTGCGATAGTACAGCAATGCTCAGCTCCCCTTCCACCGCAGCAGCCAAGGACAGAGACACACACAAGGCGCTCAGGCAGCTGGCTGGCCCCCACCCTTGCACTCCCCCTGCAAAGGGAAGCTCTGCGCTTCCATTCTCACGCTGAAGCTGGAGAAAGTTGCAACAATCAATATGCTACAGTTTTCTTCCTCTGAGATCACTGTTCGTCTGAGAACCGGAATGTGAACCAGGATGAGCTAAGCACATTCTCCTCGATTCGTCCTCATAAACGTGCAAGCCACTCACCCCCATTAGAACCATTTATTGCCACCCTGACCCTGCACCCCCTGTAAGGTATTTCTTTCAAGTGCCAGACCCTCGCCTGTGCTGCGAAATCCACCCAATACACTCCTTACTAACCGTAAGCATTTTTACTACTATGTATGCTTTTACTTGCACTAATGAGTTTGAAACCTAGGAGAAGATGCGAAACACAGCCTGATTCTTCTACATGCACAATAAGGTCAAAGCCTTCAATTAAAGCCACGAATGACCCAATTATACTGACAATAATCATTGTGTGTGACTTATGTAGAAATGTGACAAGTAGCATAAAATGTTTTAAATTATTTGTTATTTAGTGTGTAACATATTAGCTTAGGTAGTGACCACAGTGACCAGACCCTGACCTGCATGGAGCACAAGATGTTTGACGTCCGTCAGCTACTCAGCCAACCAGGGGGAAGAGATGCTACCCACACCTACAGCACCACACCATCTGGCCAATCGGGTCCATTTAGCATTTTTTGTTAGAGTTACTTTAACTAATATAAATACAAGTATGATGTAATGAGATTTGGGAGAGTTTTTTGGGTTATTTCCTAGCTGGAGAAATAAACCTTCCTTTGAACTCTTGCAGCCAGGTCTCAGTGCCTCTTTCCCAGACAAGTGGTTGTGTCTGCTATTTTATTTTTTCTCTCACACGTAGTAAGCTGGGGAAAGGCACCTACATTTTTGGTGACCCCGGCTGCGAGATCCAGGGTGTCCCCAAGCAGAACCATCGCCTCCGTGGTTGACCAGACTGTGCACACCAAGAAGAAAGGGTCAAGGGTTCCCGGTTGACCCGATCGAAAAAGCTGCTTGTCAAGGCAGGCCACGGCTTGGTTGGGGGACAGACCTGAGCGAGTACCTGACTGAACACGTGGAGTCCCAGTTGCAAAGACCCCAAAGGAAGGTAAGGGGAAATACGGGAAGAAGGGAATTAGCAACAAAGGAAAGGTAGCGAAGAATAGGGTCTGTGTGAGTGACAGTGAGGCTTTTCTGATCTATCCTTTATATGGCCATTAGGTGTTGTAAGAAGTGAGAAGAAGAAGAAAAGTGGTATCCTAGCCTGTAGGGGTAGAAAGCGGCGCCGCGTAGCATTTGTCCCGACCAAGTGCAGAATAGAGATAAAGAGAAAAATAGTAGGCATCTCGTGTAGGCTCGGAGTAGTTTTTAGAATATTCTTTTTCCGTGGAAGTAAGAAATCTTGAGACATAATAAAGGTGAAAGAGGTGGGGAGTGAATGCGAAATAGTAGGTAGAATAGGTAAGAAGAAAAAACAGGGACAGTAACGGGAATAGGGAAAGAACAAACGCGCGCAGGCAGTGCATGTGTATGTTGCATGATTATATGTTTGTTGGTCTGCTTTTATGTATATGTCTTGTTGAACACGCTAAAGTATTTTAATACAAGTAATTTGTGATTGATATAAGGTAAAGCAGAAGAAATAAACTGTGAGAGGTGATCAGGTAACACCTCTCAGGAAACTAATGTGACATATGGTAATTATGAGCATTGATAAAGAACGTATTATTTTCACATATTGTAACTGACATACCAAGTTAGAGGTGGGAAGAGATTCAAAGGTACTAGAATACACAAGACAGGAAAAGAAACATTGCCATGGGGGGAGTAACACCACTAGCACATATTTGCCAGCACCTTCCACTTTATAGCGACAGGATACAGAAGTATCAAGATCAGTGGATCACTGAGATAAAGGGACACAGGATCACACCAATTTTTCCAGAAGGAGGAACATTTGACAAAAGAGTGTTGGACCTAGTATCAACACATTTGTTAGCGCGATATAAAGGGAAACAATTACGGAATCGGAGAGAAGTGTGAGATTTATGGCGAATGTTTGAGGAAGTTGCCCCCACGGCAGAGGTAGGTACAAGCCGAATGACAGAAAAGCAGAAAACCTGAAGAAGTAGGCGGGACACCAAAAGGGGAATGCTCAACAACTACAACCGAAAACGAAGTAACAAAAATCTATCCCTTAATGACTAGGCAAGTGGTAGGGTTTAGTGAACCCCTGTATATACCACCCACCGCCACTGCCCAAGGCGGGGCAACAGCCCCCGAACCTCCACCATATGACAAAGGAGGCCTGTATGGCCCCACGAGTGCGCCTCCTGTGGACATAGCATGTTTAACAGGTGATTTGAACCGTCAGCTAGCACACGCACAAATGGAAATAACACGGTTAAGAGCTTTATGTGACAAAGGGCAAATGCTGCCAGGGGGAGGGGAGGTACCCCTGCTGTCACTGGCAGATCTCACACCTCCGATCGGGGCAGCAAGCAATGCAACCCCAGCAGCCTCGGTATCAGGGCAGTCTATAGTATTGCAAGGGACGTCATCGCAGCAGAGGCAAGAACAAGAGTGGCAGTCAGGACAGTTCCTGTTCCAATTGAATAACAAGCCAGTGAGGATTATACGCCCAAATACACCGGAGAGTCAACAAAGTGGAGATCAGGGTGAAAGACAAGGAAGTGAACCCAAAGAAAACTGGGAGGATAATAACGAGCTAGAGTCAGAAATAGAAGAAATATGGGACGATTTAGATGAATACGAAGAGGCAGCTGTCGCAGAGGGTTCCCCACTGCCAAACCGCCATTACCCAGACACATTATCACCACCATTATGGCAAGGTAGATTAAGACAACGAACAGGGAGGATAGTAAACAAACTGGTAAGTAAAACGAAAAATGGGAAGACAAGCAGAACGGGAAAGAAACAGAAACTACAAATGCCACTGATACATAAAGGAGCAGGTAGGCCAAACTACATTCCGTGGGCCCAAATGGACAAAACCAACTTGTTAAAACTCCTCCCCCCGCTGATGGGAGGGGCAGGTAAGTGGATACATGTATTTGAGAAAAACACGGCAGGTGTGACGTTAGCTATAGGTGATGTAAAAAGTGTATTAGTTTCAGCAATCAGGGATCAAGCAGACACAATCTGGGAAAGGGCAGGGTTCCCGGGAGTAACGATGAGCTGTGACCGACACGATGGATCACCATTTAACAATGTTCGAGCACAAGTGTGGGATGCATTGCGGCGTGCATTTCCAGACGTTCCAGATTTACATGCAGTGATGCAGTGCACGATGGAGGAGAACGAGGATCCTGCGAAATTCATTTTGCGAGTGCAAGACTTATGGAGAAGCGAAACTGGTACGGCATGGAATCAATCAACAGCTTTATTCTATTTTATCATTAAAAAGGGGTTGCTGAAAGAGGTACAGAAGGCCTTGGACAAAATAGCTGGGATCGAAGCCAAAGGGTGGCCTGAAATTCAGAGCATAATTGTACACCACTGGAGGAGGATCAAAGAGAAGGAAAAGGAGGTCACGCAAAAGAGGCTGGCTGACGAAGCAAAATTAGTACAGACGAAATTAGTGAAGGTCGCCGCCATTACTGCCAGTGCAACAGCAGACAGAGGAAATGGAGGAGAGGAAAACGCAGGAGGAAGGCCCGTTGGGATAGCAGCGCAGTGGGTTGGAGAGGACCAAGGACAGTGGAACGGAGAGGAACGGTCATGCCAAGAATCGCAGTGGCAGAACAGGCCGGCCCAAGGAAGAGGTGCGTACCGCGGGCAAAGGGGAGGATACGGAGGAATGGGAAACAGAGGGTATGGTGGGCAAGGACCAAGGGGAGGACAACAGGGGTCGTGTTGGAATTGTGGAAGGGGGACATTATTCACGAGATTGTAGAAAGCGACCATCAGGGTATATTCAACAGCAACAACAACAGCCCATGAACAATGAACAGGGGTGGGGCTGCCCACACCCAGGTAGCCCTTGTGGAGCTCTAATGGGGCGGGGGGGACAACAGGATCAATACCGCTATGACCCCCAAATGCAACAGAGACAGCCAGCCCCACAACAGCAGCAACTGCAGCAGCAGCCACAACAGCAAAAAGCACTGCAGCCCATGGCGAGACAAAACACAGTAGGGAACATAAACAATAACCCTTTTGCAGCGGCCGCAAACGGTGCCCCTGCACCATTCCGCGGCGTAACGGTTGTGGGTGACAATGTTTTTTCAATGCCAGGTCAGCAAAGATACCAACACTAGGACAGCCCACAGGGAGCACTTGCGTGTCCAGTCCTATCCACCACACAAAGTGCAAATGAGGAACCACTAGTGGCGGCAGAGATAGGAAACAAGCAGTTTATCTTTATGGTAGACTCTGGAGCAGAAAAATCATGCCTCACAGAAGGGTGGTTTCAGCTCTCGGGAAGAAATTTGGAGACGCAGGGGTTCTCTGGGGCTATTTTAAAAGTTCCTTATACAAAAGATCTTGATGTAACAGTGGGGGGAAAAACAGTGCGTGCACCCTTATTGTATTACCAAGACGCGCCAATCAATTTGATGGGAAAAGACTTGCTCAGTAAGTTAAACATGACCATAGCCTTTACTGAAAGAGGAATAGTGTGCTCGACGCCAGGGGTATGCCCCGTTTGGGCACTCTTGATAATAAGCACGATTACAAAGGAAGTTGCAGTAAGAGGGATTCCCATTGACATGGACATGTTCGTCTATGGAATACAGGTATTAGCCTGAAATAACACAAAAAGAGTGGGGAATACCATCCGACTTTATATTCCGCCCAATCACACCAACAGATGTAGTGCCAGGCACAATTATGTCTATAGACATTGAGGCAGTTCAAGTTTCCAACAAACGCATTGTGGTCATAGGCCTGGACACGCAAAGATGCGAGTGGAGAAGTGTGCTATGTATAAAGCCAAACATAATGCTAAAAGATGTAACTGATGAAGAATTGTTTACTGATTACGAAAGGGATGGAGAAATAATAATGGAAATAAGCATACCATGTGACATTATGATCCAATACAGAGAAATACACAACCCACTCATGGCTAACATAAAGCCCCCACCGACAATATTTGAAGAAGACATGGCCAGGGTAGTACCTGAAATTTGGACTACAGGGCCACACGATGTGGGATTGTTGCATGAGGTGATTCCCATAAAGATAAAACTGAAGCCAGGTGCCCTCCCACCCAAAGGGAAACAAAACCCAATAACCAAAGAAGCAGATGAAGGTATTAGAGAAACATTGAATGCACTCCTAAGCCAAGGTATTTTAGTGTCATCAACTTCCCCATGCAATACAGGGATTTTTCTGATTAAGAAAGCAAAAGGAGGGGCGTGGAGAATGGTCCAGGACCTCCGCCCACTCAATGACGTCATCCAAAAAGATTTCCCTTTAGTGCCTAAACCGTCATCAATATTGTGCTGTATACCAAAAGAGGCAACTTGCTTCACTGTCATTGATCTGAAAAATGCCTTTTTCTCTGTGCCACTCGCACCAGAGTCGCAGTACCTTACAGCTTTTACATTAGGAAACAGCAGATATGAACATCGCAGACTCCCACAGGGGTATTGCGAGAGCCCAAGCATTTTTAACAGAGTACTACGAGAAGACATTGGCAACATAGATGTAGGGAGCACCATTATACAGTACGTAGACGATTTACTCGTCTGCAGCAAAACAGAAGAAGAGTGTAGAGAAGACTTGATAACACTGCTTAACGTATTGGCTAACAAGGGATACAAGGTGGACAAAGGAAAGTTACAATACTGCCTTGCGGACGTTGTGTATCTTGGCCAGCAGATATCTAAAGATGGAAAAAGAATACTACCAGACAGAGCAGCGGCCATTCCACACATTATTTTACCAAAAACGGTGAAGGACATGCAGAAATTTCTTGGCATATGTAACTGCTGCTGAGCGTGGATCCTCGATTATGCAGCATACACACGGCCAATGCTACAAGCACTGAAAGAAGCACAAAAGAACAGAGCCCCAATAAAATGGAAACAGGAGACAATTGCCCAATTCTCTCGATTAAAATACCTTATTTCAGACGCCCCAGTCCTTGCAAATCCAGATTATGAAAGGGAATTTTTCCTGTTTTCACACATCAATGGAACATTAATGACAGCAGTATTGACACAAAAGACATCGCTAGGCCACAAACCATTGGCCTACTACAGTGGAATATTAGACCCAGTAATGCAGGGACATTTCACTTGCGAGCAGACCCTTGCTGCAGCGGCCTTCGCCATTGAGAAAAGTGCCAAAATCGTAATGGGATGTTCAGTGACGCTATATGCGGAACACTCGTTATTTGCTATCTTGGAAAGATCAAAATCTACCCTCACAACACAGAGAGCCTCTGCTTATCAAATAATAATATCAAGTCCAAATACACATGTGGTCAGATGCAAGACAGTGAACCCAGCCACATTCATTGCAACTGAGGATTTACAGGAACACGATTGTAGCACATATGAGGGAGAGGGCGATGACATTCCCAAAGCAAGCGAAAACGCCCTTACAGAAGGAGAAATTTATTTTATAGACGGGTCAACATCCATAAACTCAGAGACAGGAGAGAAACATGTGGGGATGGCGGTAGTGCGCATGGAAGAAGACACATGTGAAGTGATTGTTCAAAAACGCCTCCCCTCACACTACTCTGCACAAGCAGCCGAACTGACTGCACTAATCAGCGTGTTACACACAGTCAATGATAGTGCCAATAAAATATATTCAGACTCAGCTTATGTCACCACCACAGTTCACTCAGGGCTATCACGTTAGCGAAGGAGAGGGTTCAGAAGAGCAGACTGTACAACATGCCACATTGCTAAATGAACTAATAGAAGCTTTAGCAGAACCATCGGTAGTAGCAGTGGTTAAATGCCAAGCCCATACCAATAACACAGACGCCGTCTCATTGGGGAGCGCGGCAGCCGACGCAGCAGCAAAGGAGGCCTCCTACTTCAATAACACACCAACATTAGAGTACATTGTAAAAACAACCACAGCAGAACAACCAGCAGAAGCATACAATAACACGCCCATAGCACAGTTGATAGAACTCCAGAGAAGGGCCCCACCAGAAGAGCAGGAGTTGTGGGGCAAACGAGGGTTTAAGCAATCAGCCACAGATCTCATTTGGAGACAGGAAACGACAGGCAAGGTAGTGATGCCCGTAGAATTATTAGAAGCAGCATTCCAACAACTGCATTTCTCAGCTCATGTTGCAAATCAACACATTGCCTCAGATATTGGACCATGTCAGAGCCGTACATCAGAAATCACACCATCATTCCGTCTTTCACAGCAACAGTGTGGAAAACACTATCTACGGTATGATTTGCAACAAGCACATGTTCATTAATGATTAGAAACATAGTACACAATGCATAGCAATGAATGTACACATGAATCATTAAACACCCCATCTAGCAAAAGAAGAACAGTGGACAATTACACCCCAATCATCCCCACTAGAGGTGTTAACACAAGTTCCACAGCAGCAGACATGCCACAGATATAACAGTCCATTGCCCTTGTGTAATAGGCTGTTACACCGAACCATCCTTGCGAGCCCATGGATAAGGGAAGCAGGAGTGGCATATGCAAGTCAATTTCCCAAGCAGCAAACACATACACAAGACAAGCTTGAAGGGCCTAGCTGGAACAGAGAGTGGATGCTTCCAAAAGCCACAAAGCACCACACTGTCACATGAAAGCACAATAAACAAGCAATTTTAAACTATATTAACTAATAACACTAACTATGAAAAACCTACATTACCTATTTAAACTAACTATCAAACAGAAACTTAACTAACTAAACTAAAATAAAAATAAAAAATGGCCAAATACGATCTGGGGGTGGGAGGCACCCAGGAGGGGGGAGGTACAGGGTGCTGCTCAAGACCCACATGCGATGAAGCTGAGGAAACAAAAAACTCCATGGGCTCAACGCCTGCACAGCCCGACCTATGTGGGAGATAGATTGTCGTTCGAGTCTGGCTCTTTGTCATGATGCCTACCCCCGGAGCACCAGGCCAGGCCCAGCACCCCCGGGAGCAGGCATCACGTCCCCGGGTAAAAGCCCAGTGGCCCTTTATAGGGGCTCTTTGGACTCTGTCCTGGCGCCGTTGGCGCCAGGCTCATGTTGGACTTCAGTCCTGGCGCCATAGGCGCCATGCTCATAAAGGGAAGTGTTTGGTGCACTTACCTGAAGCAGACCATGCTGCACACTCACCTGATGCAGACCATGCTGCATGAAGTACCAAGACAAATGAGGCTTAGGAGGGACTATTTTTCTAAAGGAACTATTTTGTTACTTGGGTGGGGCTGTGGAAGAATACTCACCTGGAACTTCTTCCAAGGCTATTTAAGCCACACCCGGACAGCCACACGTGCTTTGTGTTGTTCTGCATCCCAGCAGCTGAACGCTCACCGTGTCTGCTCCTGCACCTGGACTCCAGCCACCCCGGCCTCGAACCTGGAACACCTGTAAGGGAATAAGAGAAGAGAAAGGTGAAAACCAAGAACTATTTCAACCTTCTTACCTGCATCCGGAATCTTCACGCCAGCATTCCTGAAGGAAGACTTCCATTTAAAAGCACTGCGTTGCTCGCTGCAGCACCGCGCTTCACTCACCTGTTCCCGAGACGCCGCCTGGCTCCATCGCGGCTCTCAGTGCCGGTCGCCACATCTCTGCACCGCACCTAAGGGAGAGAAGAAGAGACAAAAGGTGAGCAAGGGAACACAAGAGGAAAGCCGGATTTTCAGCCATATTACTTACCGGCTATTCTTGGTGAGCCATTCCACATCTCGGGTCGGCGCCACATCTCTGGCAGGTACCGCACCCCGGCCCCTACGGGGAAAGGACAAAAGACATTACTGGGGAATTATAAAGACATTTAGAGGGGTCGCCCTCATCACTGACTCACCTGATTTTACCCCGGCAATTTAACCCCTCAACGCATCGCCTTTGTTCTGTACCTGAAATAAAGGACAGAAAAAGACAACATAAAAGGAGGCTCACACTTGAACTTTTGCATCTTCATACTTACGGCGTATCGCTCAGTAAAGTCAAGTGGATTTGCCAGCGCCATTCTGAAAACCAGTGAAGTAACTCGACGAACGCGCGCTCCTGCACCAGAAGCAGGATGGAGAGTTCATCCTTCCAAACCATAAGGTGAGCTTAAACCGGGGGTTTTGGAGGAGGTCAGAGGAGAACGAAGGGGTAAAGGGGGGAGCAAGCACATTATTCAGCAGACAGTTAATCCCCTTTCTCATCTGCAGAAGGATATTCCTACGGGCCAGAAAAGCAAGATTTGGGGGGTCCAGTTCAATCGGTGGTCCGAATTCTGCGCATCACGCTTGAAGAGGCCACAGCAACCCAGACCAGACCAGCGCCTCCGTGGGAGCCAGGTGAGCGTTACAGAACGCAAAGCCTTCCTACAAATTCCCACCCAGGCGCTATGGAAACTTCCGAGACTGACCAGTTGGCCCAACTACTGGGGGAATTACGGGCCGAAGTACACGCCGCTCGTCAAGAGACTAATGCTCTTAGGAGGGAAGTGATTGTAACAAAGGAAAGAGCTGATGACCTGGCTAGACAGCTTTTGCAAGGTCAAGCTGGACAAACTCCTTTACCCGGTTCCGGAGGGAACCCCGCTCCTGTGCCTTCCAGTAACACGGTGCAGATTAATCTACCTGGAAACATGCCGCTGGCCCCACCCGAACACTTTGCTGGGGACCCCAAACGATTCGCCGTATTCATGAATCAGTGTCGTTTGCATTTCCTGTGCAGACCTGGGGCCTTCCCTAATGACCAGACCAAGGTAGCCTTTGTATTGTCATATCTCAGCGGCAGTGCTGCCGATTGGTCAGTTCCAATGGTAACTCAAGATGACCCGATTCTTCGTGATTTTCAAAGACTTCGAGCAAGCATGGAAAGGTTATTTGCTCGTCACTCCCAGGGGCAGGCTCTAGATGACAAACTTCGATCTCTGCGACAGGGCAATCAAGACCTCCTTTCCTACATTGCAACCTTTAATAGACTAATTGTTGAAACTGGGTGGCCACAGGATAAAAGAGTCACGTTATTTTATCGAGGTCTACGCGGAGAACTTAAAGATGTCCTGGCCCAAGTTGTAAATCTGCCCCAAGAGTGCTCTGAATATATAGACTTAATGGTCCAATTGGATCACAGACTGCAAAACAGAAAAGCAGATCGGTCCAAGTTTGAGACCCGGGTATTAGTCAAGACCCACGCTAACCTCAAGGGGGCTGAAGCCTCAGAGCCAATGCAAATCGGAGGAGTTAAAGGACCTTTAACGCAAAAGGGAACGTGAAAGAAGATGACAGATGCACTTATGACTTTATTGTGGATCCTCTGGACACTTTCTACGAGATTGCCCGGCAAGGCCGCCCAGGAAGGTGGTAGGAGCCACTGAAAAAATCCATGAAACCTCTGTATCGGGAAACGACCCTGCCCGACAAGCGTAGGGGTCTGCTTGCCGAGCTTGAAAACGAACTCTCAGACCTCGCATTTCTCTGTGCCAATGGTCCTCGCAGATCCGGAACAGCCTAAGCGGTTGCATGCAATAAAGGCATACATCGATAGTGGGGCTATAGGAAACTACGTGGATCGTGATTTGGTCTCCAGGATTAATCTCCCCCTGCGTCCTAAAACCAGCAAAGATGTCATCACCACAGTCGATGGAACCGAAATTGCCTCGGGACCGGGAACACATTCCACAGCTGAGGTAACACTTGTAGGTCCGGACGGCCATCGGGAGGCAGTTGTGTTTGATGTAATCAAGGCTCCACAGTTTCAGGTTATACTCAGAATCCCTTGATTAGAGACACATAATCCTCGAATTGATTGGCGAGCGAAGAGAATAACCTTTCCAGAGTGTGCACGAACCTGCTACCCAGAAAATCTGAAGGTCAGTCTAGCATCAGTAACCTCTGTCTCCATGCAACTATCTCCGGAATACCAAGACTTCCAGGACGTCTTCCAAAAGGAACAGGCCAACACGTTACCTCCTCACAGATCGTACGGTTGCCAAATCGATCTGGTGCCCGGTGCACAACTCCCTTGTAGCAGGATTTATGCCCTTATTGAGCCGGAGAATCTGCATTTGAGACAATATTTCGATCAATACCTAGCCAATGGTTTCATTCGCCCGTCAGAGTCTCCAGCATCCTCGGCTTTGTTCTTCATGCCAAAAAAAGAAGGCGACCTTAGAACTTGTATCGATTACCGCGCATTGAACCAGATAACTGTTAAAAATCGTTACACTCTGCATTTGATCCCTGAACTCCTTGACCAGGTGAAGGACGCTTGCATATACACCAAGTTAGATCTCCGGGGGGCTTATCATCTGGTACGAGTTAAAGAAGGCGACGAATGGAAAACGGCCTTCCGTACAAAATATGGACTATTCAAATACCAAGTGATGCCTTTCGGGTTGTGCAACGCGCCTGCTGCTTTCCAATTCTTCATGAACGATGTCCTTCGGGAACTCATCGACGTCTGTGTTGTCGTGTATATCGATGACATTCTGGTGTACTCCTCTTCGGAATTTGATCACAGAAAACATGTCAGGGCCGTCCTTGAGAAATTGCGCCAGCACAAACTGTTTGCAAAGCTAGAAAAATGCGTTTTCCATACCACCGAGGTTGAATTTCTTGGATTCATCCTGACACCTAAAGGGGTCTGAATGGACTCACGGAAAGTGGATGCCATCCTCAAATGGCCATCACCTAGTTCGGTGAAAGGTGTCAAAAGCATGCTTGGTTTTGCCAATTTTTATTGCAGGTTTATCCCAGAATTTTCACGGGTGGTGCAACCCATCACTGCACTCTTGCGGAAGAATAAACATTTTGAATGGACCGAGGAAGCTGAACAGGCCTTTCAGGAATTAAAAGATAAATTTACGTCCGCACCTATTTTGAAACATCCGCGTCCTGATCTCCCATATATAGTCGAAACCAATGCATCCAGCTTAGCCATGGGAGCTGTCCTGTCTCAGAGAGACCCCGAAACCAACCAACTGCACCCCGTAGCATTTTGGTCCAGAAAGTTCTCGCCGCCGGAGATAAATTATGCAATCACTGATAAGGAATTATTAGCCATTAAGTCCGCCTTTAAGGCTTGGAGGCATTATCTTCTTGGCACCAGGCATACCATCACCGTGATCACTGATCACCGAAATTTACAATATTTAAAAACTGCCAAGGCTCAGTCTTCACGACAGCTCCAATGGGCTTTATTCTTTGCTGAGTTTGATTTTGTAATCACCTACCGTCCTGGCTGTAAGAATGGCAAAGCGGACGCGCTATCCGAATTGGAATGGGAGAAATTGACACAAACTCAGAACCTGTGCCGATAATTCCTGAACAAAGAATCTTGGGGATAACCACTTTATAAACCCTTGAAGACATTCAAGCACGGGTAAAACTATTCCTGGACTCTTTAGCCTTGCAGGATTGGATCAAAAGGGGGTCTGCCTTTTCAATCAACGATGGCTTACCTTACTTCCAAGGACGTTTATTTTTGCCAGAAAAGGAATTGCAAGAACTGGTTATTTCCCGTCATCACGATACTCTGATGGAAGAACATCCTGGTATTGCCAAAACAGAGGAAAAAATTAAACTACAATTCTGGTGGCCGTCCTGGCGAAAGGATGTTAAATCTTTCGTGATGTCCTGTGGAGTTTGCGCCCAAAGCAAAGGTCAAAAAACAAAATCCGCCGGTCTTCTTCAACCCTTAGACATTCCACCAGCACCTTGGCACACCTTGTCACTAGATTTTATCACGGACCTGCCCTCTTGTAATGGATACGATAGTATTCTGGTTGTGGTGGATTTATTTTCCAAGATGGCCCATTTTATTCCGTTGAAAGGATTACCTTCAGCTTTTGTTCTTGCCAAGGAATTCCTCGAAAATGTCATCCGTCTGCATGGATTCCCATCCATACTAATCTCCGATCGGGGAAGCCAGTTCATTTCTCGTTTTTGGAAAATTTGTTGTCAACTGGCACAAATCGACGTAAGACTCTCAACCAGTCACCGCCCACAGACCGATGGTCAGACGGAGAGAACGAACCAGACCCTTGAACAATAACTTCGATGTATGTTGCACCAATCGGAGGGTAATTGGAAGGACATTTATGGGTGGCTGAATATGCATACAATAACTCGATACACTCTGGAACTGGTCAGAGCCCCTTTTATACCCTATATGGACATCACCCTCGTACTTCAGACCTGGACTCACCCTTGAGCCTCGAAATGCCCGCAGTCGACCATTTGCATTCTACGATTACTCAAGCCTTCAAGTATGCAACTGCACACTTACAACATGCGAAAGAGAAATACAAAAAGAATGCGGATCTGCATCGCAAGGAGGCGCCTCATGCCAAATAGGGGATCAAGTATGGTTGGCTACCAAACACTTATCACTCAAGGGACCTCAGACTTTTAATCCAAGGTATTTAGGCCCTTACTCGATCAAAGCTATAATTAACCCAGTGGCAATCAAGCTAGATCTACCAGCTAACATGCGGATTCATCCCGTCTTTCATGTGTCGCCTTTGAAACCAGTGCAACCAGGAACCAGATTAGTAAAGCCACCAGAACCAATCCAGATAGATGGGGAGCCTGAATTCGAGGTGAAGAACATTTTGGACTCTAAGATCTCAAAATCAAAACTTTTCTATCTAATTGATTTGAAGGGGTACGGGCCTCAGGAAAGATCTTGGGAACCCAGCGTCCACGTACATGCACCTCGGGTAGTAAAAAGGTTCCATCGGAATTTCCCAAACAAACCGAAACCTCCTGGGGAAAAGGCCTTGGGAGGGGCCTTGGGGGGGAGTGCTGTCATGATGCCTACCCCCGGAGCACCAGGCCAGGCCCAGCACCCCCGGGAGCAGGCATCACGCCCCCGGGTAAAAGCCCAGCGGCCCTTTATAGGGGCTCTTTGGACTCTGTCCTGGCGCCGTTGGCGCCAGGCTCATGTTGGACTTCAGTCCTGGCGACATAGGCGCCAGGCTCATAAAGGGAAGTGTTTGGTGCACTTACCTGAAGCAGACCATGCTGCACACTCACCTGATGCAGACCATGCTGCATGAAGAACCAAGCCAAATGAGGCTTAGGAGGGACTATTTTTCTAAAGGAACTATTTTGTTACTTGGGTGGGGCTGTGGAAGAATACCCACCTGGAACTTCTTCCAAGGCTATTTAAGCCACACCCGGACTGCCACACGTGCTTTGCGTTGTTCTGCATCCCAGCAGCTGAACGCTCACCGTGTCTGCTCCTGCACCTGGACTCCAGCCACGCCGGCCTCGAACCTGGAACACCTGTAAGGGAATAAGAGAAGAGAAAGGTGAAAACCAAGAACTATTTCAACCTTCTTACCTGCATCCGGAATCTTCACGCCAGCATTCCTGAAGGAAGACTTCCATTTAAAAGCACCGCGTTGCTCGCTGCAGCACCGCGCTTCACTCACCTGTTCCCGAGACGCCGCCTGGCTCCATCGCGGCTCTCAGTGCCGGTCGCCACATCTCTGCACCCCACCTAAGGGAGAGAAGAAGAGACAAAAGGTGAGCAAGGGAACACAAGAGGAAAGCCGGATTTTCAGCCATATTACTTACCGGCTATTCTTGGTGAGCCATTCCACATCTCGGGTCGGCGCCACATCTCTGGCAGGTACCGCACCCCGGCCCCTATGGGCAAAGGACAAAAGACATTACTGGGGAATTATAAAGACATTTAGAGGGGACGCCCTCATCACTGACTCACCTGATTTTACCCCGGCAATTTAACCCCTCAACGCATCGCCTTTGTTCTGTACCTGAAATAAAGGACAGAAAAAGACAACATAAAAGGAGGCTCACACTTGAACTTTTGCATCTTCATACTTACGGCGTATCGCTCAGTAAAGTCAAGTGGATTTGCCAGCGCCATTCTGAAAACCAGTGAAGTAACTGGACAAACGCGCGCCCCTGCACCAGAAGCAGGATGGAGAGTTCATCCTTCCAAACCATAAGGTGAGCTTAAACCGGGGGTTTTGGAGGAGGTCAGAGGAGAACGAAGAAGGATAGGGGGGAGCAAGCACATTATTCAGCAGACAGTTAATCCCCTTTCTCATCTGCAGAAGGATATTCCTACGGGCCAGACAAGCAAGATTTGGGGGGTCCAGTTCAATCGGTGGTCCGAATTCTGCGCATCACGCTTGAAGAGGCCACAGCAACCCAGACCAGACCAGCGCCTCCGTGGGAGCCAGGTGAGCATTACAGAACGCGAAGCCTTCCTACAAATTCCCACCCAGGCGCTATGGAAACTTCCGAGACTGACCAGTTGGCCCAACTACTGGGGGAATTACGGGCCGAAGTACACGCCGCTCGTCAAGAGACTAATGCTCTCAGGAGGGAAGTGATTGTAACAAAGGAAAGAGCTGATGACCTGGCTAGACAGCTTTTGCAAGGTCAAGCTGGACAAACTCCTTTACCCGGTTCTGGAAGGAACCCCGCTCCTGTGCCTTCCAGTAACCCGGTGCAGATTAATCTACCTGGAAACATGCCGCTGGCCCCACCAGAACGCTGTGCTGGGGACCCCAAACGATTCGCCGTATTCATGAATCAGTGTCGTTTGCATTTCCTGTGCAGACCTGGGGCCTTCCCTAATGACCAGACCAAGGTAGCCTTTGTATTGACAAATCTCAGCAGCAGTGCTGCCGATTGGTCAGTTCCACTGGTAACTCAAGATGACCCGATTCTTCGTGATTTTCAAAGATTTCAAGCAAGCATGGAAAGGTTATTTGCTTGTCACTCCCAGGGGCAGGCTCTAGATGACGAACCTCTATCTCTGCGACAGGGCAATCAAGACCTCCTTTCCTACATTGCAACCTTTAATAAACTAATTGTGGAAACTGGGTGGCCACAGGATAAAAGAATCATGTTATTTTATCAAGGTCTACGTGGAGAACTTAAAGATGTCCTGGCCCAAGTTGTAAATCCGGCCCAAGAGCGCTCTGAATATATAGACTTAGTGGTCCAATTGGATCACAGAATGCAAAACAGAAAAGCAGATCGGTCCAAGTTTGAGACCCGGGTGTTAGTAAAGACCCACGCTAACCTCAAGGGGGCTGAAGCCTCAGAGCCAATGCAAATCAGAGGAGTTAAAGGACCTTTAACGCAAAAGGGAACGTGAAAGAAGACGACAGATGCACTTATGTCTTTATTGTGGATCCTCTGGACACTTTCTACGAGATTGCCCAGCAAGGCCGCCCAGGAAGGTGGTAGGAGCCGCTGAAAAAATACATTAAACCTCTGTATCGGGAAACGACCCTGCCCGACAAGCGTAGGGGTCCGCTTGCCGAGCTTGAAAACGAACTCTCAGACCTCGCATTTCTCTGTGCCAATGGTCCTCGTAGATCCGCAACAGCCTAAGCGGTTGCATGCAATAAAGGCATACATCGATAGTGGGGCTATAGGAAACTACGTGGATCGTGATTTGGTCTCCAGGATTAATCTCCCCCTGCGTCCTAAAACCAGCAAAGTTGTCATCACCACAGTCGATGGAACCGAAATTGCCTCGGGACCGGGAACACATTCCACAGCTGAGGTAACACTTGTAGGTCCGGACGTCCATCGGGAGGCAGTTGTGTTTGATGTAATCAATGCTCCACAGTTTCAGGTTATACTTGGAATCCCTTGGTTAGAGACACATAATCCTCGAATTGATTGGCGAGCGAAGAGAATAACCTTTCCAGAGTGTGCACGAACCTGCTACCCAGAAAATCTGAAGGTCAGTCTAGCATCAGTAACCTCTGTCTCCATGCAACTATCTCCGGAATACCAAGACTTCCAGGACGCCTTCCAAAAGGAACAGGCCAACACGTTACCTCCTCACAGATCGTACGATTGCCAAATCGATCTGGTGCCCGGTGCACAACTCCCTTGTAGCAGGATTTATGCCCTTACTGTGCCGGAGAATCTGCATTTGAGACAATATTTAGATCAGTACCTATCCAATGGTTTCATTCGCCCGTCACAGTCTCCGGCATCCTCGGCTTTGTTCTTCGTGCCAAAAAAAGAAGGCGACCTTAGAACTTGTATCGATTACCGCGCATTGAACCAGATAACTGTTAAAAATCGTTACCCTCTGCCTTTGATCCCTGAACTCCTTGACCAGGTGAAGGACGCTTGCATATACACCAAGTTAGATCTCCGGGGGCTTATCATCTGGTATGAGTTAAAGAAGGCGACGAATGGAAAACGGCCTTCCGTACAAAATATGGACTATTCGAATACCAGGTGATGCCTTTCGGGTTGTGCAACGCGCCTGCTGCCTTCCAATTCTTCATGAACGATGTCCTTCGGGAACTCATCGACGTCTGTGTTGTCGTGTATATCGATGACATTCTGGTGTACTCCTCTTCGGAATTTGATCACACAAAACATGTCAGGGCCGTCCTTGAGAAATTGCGCCAACACAAACTGTTTGCAAAGCTGGAAAAATGCGTTTTCCATACCACCGAGGTTGAATTTCTTGGATTCATCCTGACACCTAAAGGGGTCCGAATGGACTCACGGAAAGTGGATGCCATCCTCAAATGGCCATCACCTAGTTCGGTGAAAGGTGTCAAAAGCATGCTTGGTTTTGCCAATTTTTATCGCAGGTTTATCCCAGAATTTTCACGGGTGGTGAAACCCATCACTGCACTCTTGCGGAAGAATAAACATTTTGAATGGACCGAGGAAGCTGAACAGGCCTTTCAGGAATTAAAAGATAAATTTACGTCCGCACCTATTTTGAAACATCCGCGTCCTGATCTCCCATGTATAGTCGAAACCGATGCATCCAGCTTAGTCATGGGAGCTGTCCTGTCTCAGAGAGACCCCGAAACCAACCAACTGCACCCCGTAGCATTTTGGTCCAGAAAGTTCTCGCCGCCGGAGATAAATTATGCAATCACTGATAAGGAATTATTAGCCATTAAGTCCGCCTTTAAGGCTTGGCGGCATTATCTTCTTGGCGCCAGGCATACCATCACCGTGATCACTGATCACCGAAATTTACAATATTTAAAAACTGCCAAGGCTCGGTCCTCACGACAGCTCCAATGGGTTTTATTCTTTGCTGAGTTCGATTTTGTAATCACCTACCGTCCTGGCTGTAAGAATGGCAAAGCGGACGCGCTATCCGAATTGGAATGGGAGAAATGGACACAAACTCAGAACCTGTGCCGATAATTCCCGAACAAAGAATCTTGGGGATAACCACTTTACAAACCCTTGAAGACATTCAAGCACGGGTAAAACTATTCCTGGACTTTTCAGCCTTGCAGGATTGGATCAAAAGGGGGTCTGCCTTTTCAATCAACGATGGCTTACCTTACTTCCAAGGACGTTTATTTTTGCCAGAAAAGGAATTGCAAGAACTGGTTATTTCCCGTCATCACGATACTCTGATGGAAGGACATCCTGGCATTGCCAAAACAGAGGAAAAAATTAAACTACAATTCTGGTGGCCGTCCTGGCGAAAGGATATTAAATCTTTCGTGATGTCCTGTGGAGTTTGCACCCAAAACAAAGGTCAAAAAACAAAATCCGCCGGTCTTCTTCAATCCTTAGACATTCCACCAGCACCTTGGCACACCTTGTCACTAGATTTTATCACGGACCTGCCCTCTTGTAATGGATATGATACTATTCTGGTTGTGGTGGATTTATTTTCCAAGATGGCCCATTTTATTCCGTTGAAAGGATTACCTTCAGCTTTTGTTCTTGCCAAGGAATTCCTCGAAAATGTCATCCGTCTGCATAGATTCCCATCCATACTAATCTCCGATCGGGGAAGCCAGTTCATTTCTCGTTTTTGGAAAAAGTGTTGTCAACTGGCACAAATCGGCGTAAGACTCTCAACCAGTCACCACCCACAGACCGATGGTCAGACAGAGAGAACGAACCAGACCCTTGAACAATATCTTCGATGTATGTTGCACCAATCGGAGGGTACTTGGAAGGACATTTATGGGTGGCTGAATATGCATACAATAACTCGATACACTCTGGAACTGGTCAGAGCCCCTTTTATACCCTATATGGACATCACCCTCGTACTTCAGACCTGGACTCACCTTTGAGCCTCGAAATGCCCGCAGTCGACCATTTGCATTCTACGATTACTCAAGGCTTCAAGGATGCTACTGCACACTTACAACATGCGAAAGAGAAATACAAAAAGAATGCGGATCTGCATCGCAAGGAGGCGCCTCCATACCAAATAGGGGATCAAGTATGGTTGGCTACCAAACATTTATCACTCAAGGGACCTTGGACTTTTAATCCAAGGTATTTAGGCCCTTACTCGATCAAAGCTATAATTAACCCAGTGGCAGTCAAGCTAGATCTACCAGCTAACATGCGGATTCATCCCGTCTTTCATGTGTCGCTTTTGAAACCAGTGCAACCAGGAACCAGATTAGTAAAGCCACCAGAACCAATCCAGATAGATGGGGAGCCTGAATTCGAGGTGAAGAACATTTTGGACTCTAAGATCTCAAAATCAAAACTTTTCTATCTAATTGATTGGAAGGGGTACGGGCCTCAGGAAAGATCTTGGGAACCCAGCGACCACGTACATGCACCTCGGCTAGTAAAAAGGTTCCATCGGAACTTCCCAAACAAACCGAAACCTCCCTCGGAAAAGGCCTTGGGAGGGGCCTTGGGGGGG